>NC_079194.1:252727467-253067467 GCF_029499605.1 Hyla sarda | reverse complement strand
AAGAAAACAAAATAATGCTAATAACATAACATTTTATTTAAAGGAAGAAGAAGAAAAATATATACGTCACACTCACCCGGTTTCATGCCAAAGAAAGATTCCTTTATTCCATCATGCACATGGGAGACAAGGGTTCGGGTCAGGAAGAAGGAAAAAACAAGAGCCCCTGGGGCATGACCAAGCGGATAACCCGAGAAACGGAACAGTCGTTCCACCAGCTCAGCTGAGCTCTTGTTTTTTCCTTCTTCCTGACCCGAACCCTTGTCTCCAATGGTCATGATGGAATAAAGGAATCTTTCTTTGGCATGAAACCGGGTGAGTGCGACGTATATATTTTTCTTCTTCTTCTGACGTTGCATACTGTTTTCCATATAGGCGCACCCCCGACACTGCTGCACCACCCGTTCTTCACTACTACAGTCAATCCCAGCATTTAAAGACCGCTTACCACACTACAGTGCCGGCTCTCTGTTTCTTGCTACCCACATTTTATTTAAGGGGGTTATCCCAAGATAAATATTGTCACCTATCCACAGTATAGGAGATATTTGTCTGATCCTGTGGGTCATACCAATGGGTCTCCCACTATTAGACACTTTTCACATATGCTGAGTGCCTCTGTTTGAAAGGAATAACTGTGATGTACTGTTGCTCATTTCAAACTATCTACGACTGGCAAAAACAGCTGGGTACAGCACTCTGCTGTCTTCAGCAGTACTATGACATTTAAATGGTGCAACATTGTGTATGTTTGACCACCTCTTCATAAACCAGAAGCACCCAGAACACCCACCCGACATTTATCACCTACCCCTGTGGAGAGATGATAAGATATCATCTTGGTACCAAGATGACCCCCTCCTCTGTCTTGTATGCTATGTCTGGCCTACTGTTGATGTGTTATTCTTGAATAACCAATTATTGTATTAAAGGGAACCTGTCACATTAAAAATGCAATTCAACTGGAGGCATCGTGTTATAGATCAGGAGGAGCTGAGCAGTTAATTATATAGTTTTATAGGAAAAGTTCCTGGATAACTTGTCATTCTTTCTTATAAATCTCTGCTCATTCAGGGCTAAGGAGTCATGTGGGTGGTCCAACTCAGTAATTAACAGTTACCAATGTGTACATGGAGAGAACGGTTAAACACCAAGTAGGACCGCCCACTTGACTACTTAGCCAGACTGAGCAGAGATTTACATAAATAAATAAGTAATCCTGAAACTTTTCCCACAAAATTATACATTAATCTTCTTAGTCCAATCTGCAGCCATTATGTTATAGAGCAGGAGGAGCTGTGTTTTTAATGTGACAGATTCTCTTTAATCATGTGACTTGTATTTGTATTTATTTCTTAACTCTGTGTGTCAGTTCCAGTACTTGTACACTGCTCAAAAAATAAAATAAAGGGAACACTTAAACAACACAATGTGATACCAAGTCAATCACACTTCTGTGAAATCACACTGTCCACTCAGGAAGCAACACTGGTTGACAATCAATGTCACATGCTGTTATACAAATGGAACAGACAACAGGTGGAAATTATAGGCAAATAGCAAGACTTCCCCAATAAAGGAGTGGTTCTGCAGGTGGTGACCACAGACCACTTCTCAGTTCCTATGCTTCCTATGCTTCCTGGCTGATGTTTTGGTCACTTTCGAATCCTGGCGGTGCTTTCACTCTAATGGTAGCATGAGACGGAGTCTACACACAGACAAGTGGCTCAGGTAGAGCAGCTCATCCAGGATGGCACATCAATGTGAGCTGTGGCAAGAAGGTTTGCTATGTCTGTCAGCGTAGTATCCAGAGACAGACCAGTACATCAGGATGTGGTATACCACGGTTTTTGGTCCGGTCGGAAAACCGTATACGGGGCAAAAATGAGCCAAGCGGAGTCAGCGTTTGACTCTGGTCGGCTCATTGAAATGAACAGAGTTCGAGCCGGATACGGGAGCGACCGGTTTTCGCTCCTCCCAACTGGATCCAGCACTCGTACATTACAAACATAGTGTGAACCCACCCTTAAAGGGATTTTCAGTATTGTGCCCCTGATGCAAAGTTGTGTCTTACTTGCATTCCATGTGTGGGGTGGATTGACCCCTTTTTTGTGATCTCATGGTCCCCCCAGGTTCAGCATTCCTTCAGTCTCTGGATGACTGTTGTATCAAACCTTTCCATGGATCCCGTTCAGCTTGAGACAACATCTGATCACACGGGGCTTGGCTTCTTCTTGTCTTCCCTGACAAACCAGCCCCTTGGTGACATGTGCGGTCCATCTGTACATTCCGCTGTGTCTGCGTTCAATGCGTTCCTTGTGATCTCAGCAATATGCAGACAAGGGGAGACACATTGAACACGGGAGCGGTGGCATGTGCAGATGTCATCAGGGGTTGGCTTGTCAGGTAAGACGAGAAGAAGCCAATCCCCATGTGATCAGTTGTTGTCTCTAGTATATAATACAAAGGGTTGTGGGTGGCTTACACTATAAAATACAATGTGTCACTGTGTTGCACGATACACTTCATGCCAAAAAACAAACAAAGAATTTACATGACTGGATACAGCCTTCTAAGTATGCATAGACTACTAAATGTACTACTAAAAAAATAAAAAAAATAAACTGATATGGCTAGTTTTGCTTAAAATATTAAACTATCAATTGAAAGTCCCGTCTATAACTGGGCCCTTGCCACAGACGAGATACATAAGTATGAATTAGCAGTAAATGATGAGAGTAAAAAGATGATAAAAATAAAGGAGAACTCCAGAAAAATTGTCATCCATACTGCCGGCAGCAAAAAAATAAATACCTACTGCCGGGGCCGAAAACGTCACACTGCTGCTCAGCCTATCACCGGCCGAGTCGGGACTTCGCTGCTGCCGGTGATTGACTGAGCGCAGTATGACTCACCAACCACCGGCAACCAGGAAGAGGATCGCGGTGGAGACCGGAGTGGGTTACCGGAGGCACCGGGGGAGTGAAGGAAGGTATGTATCTATTTATTTTTTTACTGACGGCAGTATGGAGGCCAATTTTTCTATTCTGGAGTTCTCCTTTAAGTCCAATGAAAGACCGCCTGCATAAAAATGTATATTACCTATCTGATCACATCATAGACTGTATCCAACGAGTGACGATATATATATTTTTATGCAAGCGGTCTTTCATTGGACTTAATACTGATTTTTATCATCTTTTTACTCATCATTTATTGCTAATTCATATGTATGTATGTCGTCTGTGGCAAGGGCCCTGCTATAGACGTGACTTTCAATTAATAGTTTACTAAATATTTTATGTAAAACTAGCCATATCAGTTATTTATTTATTTTTATTTTAGTAGTACATTTAGTAGTATATGCATACTTAGAGGGCTGTATCCAGTCTTGTAAATTCTTTGTCTGTTGTCTCCAGCAGGAGATCGGGAAAGACTCAAGACAACAGTCATCCAGAGGAATGCTGAACCTGGGGGGGCCATGTAAAGGCAAAAAAGGGGTGAATCCCCACACAGTTAACGCTTGTAAATGTACGTAAAGGGGTACTCCGCTGCTCAGCATTTGGAACAAACTGTTCTGAACACTGGAGCCGGGAGCTTGTTATGTCATGGCCCCGCCCCCTCATGACGTTATGCCCGCCCCCTCAATTCAAGTCTATGGGAGGGGGCGTGAAGGCTGTCACGCCCCCTCCCATAGACTTACATTCAGGGGACGGGCATTACATCATGAGGGGGCGGGTTATGACATCACGAGCTCCCGGCGCCGGCTCCAGCGTTCGGAACAGTCTTTTCCAAACGCTGAGCAGCGGAGTACCCCTTTAAGACATAACTTTGCATCAAGGGCACAATACTGAAAAAGTTAAAAACAAACCTTTGCATTACATAAATAAAGTTTTGCATTACGCATTCAACTTATTGAAGAAAAATGCAAAAGTCCAGTTTATTCAGATAAAAGCATGACGAAGGGTGGTAACACCTGAAATGCGTGACTGCGTTCACGTTTTGTGTCTTGAACTTTTATCTGAATAAACAGGACATATGCATTTTCCACGCTGGCATTTTTCTTCTTTCATATGGACTTTGGTGTTGCCTAACACCTGTCGTGTCGTGGACAGGACTAACTTGTGGTGAGCTGGCCATCATTTCCATATCTTTTACAGAAAACTTATTGATATGAATGGGCACTGTGCAATGGCTAAAATCTATGGATACCTTTGGTATGGAAAATAAATTATTTTTACATATGATAGTAATAACATTGAGTAAAAAATGTGGCAAAAAAATTTGAGTCTGCAATCTTGATCCCTTTAATTATGTACTGACCGCCTAATATACAGTTTGTAACTCCCTTCTAGGTTCAGATGCTTGGTATGTAGGTGTATCCTCCCAGTAATACATGCTGGTTGTGAGGTCTGTGTGTTCAGAAGTCTATAGTTAACTGTTTGTTATCTGCTTACTCTCTACACTTGGACATCTTGTGATTCTCTCCTAAAAAATACCTTGGTGTGCTTTCCTCCCTATCTACAGCCTGTGTGAGCTACCCACCATGAATGCTCTCCCAACTCTCCACACTTGTTGCTATCTGTAATCCTTTCTGAAAGCTAGCCAGTGTTTTTTTTTTTTTTTTTTTATGTTTTCATTCTGCCTGAACTGCAAAAAGAAAAATAAACTTTAACTTACTTCTCCCTAGTCTTCTTCATGGTGCCTGGGCCTGTTACTTCACACTCATACTCAGCGTATCAGCGGCTCAGGCGGGACATTGCTGCGGCAAGTGATAAGCTCAGTGCAGGCCCCAGAACAGGGAAGAAGACCAGGGCCGAAGGACGGAAGACAGATCAGTGCACTGGGGAAGTGGCGGATATTGGCGCACTGAGGGAGCGGCGTAAGGTTAGTTAAAGTTTGTTATTTTTCTTCTTGCAGCCCAGTAAGAATATAAACATGACTAAACCACTGGATAATCCCTTTAAGATCCCATATGCCTGATCCTTTGTTATTACCCCTCATATGCTTCACTGGGTGAGAGTCTGGACACCCTCATGCACTGAAATAGGGCCAATTTACATCTAATGTGTATGGACACCTTTACCACAGGAAAACTGTAGGACATTTTCAATAAAGACTATTTAGAGTCACCTAATTTTGTATTCAGAAAATGAACAATAAATATAAAAATATACATATGTGTGTGTGTGTGTGGAAAACGGAGTCCATTGGCTTTAATGAACAATATGCTTATTTTGATCCATAAATTTGGAATACATAGGTTTTAAATCCCTAAAAGATGAAGGTTATATTATAGTATCACTATGGCATGACATGTGAGAACACTAAAAATTCAGAGAAAAATGTAACTATGTTGGTTTGGGTGGAGACTGTGTGTATTATCTCATTCCTGGGAGGGTCTACACTATCAAGTTGATCAGATTCAGATCAGTTGTGATCTTGCTATTATCTCGGTCTTCCTGACATGAGACTAAACATTATTTAATTATATTTTAAGTTTTTACTTATTTTCATGCAACAGATGACTACATGACCATGTTATGTTATTTGCTTTCCCCTAAGGTCCAGAGGTAATATTGATAGCATAAACCAGTGTTTCATGCAACAGCTGGAGGCGCACTGGTTGGGAAACACAGGCATAGATATTTCATAGAGAATATAGCTCAGTATGACAAGTTTACTTGAAAAGTGTGATTTTTATACAAAAGTTGCAGTCAACTAGAAAAGTTGTAGCCGTCCTATTGAAGTGTGCAAATAGGTCAGTACACAACTATATAGTAAATACAACTGTTTTAGGTGTGCTGGACTTTAATACACTTCAAGAATGTACAGAAAACAGATTGTGGAAAAATTATGTTATCTCTGATTCAAATAAGATAGTTCTCTGACTGTGGTTAGGTGAAGGCTGCAGAGAAATTTCTACAGATCATTGAACAAGCAGATTGTTTTATACAGTAGCAGCCTTGTAGTCTGAACTCTATTAACAGACTATAGACTGCCTCGAGCAGCAGCCTGCCTTCCACTAAGAAGCAGTCCTGCCTATTATTATTAGAAGTTCCCTATAGGAAAAAATTGGATTCCAACTGCCCTTTCCTTTTGTTCTCCGAGAGATAAACCACCACCAGAGCTCTCTGGCAGCAGCTTACCCCTCCTCTCTTTATTTACAACACACAAACTTTTGCCTTGCCAAACATTCATGCATATGGGGAGATTAAGAGACATAAATTAATGTTTGCCCAGCGACTATTGACACTGTATGGGCACCTTTAGGGCTTATGCACACAACTGTTATCTGGATCCATATAGCCATTACAGTGGTAACGGTACGTACCTCCATATTTTCCTAATGTAGGACTTTTTTTAATTTTTTTTTTATAATGGATCAAAACAACATGTAACAATTTTGAAAAAGAGATGTACAGAAGACACACAAACTGGAACATGGGTCTATTCCACAGATCCATTGTAGTTTGTATATTACAGTATGCCTCTGTGCATCACATAGTCATGTGCATACAGCTTTAAAAAGAGCATTTACAATAATAGAAATTATATAATATACCGTATATACTCGAGTATAAGCCGACCCGAATATAAGCCGAGGCCCCTAATTTCACCCCAAAAACCCAGGTAAAAGTTATTGACTCAACTATAAGCCTAGGGTGGGAAATACATCAACCACCAATGTCATCATCCCCCCCTGTCATCATCCAGACCCCCGTCATTATCACCCCCGTCATCATCACCCCATCATTATCACCCCCATCATCATCACCCTCTCATTTTCACCCCCGTCATATCTCCCCCCCCTTCATCATCACCCTGTCATCATCCCCCCCCCCCCCCTTCATCATCACCGCCTGTCAATCCCCTCAGTGGTCTTCAACCTGCGGACCTCCAGCATGCAACTCCCAGCATGCTCGGACAGCCATCGGCTTTCCGGGCATGCTGGTAGTTGCAGTTTTTAAACATCTGGAGGTCCACAGGTTGAAGACCACTGTGCGGGCCTTCGTCATCAGCCAGACCCCCCTTTTAGTTTTCTACTCACCTCCCCTCGGTGGGAAGGAAGGATGAGCTGGTCCGGGCCATCTATGCTGCAGGGACCGTCCGGTGGGGAGGGTTAGTCGTTCCGGGCTGTCCATCTTCACCGGGAGGCCCTCTTCTCCACTTGCTCCGGGGCGGCCCCGGAGTAGTGACGTTGCCTTGACGACGACGCACAGGGACGTTCATGCGCAGCAGACGTCCCTGCAGCATAGATGGCCAGCTCACCCTTCCTTCCCACCGAGGGGAGGTGAGCAGAAAACTAAAGGGGGGGGGGGGGGGGTCTGGATGATGACGAAGGCCCGCACAGTGGTCTTCAACCTGCGGACCTCCAGATGTTTCAAAACTACAACTCCCAGCATGACCGGACAGCCATCAGCTGTCCGGGCATGCTGGGAGTTGTAATTTTGCAACATCTGGAGGTCCGCAGGTTGAAGACCACTGATGAAGGGATTAACAGGCGGAGAGTTCACTCGAGTATAAGCCGAGGGGAGCGTTCTCAGCAAGAAAAATAATGCTGAAAAACTCGGCTTATACTCGAGTATATACATGGTAATTAATTTATAATAGCATCCCATTCAATATAAATCACTGTAATGTTTTTCACAGAATTGTGTCACCACAAAGGTTTGGATGAATTCCATAATCAGAATTATAATTCATCTTACAATTTCTATTGGAACTAGAATTCAGTATGGACAAACTATCCATATATATGGACACCAGATTTATGTGATTGCCATATTGGAGTCAGGAAGGAATTTTAACTCTGTTATGGGGCAATTGGCTTTAACCTTACAAACTTAAGCCGAGTTTTTCAGCACGATTTTTCCTGCTGAAAACGCCCCCCTCGGCTTATACTCGAGTGAACAAAAAAAACGTTTCTAGCTTAGCTGTGAGGGGATGGTCCGGGCTGTCAATCTCCGCCTGTCAATCCCTTCATCAGTAGTATTCAACCTGCGGACCTCCAGATGTTGCAAAACTACAACTCCCAGCATGCCTGGACAGCCATCGGCTGTCCGGGCATGCTGGGAGTTGTAGTTTTGAAACATCTAGAGGTCCGCAGGTTGAAGACCACTGCGGCCTTCATCATCATCCAGACCCCCCTTTTGTTTTCTACTCACCTCCCCTCGGTGGGAAGGAAGGGTGAGCGGGTCCGGGCTGTCCATGTTCGGCCACCTATGCTGCAGGGACCGTCCGGTGGGGAGGGTTAGTCGTTCCGGGCTGTCCATCTTCACCGGGAGGCCCTCTTCTCCGCTCCGGGCCAGCCCCGAACTAATGACGCTGCATTGACGCCACCGCGCAGGGATGTTCATGTGCAGGGACGTCACGGACATCTGCAGCACACGGACGTCCCTGCGCGTTGTCGTCAACGCAACGTCACTTGTCCGGGGCCGGCCCGGAGCGGAGAAGAGGGCCTCTCGGTGAAGATGGAAAGCCAGGAACGACTTACCCTCCCCACCAGATGGTCCCTGCAGCATAGGTGGCCGAAGATGGACGGCCCAGACCTGCTCGCCCTTCCTTCCCACCGAGGGGAGGTGAGTAGCAAACAAAAGGGGGGTCTGGATGATGACAAAGGCTGCAGTGGTCTTCAACCTGTGGACCTCCAGATGCTTCAAAACTACAACTCCCAGCATGCCCAGACAGCCGATGGCTGTCCAGGCATGCTGGGAGTTGTAGTTTTGCAACATCTGGAGGTCCGCAGGTTGTAGACCACTGAGAAGGGATTGACAAGCGGTGATGATGACAAAGGTGATAATGACAGGATGATGACGGGGGTCTGGATGATGACAGGGGGAGATGATGACATGGGGGGGGGTGATGTATTTCTCTCACTAGGCTTATAGTCGAGTCAATAACTTTTCCTAGGTTTTTGGGGTGAAATTAGGGGCCTCGGCTCATATTCGGAACGGCTAATACTCGAGTATATACGGTATGTAGCTATGTAAGTCCAGAACACCAGAAATGATCATATTTACCAGGGTAGTTTCTGCATCCGCCAGCTGTGCTCCCTTTCCTCCAGTTTCCACTATAAAGAGTTGTGTTCCACTTGCGGAATTTGCGAGCTTTTAAAGAATCGGGAGTGAGGTTACAAATCTCAAGGCGAGAAAACTCTCGAAGGAAATCTTGGAAAGACATCCTGCAAACAAAGAATCCAAAACTAATACATGGAAACAGAATATATACCGTATTCACTATATACATTGATGGAAGTGTTAACATTTAATTTCTAGATCTGCCCATGGAGTGTTACACATGGACATCTTCTGAACAGTACGTCTACAAAGTCCAATGCAAAGTGTGCACTGTGTGAACAAT
Source organism: Hyla sarda (assembly GCF_029499605.1). Classification (NCBI taxonomy): domain Eukaryota; kingdom Metazoa; phylum Chordata; class Amphibia; order Anura; family Hylidae; genus Hyla; species Hyla sarda. The sequence continues at coordinate 253,058,104 of NC_079194.1, read as the reverse complement.
GATGTGGAAACTAAAATGTGTACAGTAGTAATTTTTGATATACAAATCTATAATGCCAAATCATTGCCAATAGCTTTTATGTTGAAGCATTTATCTGACTGTGTAGTTAGAAAAAAAATAAATGTATCCTATAGTCTTTGTGCAGAGCAGCAAATACCATTTCATGCTGTCCAATGTCAATACAGTGGTAAGGAAGAAAAAAACCTTTTCAAAGGGCGCTGCTGTTGTCCACGGCTGGCACTGCCCTTCTTGGTGGGCGCCCACCAAGAAGGGCAGTGCCAGCCGTGGACAACAGCAGCGCCCTTTGAAAAGGTTTTTTTTTCTTCCTTACCACTGCATATCTATCCAGGACTGGCTAGTCCTGTCCTGTACCCTGGGCTTAGCAGCTGCATCCGGTGGACTATTATCCATACCACTAACCCCACTGTGGGTCCACATGCGAGTTTTTTGCTCGCTCAAGGTGAGCACCCATTATCTACTCTTCGACTAACCCCTCCCACCTGTCATCAACGGTATCACACTAGGCGCCTTCCCGTCGGTCTTTCCTTCTTTTGCTCTTTCCAATGTCAATACAGGAAGTCATGAATATCTTAGATGGGTTCTTTACTGCGGTTTTCAGATGCTCGGATTAATATAGGATCCAGTCCAAATCCGTAATGTCAACCGGTTATTTCAGCCTCATGAACAGAAGTCTCAGTATTGGAGAACCCTATTTGCTACCTTTACATTGTAGCTGTTGTCACTATCCATCTCATGGTAGCCCTCGAAAGTGTATGGATGTTCCATAATAAATACTAAGCCACCCACCATGGTTTAGGGCTTCATAACTACAGTCTGATTCCTGTTCAATGTAATGTGGCATAAGCTACACCCAAGTACAAATGGGATACCTGAGCTACTTATTAGTAATAAAGCAAAATTAATCTGTCAGCTTAGATCTGCAGACTCGGGAAGATAGTTGATGGCTGTTTGCAAAGTTATAAAAATCAGGTTTTATTTATAAGATGAGGATTTGTAGAGGCTGTGATGGCCTGCTGCATGGACACCTCTTCTCCCCTAACCCTCCCTACATGATTTCTGCACAAGGTTTGGCTTCATGCACTGAACCTTATACAGTGGTCCCTCAACATACGATGGTAATCCGTTCCAAATGGACCATCGTTTGTTGAAACCATCGTATGTTGAGGGATCCGTGCAATGTAAAGTATAGGACAGTGGTCTACAACCTGCGGACCTCCAGATGTTGCAAAACTACAACTCCCAGCATGCCCGGACAGCCGTTGGCTGTCCGGGCATGCTGGGAGTTGTAGTTTTGCAACATCTTGAGGTCTGCTGGTTGAAGACCACTGGTATTGGAGGTTATTCTCACGTGTCCCCGCCGCTCTGGACCGTCACCGCTCGTCACCGCTGCCCTGGATGTCGTCTTCCATCGCTGTCGCCGCGTCCCCGGGGTGTCCCCGACGCTCCGGCAAGGCCTCTGGTTCCCCGGCATCCTCACTCTCCGTTGCCGCCATCACGTTGCTACGCACGCCGCTCCTATTGGATGACGGGACGGCGTGCGCAGCGACGTGATGACGACGATGGAGAGCACCGACGATGCAGGGGATCCTGAAGAGGACGGTCCGGAGCCCCGAGGACAGGTAAGTGATCGTCAGCGCACCACACGGGGCATCGTAAACGGCTATCCGGTGGCAGCTGAAGCAGTCTGCGCTGCCGGATAGCCGTTTATGCGATGGCCCCGACATACAAAAGCATCGTATGTTGATGCTGCCTTCAACGTGCAATGGCCTCTGAGAGGCCATCGTATGTTGAAATGATCGTATGTCGGGGCCATCGTAGGTCGGGGGGTCACTGAACATTATTTGTGCAGGGTGGGGGGAGTCAGGCGTGGAGGAGGTGTGTCTGATGCACCTCAGCCCCAATGTGTTAATGGAAATCCCTGGACGATTTTGCTTCTGCTCCTCCACTCAGCTCTCCGGACATTTCCAAACACACAACGGAGAGCAGGGCAACCGCACACAACCTCACACACAGCTCTCGGCAGTGAAGGGAGGGACCAGCCGGCAGCTCCGAGGGAGAGAGTCATTCAGCGCTCAGCTCTGCCCCCAGCAGCAGAAAGGTACAGCTGAAGTATTCCTTTTTTATACAGTAGCATAAATAAATGAATCCTTCTGCTGTACATTTCTGCTCTATAAAGATAATCCTTCTGCTGTACATTTCTGCTCTATAAAGATAATCCTTCTGCTGTATTTTTCTGCTCTATGCTTGTTCATGCTGTTCAGCCGGCACGCCCCCTCCCATAGACTTGCTTTGAGGGGGCAAGGCCGTGACCTCACAAGTGGGGCGTGACCATGACGTCACAAGCCTCCATCCCGCATCGCCAGTCATCTGGCACTGAGCAAAGTCTTCTCTGTGCACCGGATGTCTGAGGTGCCACAGCCAAGATCACAGGGGTCCCCAGCGGCGGGACCCCCCGCGATCAGACATCTTATCCCCTATCCTTTGGATAGGGGATAAGATGTCTAGGGGTGGAGTACCCCCTTTAAGTGTCTAGTCAATGACTTGATGATCAAAAATGGTCACATTATTTACTACAGGGAATATATGAAGACATATATAGTACAAGAGGGCAAGAAGAAATGCACTGCTGTCCGTGACACCTTATCATAAGCATGCTTTTATTTATTTATTTATTTTATATTTGAAATATGACCTGTAGAGTCAGAACCAAGGGAACTATGTACATCATTGGTCTCCAACCAGCAGCTCTCCAGGTATTGCTAAAGTAGAATATTCTGTGTGGCCCAAAACAGCTACAACAGAACCCAAAACTGCTACACAGAACCTAGTGTGGGTGGCTGTAGTCAAAACAGTGGACAGTCAAAAGTCTTTGTCTAAAATTCTAATGCGTATATCTCTGTGTTTATTACATTGCAAATGTATTTTCTGGGTTTCTGTGGTACTACAAGCATGCACTTACACAGTGTGTTACAGGATAACGATTGCCTTCTAAAAGTCTATTCTTACAAAAGCAGTATCTAGACACAGTCCACATCTTAACCAAGTAATGCTAAGACTTGTCCAACATCTGCCTCTTTGCCCATGATAGAAAGTGAAGACCACATTTTTTTGTTAGATCGTTTTGAGGTCTTATTTCCAGAGGCTTTGGGGGAGATTTATCATTAGATGTCTTTTGTAGACACAGATCTACCCCTTTACACTGCTTTCTAATTTACACTCTTGCTCAAGATTTACTAAAGTTGTGCACGTCCTTTGATAAATTTTGTTCAAATTTAGATACGTACCCCCCTCGCTCTACTGTGCACCCCTTCTCCACCGCACACTTCATAGAGCTGTGGCATTTTCCCACGGTACACAGCTCACATAGCTCAGCTCTGCTGCATACACACAATCCCACACTCAGCTCTGCTGCATACACAGGCACTCACTCAGCTCTGTTGCATACACATGATCACTTACTCAGCTCTGTTGCATACACATGATCACACACTCAGCTCTGCTGCATACACATGATCACACAATCAGCTCTGCTGCATATACACAATCACAATCACACACTCAGCTCTGCTGCATACAATCACACACTCAGCTCTGCTGCATACACACGATCAGCTCTGCTGCATACAGCCAATCAGCTCTGCTGCATACAGCCAATCAGCTCTGCTGCATACAGCCAATCAGCTCTGCTGCATACAGCCAATCAGCTCTGCTGCATACAGCCAATCAGCTCTGCTGCATACACCCAATTACACACTCAGCTCTACTAGATACACCCAGTCACACCTTCAGCTCTGCTGTATACAGTCACACACTCAGCTCTGCTGCATACACAGCCACACACTCAGCTCTGCTGCATACACATAGTCACACACTCAGCTCTGCTGCATACACACGATCACACACTTAGCTCTGCTGCATACACACAATCACACACTCAGCTCCACTGCATACACACAATCACACACTCAGCTCTGCTGCATACACACAATCACACACTCAGCTCTGCTGCATACACATGATCAGACATATACATAGACCTAAAAGCTGTAACTCCTTCTCCCTCCCTGCACATACAGTGGCATTCTCAGCTGTACGGTCACCATGGTTACATTCTGTACAGGTGCAATCTCCTGCACTCATCAAGAACAGCAGAATTTAAAAATTTACACAGTTCTACAGATCTACAGTCTGTACAGATCAGAGTCTAATCTAAATGGGCAACGTTTATCATTGCCTTTAGACTGTTTTTTGTGTTTAGAAAAGACGCAAAAAAGGCACAAGCAGGGTTTATTTGAGCCTTTTTTTGCTTTACATATTTTGAGTTGTAAACCACTGATTTTGGCAACACACATGATATGGAAGGGTTTTATCAACTACGCCTTTTTGTGAAAATGCGCAAAAAAGGTGCGATAACTACACCATCCCAGACTTAGCTTAGCTTTTTGGTGTATATGAGGAGAGAAATTTCAGAAAATGTGACCTGCTCAAAATTTATCAAATGCTCTGTGACCATTTAATAAATTTGGTGCTCCTACACATTACCAGCACACAAAAAAAAGTGTAGAAAAATGCTTCACTTACACCTACAATGATAAATGCCAGCCAATATGTATTACATATTGCTGGACTTGCTGGACTTATTCTTATAACATTTTAAGTGTCCTACTTGATAGTGTATATTTTGGCAATAAAATCAGGACTTGCGCAAAATTTGTGCGTGTAAAGAGAAAAGCCGCAGTTGATAAATCGATGTCCACCACATAATCAGCTCTACCCTACACCGTGATTTAGAATTCCACTTGTTCTATCAAAAATTGCGCAAAAAAACACACAAAAAACTGAATTGCACAAAAAAGATTGCACAATATAGACAGTGAAAACTGTATATATAATGATAAATTCCCCCCTTTGTGTACAGTTAAGAGCTTTACTAAAACAGGTGTCTGTGGGGATCTACAGAGGAACACAAGGTTGCACCACTCAAGCGCCATGATACAAAAAGGACTACCACCCTTACTATCAACTCACACTATACTCCTATATATAAAGAAAAGAATTGTGGAGCACTCACCGGGTACATTCAGTCAGAGACTTCTTTATTGAAATGTTATTATGGGTTACATGCAAGGGAGCAGGATGGTACAAAACGCGGTGGTACACAGAACGGCGACGGACCGTTTACGTGTCGAACACTTCGTCAGGCTGAATGTAAAGAAGCATCTGACTGAATGTACCCGGTGAGTGCTCCACAATTCTTTTCTTCATATTCAAGATTCGCTTACTGTTGTGTGGATAGAAGCGAAGAGGTGTCAGATACGGCTTCATTGAGACTGTGTAACGCTAGTGTGGTTGTTCCCCGTATACCGTGCAGCTAAGAGAAGGTGCCGTGACCACTGTCTTTTTTTAGTCACACTATACTCCTCACACACTCTATTTCTAACATCACAAACTTAACCTTTTGTTTACCAAAGCCTTACCACAAAATCTATAGTCACCACACTCTGTATGTCCTAAAAGTCTATCAGGGGAGTTTATCAAGGGATTTAGACACTTTTATTTGCTGTAGTTTGGCACAACAAAGTCGCACGTGAGGTGTGTGCTACTTTTTTATGCCTTTTCGCCACACAGCAGACAGTCAAATCTGTCTTTGCTGATGCAGTGGTCAGGAATTTATCATTGCGACTTTAAAAAAAAAAAAAAAAAAAAGTAGCACAAAAAGTCGCTGAGTAGGAAACTTACAAAGTGATATACTGAAGTAAAAAATTACAGTAAGAATATGCTGGGAGTTGTAGTTTTGCAACAACTGAAGAGTCATAAGTTAAGGCTTGCTACCCTAACATCTGTCTCTTTATATGGTACACAACTACAACTCCCAGCATGCCCTGACAATGAGGACATTTTGTGAGTAGTAGTTTTGCAACAGCTAGAGAGTCATAGGTTGGGACTTGCTGCCATAACATGTGTCTCTCTATATGGTAAACAACTACAACTCTCAGCAGACTCTGAGTGTAAATAAGCCCCTCCCCCCAAAAAAAAGTTAGTCTCTTTTCCCATTTTATAAATGAAAAAAAATAAAACAAATAAATAAACAAACCACGTGCAAAAATGTCTGAACTATTAAAATAAGATTTTAATGATCCCGTGCAGTGAATGGTGTAAAAGTAAAAATTTACCAAAGTACAAAATTGCAGATCTTTGGTAACATCACATAAAAAAAAATAAAAAATACAAACAAAAAGTGACCAAAATGATTCTGTAAAAAACTGCAGCTCATGGCACAATAAATTACACCTCATACAGCTCCGTATATTGAAACAAACTGAAAGTTATAGGGGGACAGTAGAGGGTCAGCAATGCAATACGGCAACACGTAGCACTTATCACAGCCACTTCTTCTTTCAGTGTAAAATTGACTGTGTTGAGGTAATTTTTCCTAGCTGTCTACTGCTCAGACACATTTATTATATGCTCTGTGCCATTTCATAAATTTGGCATACAACTGCACAGCTGAAAATTATTGACTGTAAACACGTCCAACACAGACAATAATGATAAATTCCCCAACAACATCAGTTTATGCCGGATGGTATAGTATTGTGTGTGTCCCCTGGGCCTCCCTTACACTTGTTCCCCCATGTACATATGTTTCAATAATTGTTGTATCATAAAATGTGTAAAGAGGTGTTATAGCTTTAGGAAGGTTAACATGTGATTTGTCATGTGATTGTTACCAGGAGGAATCAGTGACCAGATGACCCAAGGGTGGCCTTTGGGCTCCCTGCTAGTCTCCCACATAAAAGGGTACCTCTCATGAAAAAAACTTTTGATATATTATAGATTAATGTATGCAGAATAACTTTACAATTGCATGTTATTAAAAAATATGCTTCTTTCTATTTAATTTTCCACTTTGAAAAAATGACCACTAGGGGTCTCCCTACCAGTCCTGGCAGCAAGCATTTCAGACTCATGCTGGAGTCCTAAACACTACGAGCTGCCAGTCTGCTTTGTTCACAAAGGAGAACACTCAGAACTGCCAGCCTGCTTTGTTCACAGCCTGTTTGGCTGTGAACAAAGCAGGCTGGCAGCTCTGAGTGTTTAGGACTCCAGCATGAGTCAGAAATGCTTGCTGACAGGACTCATCAGGAAAAATACAATAGAAGCATATTTTTCATTAACATGCTATTGGAAAGTTATTCAACATTCATTAATCTAAAATATATCAAAAGTTTATTTGATGAGAGGTACCCTTTAAAGCCCTGGGAGGAGCTAGTGCTTGCCTTACAAGTCTTTGCAGAGGTCAAGTCGAATCCTAGAGTGTCCAGAGACATTGGAGGCCTAAAGTCAAGTCTGCAGCCACAGTCAATTGCAAGTAAGATACAGTCATAGCTTTGTCAGTCATCAGTCAAGTCAGTCCTTGTCAGCAACTGCCAAGTCAACGTGGCCTGCATTAAATTGCCCAGTCCTACTACAAGTCCCAGCAAGCCCTTAAGGTCTCTGAGTCACTGGTCACCTCCGTGGACCCTGGCTGTACTGTATAGATGTTACCAACTGTCTACCCTCAGTAAAGCTACAGTTGTCTGTAACTTGGCGTCTCAGTCATTATTGCCCCCGTGCCTAGCCCAGGATTCAGTATACCTTCGGGTGGTATCGAGGATAAACCACGCCCTGGCGTCACAAATACAAGTGGTTAATGCCATCTGCCCCTAGGGTAACAACATCTGCCCTCATCACATCCCTGTACCACAATTGCAAGAAATATTTTCAGAGTGTGAAAAATGATAATGTGTGTTCTTTGTATTCTTCCCTCACCAAAATTCACCATCCTCCATTTGATTTCTCAGTTCACCTCTCTCTGAAGGATCCACATTATTCCACTCATTCGAGCTAGAAAGAAACAACATTTCTGCAGTTTATATTTATTTATAAAAACATTAATTCTATTATACATGAGATATATATAGAGTGTGTTACTTACTTATCGCTCCAAGCTCCTGTCCACTCTACCTCTCCCCATGGGTTCCTCATCCGAATTAGCTTTGTGTTCTGACCTCTATAGTTGACCTAAAACACAAATAGGAGGTTGGATTTATCTTACTGGTTATTATCCTATCACAGATCTTGACTACAGAAGCCTTAACAATCTAAACTGCATAAAATAACATTTTCATTTTAATTAAAATGTGAAGCACCAAAGCCTCAAGAGTGGTCATATAGATGGGCTTCCTTCACATTAAAAGCTACTTTATTAAGTGATGAAGACTTGATAAAAGTCATATATCTGTAGATAATCTGCCGTCAGTCTGTCTTCATCTTTCATTGAGTAGCAGCTAAATGGTAGGAACTTTTTTATGAAGACTATTTAGAAAAAAAGTCTTATTTTGCATTCAGAAACAAATCGACAATTAAAAAAAAATCTGTGTCCACAGCATCCAAACATATACAGCTTCTGTGCAGAAGTCACAGAAAGAATTACCTCTTTGGCTCCTGTAAGAGAATATGCATGTCCTTTCACCAGTTTCTTGAAGGTTACGGCTTCCATATCGTTTGCACTAGTTATCTATGAACAAGAAGCAACATTTTGTTTTAAATTCAAGTTGGACATAACATGGAGAAATAATAAACATAAAGAATAATTCAGGCTTCGTAATGGAATATATTGAGAACACTTCTTAGAATAGATGGGACTAGACTTCTGGTCCACCATTGCATAACAGGCCTGAACATTAGCAAATGTCATCCCCAGGGAGATGGATATTTGATATCTGAACTTGTATGAGCATAAAAATGATTTTAGGCAGCCATAGACACAGATGTACCTACTCTTGGTCACTTAAAGGTGTACTCCAATGGCCAGTGTTCCAGCTGCATTCAGAACATTTAGGGGTCAGCCGTACCCCCTCGTGCCATCAGGCTACGTCCCCTCAATGCAAGTCTATGGGAGGGGGAGTGATGGCTGTCACGCCCCCTCCCATATACTTGCTTTGAGGGGCTGTGGCCTGATGTCACGAGGGGGTGTGGTCGACCCCCCCAGCGCACGCACAGCATTCGGAACTAAATGTTCCGAACGCAAATGAAACACTGGCCAGTGAATTTCATAACAACTGACTCCAGAAAGTTAAAGGGATACTCCGGTGGAAAACTTTTTTTTTTTTTATCAACTGGTGTCAGAAAGTTGACCAGATTTGTAAATTACTTCTATTAAAAAATCTTAATTCTTCCAGTACTTATTAGTGGCTGTATACTACAGAGGAAATGCTTTTCTTTTTGGATTTCTCTTCTGTCACGACCACAGTGCTCTCTGCTGACCTCTGATGTCCATTTTAGGAACTGTTCAGAGCAGGAAAAAAATCCCCATAGCAAACATATGCTGCTCTGGACAGTTCCTAAAATGGCTAGAGATGTCAGCAGAGAGCACTGTGGTCGTGACAGAAGAGAAATCCAAAAAGAAAAGCATTTCCTCTTTAGTATACAGCCCCTAAATAGTACTGGAAGGATTAAGATTTTTTTAATAGAAGTAATTTACAAATATCTGTTTAACTCTCTGGCAGCAGCCGGCGGGGAGAGCAGTGGAGCCGCATGTGCGACGGCTTGTTAACTTAATAAATGTGCATCGCAGCAGGTCTCTGGAGAAGGACCTGCTGCGATCTGCACCTCAGCCCCTAGACTATAACTCCCATCAAGGTCAGATTCTGTCCATGATGGGAGTAGTAGTCCTAAAAGTCCTGCAGCCGGGGGATGTGCAAGTGCCATCCCTCAGCGCTCCGGTACTACAACTACTCCCATCATGGGACAGACTTTGTCCATGATTAGAGTTATAGTAAAGGGGCTGAGGTGCAGATCGCAGCAGGTCAGCAGGAGACCCGCTGTGATCCACATTTATTATATGTACAAGCCGGCAGCACATGCAGCTCCACTGCGCTCTCTGCCGGCTCCTGTATACAGCTGTCATAATTCATAATCCCCGCTGCTGGGAGACAGGAGCTCTGATTGGAGAATAGGTTTTCACCAATCAGAACTCCCGTCGGCGGGGATTATGAATTATGAAAGCTGTATACAGGAACCGGCGGGGAGCTCAGGGGAGCCGCATGTGCTGCCGGTTTGTATAGTTAATAAATGCAGATCGCAGCGAGTCCCTGGAGAATGACCGGGTGCGATCTGCCCCTCAGCGCCTGGACTATAACTCCCATCATGGGAAGAGTATGTCCATGATGAGAGTAGTAGTCCTAACTGTCCCAAAATCGTCCCGCAGCCGGGGGGGAGGGGGGATGTGCAAGTGCCGTCTCTCAGCGCTGCGGTACTACAACTACTCCCATCATGGGACAGACTCAGTCCCATGATGGGAGTAGTTGTAGTTTAGCAGTGTTGAGGGACAGCTCCTGCATCCCATGGCTGTCTCTGTAGAACACTTTCCTACATGCCCTTTTTGATGGTAAACGTATTTGCGCAAAATAAATGAGTCTATACAAAAAAATGCACATGATAAATTAGTATCCACTGTAAAACGCTTTCCACAATACACAAAAAATAGAGTACTTGCTTTTTGCTCTATCAAAAAAGACGCAATGAAAGTCACTGCAGAAATTGCAAAAAAAATACACAAGAAAAAGGGGTAAACTCAATGATAAATCTCCCCCAATGTGTGTATATGTGTGTGTGTGTGTATGTATGTATGTGTGTATGTATGTATGTGTGTGTGTATGTATGTATGTGTGTGTGTATGTATGTATGTATGTATGTATTTATGTGTATATGTGTGTGTATGTGTGTGTGTGTGTGTGTATGTATGTGTGTATGTATGTATGTATGTATGTATATATGTGTGTATGTGCCAGCATCACGTCCAAATGGCTATAGATATTAACATGAAACTTGGCACACATGTTACTTATATGTCAACAACAAACATAGGATAGGTGATTTAACCCTTACCCACCCCCATTTGTGAGAGTCAGGGTTTTTATAGAGATATTTCGATAATACTCTGGGTCACATGTTACTTATATGTCACATAAAAATGTATAATAGTTAAATTAACCCCTAACCTGCCACCATATGTGAAGGATGGGGTTTTTGTTTCAAGTCCCATGCAAGTATATAGGACTTCTGGTGCCTTACTCCACAAGCACCGCTCTGCTTCTCCTGGTGAATGTGTCCGTCCGGCTGGTAAGCCACACCCTCCCTGCATGCCATGTCCCATCTCACAAAGACACACCCACATTTTAAGCCAAACCCCTTTTATTTTCAGCTTACAATAGCCCTCATTTACTAAGAGTGGAGTGTAGGTTTCTTTGTGGATATTAATTCCCTACAATTTATTTTCCACGGTATTTACTAAGGTTTCCCTACATTTTCCACTTTCCCTACATTTTGCTTTTTTTACACATGCTCTGACCTGTCTGGTTTTCCTGAAATCCACCACATTTTCTGTGGAAACCTTAGTAAATATGTTGTTTTTTGTGAAAATGTCGGGAACACGCCCCTTTTCAGAGACCACGCCCCTTTCCCTGGCAGCCACGCTGCCAGGATATGAGGTTATGAGGTTGGGATATAGGGACGGGATATGAGGTTGGCATATGAGGACAGGATATGAGGACAGGATATAGGGACAGGATATGGGGTCGAGATATGAGAACAAAATATGAGGACAGGATATGAGGTCAGAATATGAGGAGGGATATTGGGGTCGGGATATGAGGAGGGGATATTGGGTCAGGATTTAGGGACGGGATATGAGGACAAAAGCTTCCTCCTTTGCTGCTTATCCTCCAACCACAAGGATAAGGTAGAAAAAACCAGGGAAGCGCCGGGTACTCAGCTAGTTGTTTATAATAATGTGAAGGACGTATCAAGGGGTTGGGTTGGGGAAAAAAAAAAGATGGTGACTATAGGTTGCATAGACAATCAGTTTATCTATGAAAACACCACAATATTTCTAAAATATGAAGAATACATTATTTAAACCTGTAGGAGTTTTATTTTTTAGGCAAAGAAAAACTGTTTAGTGTTCGGGTACATTCACATGTTGCAGTTAATTTTTTTTTTTTTTTTTTGCCTAAATATATATAAAACTGTGATGATTAACCATGGTTTCGTGAAAAACAGGGAAAAAGGTAATGATGATGATAATAATGTATCCATTTTGGGAAATGAATTCCCGGCAGAAAGAGAATGGACATAGAACATAAGGAAGAGGTCGTAAAACAATCCTAGCGTTCACTTACATCAATTGAGCAACCCATGAGGGACCCCCTCTCCAAAGCCTTTATGATAATGCCAAAAAGGTCTACAGGAGGCTTTTTCAGCTCATACCACTCAGTAACTCCTCCTGTAAAGTCTTCAAAGCCTTCAGAAGTGCTTCCACCTGAAAGAGCTTCATAACTCCCATTCGCTCTGCAAGAAAGGTGAAGGATTGAGTCAATCATATGAATATATTTATAATATACTAACGTTCTAGAAATTTGACAGTTATCAAAAGACATCAAATGTCCAACTCATTTTTCACAGTTAAAAATAGTGGATCCCACTTTAGTTTACATGTATTCGCTTAGGAAGTGCTCATACTTAGCATAGGCCTTCTCCAGAAGTGCACTCCAAAATTCATTCCCTGAAGCTGAGTGAACGAAGACAAGTTTTCCGTCCTTGACTGGGAGATAGTCATCAACCACAACATCTACCCACTCACCGAACTGCCATAGCTGGGAATACAGAGAAACAGAGGGGCGGTTATTACCATTATATATGTATTTAAATATGTCCTCTTGCCTTATGAGATGGTATATAGCAGTGGTCTTCAACCTGCGGACCTCCAGATGTTTCAAAACTACAACTCCCAGCATGCCCGGACAGCCGATGGCTGTCCGGGCATGCTGGGAGTTGTAGTTTTGCAACATCTGGAGGTCCGCAGGTTGAAGACCACTGGTATATAGCACCATACACCAACTATATACGGTAATAAGAAGCTTCATGTTATAAAAGCTAGCAAAACATAATGCTAGTCTGTCTACTCTATAATAAATCTCCATAAGATTCTGAAACTCATTTTCTAGCAAATGCCCACAGCTAGTTATGTGGGTTCCTTCAACAACAGGCATTCATTTTTATGGAGGAAACATGGGTAAAAAAAATAAATAAAAAAAAAAAAAACATTTTGCAAATTTTACTGTAAGGATGTAAACATAAAAATGTGCTTTAAATCACAATAAGGCTGCTTTCACACTATAAATGCATCCGTTTTAAAGGGGTACTCCGGTGAAAACCTTTTTTCTTTTAAATCAACTGGTGGCAGAAAGTTAAAGATATTTGAAAATTACTTCTATTAAAAAATCTTAATCCTTCCTGTACTTAGTAGCTGCTGAATACTACAGAGGAAATTCTTTTCTTTTTGGAATGCTCTCTGATGACCTCTCGAGCACAGTTCTCTATGCTGACGTTATTATAATTATAATAATAACGCTTTATTTATTGTTGTCCTTAGTGGGATTTGAACCCTAGTCCCCAGCACTGCAAGGCAGCAGTGCTAACCACTGAGCCACCATGCTGCCCTTAGCATACATCTGCTATGCATGGTTGCTAAAATGGACCCAGATGTCAGCAGAGAGCACTGTGCTCGTGATTCAAAAAGAAAGGAATTTCCTCTGTAGCATTCACCAGCTAATAAGTACTGGAAGGATCAAGATTTTTTAATAGAAGTAATTTACAAATATGTTTAACTTTCTGCCACCAGTTGATTTAAAAGAAAAATGGTTTTCACCGGAGTACCCCTTTAAAGATCCGTTTGATGTTCCGTTATGAAAACCCTGAAAATCAGCCATTAAACGTCAGATAGAAAATCCCATAGGTCCATTATAGTCTATGGGATTTTTACATTGTCCGTTTTAATCCGTTATAGTCCGTTATGAATAACGGACGTTATTTTGTGACAGGAGAATGAACGGAAGATATAGTGCATGCAGTATTTCTCCCGTTACTATCTTCTGTCACAAAATAACATCCGTTATTCATAACGGACTATAACGGATTAAAACGGACAATGTAAAAATCCCATAGACTATAGTGGGATTTTCTAACGGACCTATGGGATTTTCTAACGGACGTTTAGTGGCCGATTTTCAGGGTTTTCATAACGGAACATCAAACGGATCTTTAAAACGGATGAATATTATAGTGTGAAAGCAACCTAATGGTCAAAGTGGGGAAGTGGAATCCATTTTACAATAAGTAAATCAAATTAAAGGGGAACTCAGGTGAAAAAATTTTTTCATAACAACTGACTCCAAAAAGTTAAACAGATTTGTAAATTACTTCTATTAGAAAATCGTAACCCTTCCATTATTTATCAGCTGCTATATACTACAGAGGAAGTTGAGTTGCTCTTTTCTGTCTGACCACAGTGCTCTCTGCTGACACCTCTGTCCGTGTCAGGAACTGTCCAGAATAGGAGCAAATCACCATAGCAAACCTATCCTGCTCCGGACAGTTCCTGACATGAACAGAGGTGTCAGCAGAGAGCACTGTGGTCAGACAGAAAAGAAAACCTTAAAGGGGTTATCCACCATAAGGTGATTTTAGTACTCACTCTCTGGCTGATGACAGGCGGTGCAGGGGACGGAGTATCATGATGTCACGACTCCGCCCCTCATGATGTCACGCCCTGCCCCCCAATGCAAGTCTATGGGAGGGGGTGTGACTGCTGCCACGCCCCCTCCCTCAGACTTGCATTGAGGGGGCGGGGCATGACGTCACAAGGGGCGCAGAGCCCTGACGTCCCAATACTCCATCCCCTGCATTGCCCGTCATCAGCCACAGAGCGATCCTCGCTCTGTACAGCTGAAAAACGGGGGTGCTGCAGGAGAGATCGTGGGGGTCCCAGTAGAGGGATCCCCGCAATCTAACATCTTATCCCCTATCCTTTTGATAGGGGATAATATGTTTAGCGCCGGAGTACCCCTTTAAGAAAAAAAAACATCATGGTTGTTCCTAGTCAGCTGTGTGTAGAATTTGGTGTTAGTATATAAAATGGGAGAGTTAGAAAAAAACATAAGGGTAGACCAAGGAAGACATCAAAACTGAAATCAATATATCTCTGGAAGATATAAAATGTACAATAAAATAAATGGAAAAGAAATGGGCAGAAAGAGTAGTCACTGGTCCTAGTTTATCAAAATGTGAGGGAGATTTTACCCAAAACAACCAATCACAGCTCAGCTTTCATATCTTAATGAGCTCTGGTAAAGTGAAAGCTGAGCTGTGATTGGTTGCTACGGGAAAAATCTCTTCCATTTTTCTCTCACACATTTTAATAAATTGGGGTCAATGTCTGTGACCGAACTGTAGGAAATAAGCCAAATGAAATGGGATTTACACTTAGGAAAGCAAAAGACAAGCCAGAACTGCACATATATTCATTTAGATTTATCCAAACAAGTGCATAGAGAAAGTGGAGCAGCTGCCCATAGCAACCAATCATATTTAAGCTTTCAATTTCTGAACAGTCTCTGGAGAAAGAGATAAAATCTGATTGGTTGCTATGGGCAACAAATCAACTTTTCCTTTGCACAAGATGTAATAAGTGACCCCACCTGGAAAAATAAAGTGAATTTGGGCATATGGGCATTGCATGACAGGCGATGAGGACAGTCAATACCTCAGCAGTCATATAGGGGGAGATATATCAAAATCTGTGCAGAGGAAACTGGACAACTTATCCTATGCGCAGGTTTTGATAAATCCCCCCCCCCCATAAATAGAGTCTATTCACACATACGCATATTCACATTCAGTCATTTCGTTTACATTGAAATCTGCAGCATAAAAACTACAGCTTTAAATATGCAGCATAAAAATGCGCAGAATACTTCATGTGTGAACACGTTCATGTATGGTACATTCACATGAGCGTATTATACTGCAAGTTTGAAAGGGGCAGACTGTCCGCAGCAGATTTTCGGCAGCAGAATCTCCACTGTTGAAAATCCGCCACAGACCCTAT
This sequence comes from Hyla sarda, assembly GCF_029499605.1. Classification (NCBI taxonomy): domain Eukaryota; kingdom Metazoa; phylum Chordata; class Amphibia; order Anura; family Hylidae; genus Hyla; species Hyla sarda. The sequence continues at coordinate 253,042,092 of NC_079194.1, read as the reverse complement.
TGACTTCAATGAGGTTTGCAGCAGATTTTATGCAGTGGAAAATGTGCCGCAGAGAGCCCGCCCCTTGCTACCTTGCAGTGGGAAACACAATGCAAGTTTGAAAAATAATTGCCCTCATTTACTATTCTAAACCCGACCTCTTTTGTCAGGTTTTTTTGGCGCATCTTTGTCTGCGCCATGTCGCAGACATCGTGCGCCAGTCTGCGACACTATGCAACATTTTTTCCCGACGGACCCGATGTGGATTCTCCCAAACCCGAAAAAGGGGCGTAACCCGACATTTCTGAGCTTTCCCACATATTTATTAAGGTTTCCAACCCGAATTTGTTGAATTGTTGTGGATTTTTTCCTGACAGCTCAGAGGAGTTGGAAACCAAAACCTACAAAACCAAGTGCGACAAACAGGATGCGACATAATAATAAATACCAGGGGAAAAAACAGTCGGGTAAGAAAGCAACATAGACTTACAACCCGATTTTCTTAGTAAATGAGGGCCAATATGTTTGTGTGTTCACACGTGCATATTTTTGCTGCAGATTTGCTGCTACAGATTTTGCTGCCCATTGATTTTAATGGGTTGCAAAATCTGCTTTAGCAAATCTGCAGCAGAAAATACGCTCACACCCTTAGGGTAGGGTCACACATGTTGTATTTTGCTGCATATTTGCTGCTGCTTATTTTCCTACTCATTAAAGTCAATGGATAACAAAATATGCAGCTACCCATTTATTTCAATGGGTAGGAAAATATGCAATAGCAAATACACAGCAAAATACGGCACGTTACCTTACCCTTACAGAGGAAACAGGTTGACTATAAAAAAGTCTTTTTTTTTTTAGGACAATGATCTTGCCACAGAACAAGGAGTGTTCAAGCTTTTTTTTTTTTTTCCCATAGGCATATCACCCTGGATGAAAATTTATGGTGGAAATAAAAAAAATTGCTCCATGACAAGGCTCCATCCTGCATAGCTGATCGGTCATCACTCTGAGAAAAGTTGAAACCAGTTTCATGTAGGATATTATTTAGGGATCGACCGATTATCGGTTTGGCCGATATTATCGGCCGATATTCACGATTTTGGACGGTATCGGCAATTACCTTGCTGACAATCCGATAATGCCCCGCCCCCCACACAGCCCCCACCGCACCGCGCCGCACCCCCCACCACCGCGCCGCACCGCACCCCCACCACTGCGCTGCACCCACCGCCGCGCCGCACCCCCACCGCACCGCCCCACCACTGCCCCATTGCCTCCCCCATCCCCTGTTTTACAATTACCTGTTCCCGGGGGCCCGGGGTCCACGCTATTTCTGGCTCCTGCGCCATCCTGCACAGCGCAATGACGAGTGACGTCCTCAATGCGACGTCACCGTCATTGCGCACAGTGAAAGCTCAGGAGGACGGCGCCGGAGACAGAAGTAGAGCGGACCCCGGGAACAGGTAATTATAAAACAGGGAATGGGGGAGGCAATGGGGCAGCGGCGGTGGTCTCTGGCCGGAGCGGTGCGGTGGGGGGGGGGGTCGGTGGCAGGGGTGATAGGACTCAGGACACCAGGACAGGCTGGGGGAGAGAAGCGGGTGGCGGCGGTCTCTGGCACCGCAAAAGCCGCTGCAGTTCATTGATTTAAAGCGCCCGCTTTAAATCAATGATCTGCAGCGGTGTCGCTGGCGGGGGTAAATAGCCGTTAACTTATACCGGAATATCGGTATAAGTTATCGACAATCGGCCCTAACCTCCACAGAGTATCGGTATCGGCCCTAAAAAAAAAACGATATCGGTCGATCCCTAGTGTTATTTATCATAAGTAAAGCCCAGGTCTCAAAAAATCCAGGTGCCATAACAGGCCAAGGAAGAACAACAAAGTATTAACTGGAATTTTTGATGATTATTTCATAACTGTTTCCTCTACATTATTTAAAATGATGTACTTTTATTTGTTTGATGTACATTTCATGCAAGTAAAATATTTCAGTTATTAACAAACATTTTGTACTATGCATGTGATTTGTATATTTGCCACAAAGTAAAAAAAATGTGGGTAAGTATAATTTTTTTCACAGGTTGTAGTTACAATAGTAAAACTTCTGCCTACAGCCATAAGTGAAACTGCCTAAAGTTATAAGTAAATAGGCACGCTATGTCAGTCAACACATTTCTTTTGTCAGCTAACATTAACAAATTTCCCCATGTGATCGCCGACTTGTCACATTGAAAGCAACATCACACAGTGACATCAACTATCCAGAGCCTCTGGAGTACCCTATATACTCGAGTATAAGCCGAGTTTTTCAGCACGATTTATCGTGCTGAAAACGCCCCCCTCGGCTTATACTCGAGTGAACTCTCCGCTTGTCAATCCCTTCATCAGTGGTCATCAAACTGCGGACCTCCAGATGTTTGAAAACTACAACTCCCAGCATGCCCGGACAGCCATATGCTGGGAGTTGTAGTTATGAAACATCTGGAGGTCCGCAGGTTGAATACCACTGAACATGAACGTCCCTGTGTGTCGTCATCAAGGCAACGTCACTAGTCCGGGGCAAGACGGGAGCGGGCGGAGAAGAGGGCCTCCCGGTGAAAATGTACAGCCCGGAACGATTAACCCTCCCCACCGGACGGTCCCTGCAGCATAGATGGCCCGGACCAGCTCACCCTTCCTTCCCACCGAGGGGAGGTGAGTAGAAATCTAAAGGGGGGGGGGTTCTGGATGATGACGAAGGCCCGCGCAGTGGTCTTCAACCTGCGGACCTCCAGATGTTTCAAAACTACAACTCCCAGCATGCCCGGACAGCCGATGGCTGTCCGGGCATGCTGGGAGTTGCAGTTTTGCAACATCTGGAGGTCCGCAGGTTGAAGACCACTGACTGAGGATTGACAGGCGGTGATGATGAAGGGGGGGGATGATGACAGGGTGATGATGACGAGGGTGATAATGACAGGGTAATGATGACGGGGGTGTTAATGACAGGGTCTGGATGATGACAGGGGGGGGGATGATGACATGGGGGGATGATGTATTTCCCACCCTAGGCTTATAGTCGAGTCAATAACTTTTCCTGGATTTTTGGGGTGAAATTAGGGGCCTCGGCTTATATTTGGGTCGGCTTATACTCGAGTATATACGGTACATGCTAATACAAACCACTGGACAACAGATGTTATATGAGGACTGCCATTTACAAAGCCCAACGCCCCACAAGGAATATTTCTATGGGCTGTATCTGTATCTAATGCTGTAGTTCATGCCCATTTGAGCCTGGGTATGATACTTGTGATATTCACCCACAGCCCAGTTTCTAAAACAAAAAAAAAAAGGAATACAGATTCATTTACATTTAGAATTCTTCACTCAAATTTGAAATTTATGCCCATTATTTGGGGCAATTAAACTAATAATATTTATCTGCCAACTATTAGACTTATTTTGGGGTAACAGATTGTATTGTTTAATATTCTCCTGACCTAGATTGGTGGACATGGGGGCAAAGAATGGACCACAGTGACCAAAGCATGAACCATACTGTCACGGGCAAAGGTATGTTTCAGATATATCCCCTCGCAGCTTTTCCTGACAGTCAGGAAGGTCCCTCCTTTTGTTAGGAAAGTGATTCATTCACGTGTTCGTGAGTCATATGACCTATTCTGAACAGGAGCAGGGCAGCTATGCCAACCCTTCCAGCGCTGGCATCTAAGCTGGTATCAGCCAATACAACTTCTTTATTGTGGGATCACTTAGTCCTAAATAACTCATTTGTCCATCAATCGCAAATAGGCAAATGTAAAAGAGAGAAGAGTAAAGCAGGATTCAGTGTAAGAGTATGAAGCAGGATTCGGCATCACAATAGTTAATTGTTAAATGTCTCCACCCAAACACTTTTGTTGTTTGAAAAGAATTAGGACAAAGAAGGACAGCGATGCACATAACATCCCATTCACGGAGCCAGTATTGTGCACTACCAGACCAGTACAATATCCGGGCTGTACTACACATCAAATGTAAGATTTTTTGGGGAGTTTTGTCACAGTTTGTTCACTTTTTAGGTATGTTTGCTCACAAAGATCTTTAGGGTATGGTGCCCTTTTAAGAAGTCCCTCCTGGAGGTCTAGGGGAGGTGCACCCCACATGCCTGTTTTTACAGGGATGTCACTTAGTTGTTGGCTGATTGATTGTTTGTCCCCTATGAACTTTAGCGAAGGGGCAGGGGGGGGGGGGGGGGGCACAGATACTGGACCCTTGCAGGTGCCGGAGGGGGAAGGTAAGATTTGGGGGGGGTGTACAATAGACCACATCCTTGTGCACTTTTTTGTGTAACAGGCTTGGCCTTTTTATGCACCTCAGTATCCTGCGCAAGATCTGTAACTGCAGATTAGAAGCTGTGCTCAGTCATTTAGTTTACATTGAAATCTGCAGCAGAAAATCCCATGCATCAAATTCTGCGCATAAAATCTGCGTACATGTCAACGTACCCTTAAAACGAAAAAGAAAACAGACCAGTACAATTTTGTATCCAGTAGAACATCAAAGAAATCTCCTCAAGACCTATACAGAGTTATGTCTAATTTCCCAGCAGACTCATAGTAAACTGGTTATTTTACTGCTCAACTGTTAGGTAAATGCCAAATGACTAATACATGTTATCACAATGGATTATCATTTGGGTTTTTTGGCACATAATAAGTAAAATCGCATCCTAAAGTTACATCCCATTATTGTTAATAGGAATCTGTGCCACATTATATTCCTTTTATCTGGCAGACACAAAACCATGGTAGACTATGCTTTTATCTACAACAAATAAAATAAAATATATACTGGTATAAAACGAACCAAGCCTAGGCATAGATAAATTATGATTGGCCTAGAAAAGACTATGGCCATGCCATGAGCACAGTGCAGTGTACACCAGAGTATATATATATATTTTTTTTATAGTTTTCCAACTTATACCCATGCAATGCAAATGCCCCCTTTGTTATATCCAAAGGCTGCAAACTAGTCCACTTTTAAGTTAAAAAAAAAAATGCATTTGTACTCAGTTTAGACAATGCTCTGTGGATTACAAAATGACATATTGTATCAAAGTACCAGATAGATTTATGCAGCTGCTGATGTATCCAACTTACAGAGCATTGTTTAGACTTTATACAATCATATCTACTTACCAGCTTAAAATAAGGCTTCTTTGTTTAAAAAGGGGACATTGTTTAAGTATCGTGACTTTTTAATAGGTGTTGTACAAACTACACAACAAAAAAGTGCATTAAAAATGTGCACATTTATAATTTAACAAATTGATAAACTTTGCGCAATTGAATATGATATAAAAACAAATTTCAAACTTGAAAAAAATGGGTGAGAAAAGTTACAAATGATAAATTCCCCCAAAGTTGAAGGAGTAGTCCAGTGGTGACTCAGTGGTTAACAACTTATCCCCTATCCTAAGGATAGGGGATAAGTTGCAGATCGCGGGGGGTCCGACCGCTGGGGCCCCCTGCGATCTCCTGTACGGAGCCCCGACAGCCCACGGGAAGGGGGCGTGTTGACCTCCGCACGAAGCGGCGGCCGACACGCCCCCTCAATACAACTCTATGGCAGAGCCGAAGCGCTGCCTTCGCAATCTCCGGCTCTGCCATAGAGATGTATTGAGGGGGCATGTCGGCCGCCGCTTCGTGCGGGGGTCGACACCCGCTATCTGGCCGGAGAGCCGGGGCCCTGTACAGAGAGATCGCAGGGGGCCCCAGCGGTCGGACCCCCCGCGATCTCAAACTTATCCCCTTAGGATAGGGGATAAGTTTTTCACCACTGTACTACCCCTTTAATTGGTACATTGTATAAATTCTCCTGACATTCCTGCTCCTTTCCTCTCCTGGTTGAAAGCTCATTGCCTAGGTTACACACCACCCCCCCCCGGACTGTAAGGGTGGGTTCACACCACGTTTTTGCAGTACAGTTCCCGTATCAGGTTTTTGATAAAACATGGATTCCTCAAAACCCGACTAAACTGTATCAAAACGTGTGTACAAATTTTAATCCGTATACGGCTGAAAACCAGATATGGTTTGAAAAATGATGTCCGGTTGCATCTGTTTTTTAAGAAAAAAAACTCTGTTTTTAACTTTTTATTCCATTGATTGAAATTCCAAGAAAAAAACTGTGCAAAGTCAAAAACTGTATGGTGAAAACCAGATGGAACCGTACGCACATACGGTTCTGTACGGTTCCCATTGACTCCCATGTTATAAAAAAAAAAAAAAAAAAAACATATACGTTTCAATACAGTTTTTCACCCGGACCAAAAACCGTGGTAGGCTAAGGTTTTGGGTACGGTAAAAAAGACTGAAAAAACTGTACAGGGTGCAAAACGGACACAACCTGATGCATCTTTTGGCATACGCTTTTCAATATACACCTGTTAAAGAAGTTAAGGCCCACATACACATGTGTAAGTCGACCCTAATTTTTTCACCTGTAATTTCAGTGGGACTTGCCAACCATCTAATACATTGGTTCCTAACCTTTTTTTTATCCAAGTACCACTTGGCAGCCTATTTCCAAAAATTGTACCCCCATATAGTTGTAGGCCCCCATACTTTCCCCATATAGATAAAGGCACCACACTCTGCCCGTACAGTTATAGGCTCCCGCACTGTTCGCATATAAATGTATTCCCCCTGTGTGCCCCCATATAGTTGTAGGCCCTTACACTTCCTCCATATAATTGTAGACTCCCACACTGCCCACATATAACGGTAGATCCCACACTGCCCTCATATAGTTGTAGGCCCCCACACTGCCCCCCATATAGTTGTAGGCCCCAATACTGCCCAGCTTTGGTGCTACACTTCCCTTGTCCCATACCAGTAAATCCTTGGTCCAGGGGAGCAGTGGAGCATGGAAGCTGATGAGGGAGTTACCGTCCACAGCAGCCCAAAGTCTGCGATTGGGGCAGCAACATCAGCTAGTACCAGCGGCCACTGCTCATTTCTCTTAAAGTAGCCTTCTGCCACTTTAAGATCAGGCAGCATGGGCCGTGGCCACTTTAGAAGCAGTGACCAGTGGAACTGCTAAGTACCCCCAGGGGATACTTGTAGCCCAGGTTGGGAACCGCTAATCTAATGTATATGGTGGCCTTCCGACTCTCCCCCTAAAGACGATGTCAAGAAGAGAAAGATCAGGCGTGTTGAATTCAACTGTCCAATTCTGGCGCTGGCTTACACCTCCTCGCTGGCCAAGCTGAGAGTTTGTGTATATGGAAAGATTGGGAGAGATCAGGATGGGAGCTATTGTGTGTGTAGCCAGTTTCAGGATTGGATAATTTTAATGAGGTTCTTAAGGACTTTCTTAAGGACTTAAGGGAATGTTTTAAATATATTCACCCATGATTAATTGTGATATTAAAGGGCTACTCTGGTAGAATTTTTTTTTTATCAGCTGGTGCCAGAAAGTTAACAGATTTGTAAATTACTTCTATTAAAAAAAATCTTAATCCTTTCAGTACTTATCAGCTGCTGTATGCTCTACAGGAAGATCTTTCCTTTTTGAATTTCTTTTTATTCTGACCACAGTGCTCTCTGCTGACACCTCTGACCATGTCAGGAACTGTCCAGAGCATGATTGGTTTGCTATGGGGACTTGCTCCTGCTCTGGACAGTTCCTGACACAGACAGCAGAGAGCACTATGGTCAGACAGAAAATAACAACTCAACTTCCTTTGTAATATACAGTAGCTGATAAGTACTGGAAGGATTACGATTTTTAAATAGAAGTAATTTACAAATATGTTTAACTTTCTGGCTAGAGATGGCTAGCCAGTGCTAGCTTTGGTTTTCATGTAACACTATAGAAGGTGGCACCAGGTCAGGTTCCATGAATTGTGCCAGTGCCTCAGATTTTCAGTTTTACCCAAAAGTATTATTTAACAATGGAACATTTAGAGTAAGCGTCATAGATTACCTGGAAGTGGAAGACACCTGCATAATTCTGCTGAAAGCTCTGACCATGAGGAACCACACGGTGGAGCAGAGTATCATTTAACGTCAGGGAGGCAATTGCAGCAAGGAGCCAGCAGTCACCTAGGAAGAATAAACATAAAAGGATCAAACAGAGATTTTAAAATGGGAAAAAGAAAGGAGGTAAAATTGGAAATCTGTCAGCTGCAACTCATTCAAACCGGTGACACTGATGGATAGCGGTTAGGCACATGGTAACTTTTACTGTGCTTTAATAATGTAGAATGCATTTATTCTCCTGTACCAAGTGTCCAAGAGGTCTTCTTACTAAAGTTCTGTTTCCAAACCTTGTTCCCGTGCTGTGCATACAAATCGTGCTCAGGTGTTAGGCTTAAGAACAGGGCTCGGCTTCCAGCTGATTGTCAATCAAGCAGGGACAAGGATGGGACGGGGAGCAAGGAGGCATTCTAGCTCTCAGCACTTTAGGGGGGGGAAGGGTTGGGAACACCTCTTTGACACTTCAGTGTATTGAAGCAAATTTACAATAACAGTTTAAAAAAGATAGGAAAAAAAATGGTGAACTAGGAGGAGATTTATCAAAACGAGTGACCAATCAGATCGCTTCTTTCCTTTTTCACAGGCCTTTTTAAAAAAATGAAAGAAGCGATCTGATTGGTTGCTGTGGGCAACTAAGCAACTTTTCCTCTGGACAGGTTTTGATAAATTCTGTGGATTACTAGGCTCCAGACCTGAGCCATACTAACTGCTTGCACCAAACTACAGTGGACCCTCAAGTTACAATATTAATTGGTTCCAGGACGACCATTGTATGTTGAAACCATTGTATGTCGAGACCAGAACTCTATGGAAACCTGGTAATTGGTTGTAAAGGCACCAAAATGTCATCCAAAAATAGGAAAAAGTGAGGATTAAAGAAAAATAAGTAGATAACTAATAGAGATAAAGCAAATCCTTACATATAAAAGTAATAAAGATCTGCTGGGAGCTGTAATCACTGTCTATGTCAGTGTTTCCCAAGCAGGAAGCCTCCAGCTGTTGCAAAACTACAACTCTCAGCATGCCCGGACAGCCAAAGGCTGTCCGGGCATGCTGGGAATTGTAGTTTTGCAACAGCTGGGGGCACCCTGCTTGGGAAACACTGGTCTATGTAGAGGACAGGAGCTTCTTCAGGGTCCTGTACAGTACACACGATGTCCTAAAAAAGTAACATGGAGTCTCCCTCACCTGATGCCCAGAAGAGCATGTAAATGAATAGAAAAAAGAAAGAAGGCCCAAAGAGGCGCCTAGTGCATTACCCTAAGAATTTATACAGAGGCCCACGTAAAGTGGGGAAACGTAAGGGGTCTAATGAATGGCCGCTCACCTGGAGCGTATAATAATACGCATGTAACCTCAGTCTGAGGCAATGAAGGATTCCGTGCAAGCCTACAGGTCTTCAGGATAGATCCAATGAGGAGATCCTGTGGATGAGCTTAAATATTGAAAAAAATCGACCTGGCATCAGGCGCTCGGGGATCCAAAAAGATCTCACAACCAGTTCATGGAGGTGGATAGGGATTCAAGCTTTATTAGTATACAACAACGCGTTTCGGGGTTAGCATACCCCTTCTTCAGATTGACAGATTTGTCAAATCTGTCAATCTGAAGAAGGGGTATGCTAACCCCGAAACGCGTTGTTGTATACTAATAAAGCTTGAATCCCTATCCACCTCCATGAACTGGTTGTGAGATCTTTTTGGATCCCCGAGCGCCTGATGCCAGGTCGATTTTTTCAATATTTAAGCCCAGAAGAGCAGGTAACCCTGGCACAGGTAAAGTGTACAGAACATGTAATGCCACCCTGTACTGTAGGGGGCACTACCAGACACCAGTCAGTGCATACACTTCAGTAATACAGGGGTTTTACCACTGAATGCCCATTCTGATTGGTCAGTTCATTGACTCGTTTCACAGATCAGGACTGTCTGTACATTGTATGTTGAGTCTGGTTTCAACTTACAATGGTCCAGAAAAGACCATTGTATGTTAAAACTATTGTATGTTGAGGCCATTGTAAGTTGAGGGATCACTGTACTGTTAATTGATGTGCCGCCCGCCTTGGATTTTAGATGGATAAGATAGATGGATAGATATCTCTATCTATATATACTGTATGTGCGTGTGTTGGGGAAAAAAAATGCGATTATCAGACTGCCTAAAGCACTGTCATCTCCAGAATACTAAACAGGTTTCAGTTAATACAATTAATATGGATACAAAATATATTCCAAATCAAAAGTTATACTAACGTTAACCTACTGAGAGTGAACAGAGATAGGATGGTATGTACACATCACATGTATCAGGAGCCCTATGGCAAAATGTGGGCATAAACCATAATCAACGGAGCCGCCACATCAAAATGAGGAGAGTCGTGAGAAAGTGGTCATACGCACTGGAATACTGTATTGTGATATTTCACTAGATTACATGATGACATTGATCCGTGTATTTGGAGACAACATGCCATTATAATTTAGAGGTGTAGAAACTAGAATTACAGGCAGAGAGGGAGGGAGCAAGAATGCAGTACTAGTGTAATTGGAGGCAACTGCGGAGGAATATTAGAAACAGTCAGATATACGTGAAAACGTGACTCAGCAATGATGAGAAGCAGAACATGTAAACTTAAGAAAAAAGAAAGCACAAAAGCATGTCTAACAAATATATCTAACAAGGGAGCACAAAGTTCACCGCACAGTGGAATCGATGTGTTATGCTATATTGTATAAATGTGAATACAAAAATACAGACACGCCTGAGCCATAGAGCAGTGACTCACAGAAGAGAAATGTGGGGCAGGAGGAGGGAGTGATGCCTGAGGGAATCCCTGTGTCACACACCCAAAATAAAGCCACAACCTACACACCCTCCAACGCCCACACTTCATACCCTGGAGCACCCCCATCTAGGTCCAGAACTCCTCCCTATAAAACTAATGTCACTAGAAAGCTAAATTCTCAAAGTAGAAAAACATATTCTAAAACTGCAGTACATCTTAAGATTACTGCAAAAAAGAATTGCTCCTATGCAGAAGTGAACAAAGACCCCCTCTCGGCCCAGCTCGTGCATGTGTTCTCAATAGAAAAAGGGTAGAAAGCGGCTGTCAACTCCTCTAGGTGGTTTATATCACCGAGAACAAAAGGATCAGGCATTTTGAAATACAACATGCCTGACTATTCTCTTCCTTGACATCTGACATTAGTGGGCAGCCAGGAGGCCCCCATACACATTAGATCAGGGGTCTCAAACTCAAATTATCTTGGGCCACTGGAGGTAGCGGCTGGGTGAGGCTGGGCCACATGCGGCCCTCACATATAATGCCCCCATCATGCGCCCCTCACATATAATGCCCCCATCATGCACCCCTCATCATCCACCAGCAACACCCCCCACCAGCAGTAGCACCCCCATCATCCACCAGCAACATCCCCCACCATCCACCAGCAACATCCCCCACCAGCAGTAGCCCCCCCACCATCCACCAGCAACATCCCCCACCAGCAGTAGCCCCCCCACCATCCACCAGCAACATCCCCCACCAGCAGTAGCACCCCTATCATCCACCAGCAACATCCCCCACCAGCAGTAGCCCCCCCACCATCCACCAGCAACATCTCCCACCAGCAGTAGCATCCCCATCATCCACCAGCAACACCCCCCCCCCCCATTCCCCTTGTGGTAATAGCATGAGCTGACAGATGATGGGGGTGCTACTGCTGGGGGGGGGGAGGGGGAGCATTATGTAGGCAGCAGTTTCCCCACATTAGGAAGGTAGCAGTTTCCCCTCATTAGGTAGCTGTAGCACAGTTTCCCCACATTAGGTAGCCGTAGCACAGTTTCCCCACATTAGGTAGCCGTAACACAGTTTCCCCACATTAGGTAGCCGTAGCACAGTTTCCCCACATTAGGTAGCCGTAGCACAGTTTCCCCACATTAGGTGGCCGTAGCACAGTTTCCCCACATTAGGTGGCCGTAGCACAGTTTCCCCACATTAGGTAGCCGTAACACAGTTTCCCCACATTAGGTAGCCGTAGCACAGTTTCCCCACATTAGGTAGCCGTAGCACAGTTTCCCCACATTAGGTGGCCGTAGCACAGTTTCCCCACTTTAGGTGGCCGTAGCACAGTTTCCCCACTTTAGGTGGCCGTAGCACAGTTTCCCCACATTAGGTGGCCGTAGCACAGTTTCCCCACATTAGGTGGCCGTAGCACAGTTTCCCCACATTAAGTAGCCGTAGCACAGTTTCCCCACATTAGGTAGCGCAACACATTTTCTCCACATTAGGTGGCCGTAGCACAGTTTCCCCACATTAAGTAGCCGTAGCACAGTTTCCCCACATTAGGTAGCGCAACACATTTTCTCCACATTAGGTAGCCGTAGCACAGATTCCCCACCTGGCAGAGGTGCACACTATAAGTGACGTCCCTGCACGGCACTCGCGATGACGTCACTCACCACGCGCACCTCCACCAGGAAGTCCCCGCAGGTAGATGTAAGTAGCAGTTTAGTGACAGGGCAAGACTGGTTGCCCCGTCATATGTGCACCGGGTCCCATGTAGCAGTGTTTGCCAAAGTGTGTGAAGTCTTCCGGCATTTAGCCCTGCTTGCCCGAAGCAGGGCTAAATGCCTGAAGAAATCCCCTGCCCGGCGCCCATAACAGGGGGGAAATTTCCTCCAGACTCCAACATAGCAATCAATAAATCCCTGGATCAACGTTCTATCCCTAAAAAGGTAGTGTCCATAACCTGTAATGATATTAATCTTTAACCTTCCAGAAATGTATCCATTTATTGAGTTCACCATGACCACTTCCTCTGGTAGAGTTCCATAGTCTCACTGCTCTTACAGTAAAGAACCCCCTTATGTGCTGGTGTAGAAACCTTCTTTCCTTTAGACGTAGAGGATGTACCTTCATCATGGGAGAGATCTCAGTATTGCCCTCCAGATATATTTATACATAGTTATTAGGTCGCCTCTTAGCCGTCTTTTTTCTAAACTAAATAACTGTAATTCTAATAATCTTTCTGGGTACTGTAGTCCTCACATTCCATTTATTACTCTGGCTGCCCATCTTTGAATCCTCTCCAGATGCACTATATCTTTCTTGTGGTATATCTTTCTCCGGTCCCAGGATTGCACTACATAGTATTCCATGTGTGGTCTGACCAGTTATTTGTACAGTGGTAGAATTATTTTCTTGTAGTGGGTATCTAAGACCTTTTGATGCACCCCATGATTTTATTTGTCTTGGCAGCAGCTGCCCGACACTGGTCCCTACAGTTGTCAGTCATCCCCAGTGTTTTTCCATTTAATACATATTCCCAGCCGGTATTTTCCTCCCCATATGCATAACCTTACGTTGAACCTCATCTGCCACTTCCCAGCCCCAACCTCCAACCTATCCAGATCCATTTGTAACAGTGTACTGTCCTCTATTGTGTCATGTACTATACACAGTGCACTGTCCTCTATTGTGTAATCTACTATATACAGTGCACTATCCTCTATTGTGATAACCACTATGCCAAGTTTAATATCATCTGCAAATATTGACACTTTACTGTACAATCCCTCTACAAGGTCATTAATAAATATATTAAAAAGAATAGGGCTCAGATCCGACCCAGTGGTACCCCACTATAAACAGTCACGTGACTTTATTTCTTCTTCAAAAACATGCCCGCTAGTCAGGAAAGAATGATTCCAGCGGGAGCCAATAAAGCAACAGCCTGTTTCAGGGATTCCACACTTATTCTGGCTTCAAGACCAGAAACGTGGAATCCGTGAAACAGGCTGTCGCTTTCTTGGCTACAGCTGGAGTCATTCTTTCCTGACCAGCAGACATGTTTTTAAAGAAGAAATAAAAGTCAAGTTTTAAAAGGGGTGAGTGCCAACACTAGTTCCTTATTATTACTTACCAAGAGCTCCCTGGCAGATGTCTGTTCTTGTTGCACCATCCACGATAAACTGGGGGTTTGAATCAAGTTGCTGTATATCACGAAAGAAGGAAAGAAAAAAGAGTTCGAAGTTAAACAAACGCTTACATAATAAATTATAAGTATATTAATAATTTGTATTACTTTTATTCGTTTATTTATGTATTTACTATTTATTCTTTAAAGTATTTTGACCAAAAATTGCATGATTGTAAGAATATAAGTAGCTGCATGAAATACGGATAACATGTATGTATGTATTTATACATTTATAATCATTACTGGTGATGCCGGTCATGAAATTACATAAAAATGCAATTATTATACCAGCTGTGCTAAGATGTAATGATACATGCAATAAATACAGGTCATTCATCGATTTTCAGTGTGTGCGTTTTGTGTGTGACATGCAGTTGAAGGGCGTTTCCCATAATGGACACTCATTGAACAAATCCTAACCACGGGAGTTGGTCCCCCCCCCCCCACCCATCGCAAGAAAAGGGGTCTCATGCCCCCTTGTAGTTGAATATGTGGGCTATTGCTTCATTCCATGCTATGGACTGACAGCCTAAAACAGAGCATAGGGGAACCTGCCAAATACAGTTTGTAGGACAACCACAGCTACTGAATACCCCAGACTTTGTGCTCATAGGTCTTCCGTTGCACAGCATCATGTTAAACATACATAACGCAACCTAAACTTGGTGTATCTGTCACTACTCAGAAAGAGCTGCATAAATGAGGTGGCAATTTTCCTTTAAAGAATAGCAATTATTTTAAGAAATGTACAGTGTCCTAGTACCCATGTCCCAGCTACAAAAAGTATGACAATGTTGTGTGGCTGAGCAATTCTTAATGCCTAAATCTGCTTTTATGGTAATGTGAGTTAACTTCTGTTCTGTACGACATACTGCCATTTTAGCATACACTGATGTTAACATTTGCATTATGACTCCCCAGTCAGTTTCTATGTAGAAGTCTCTGAAAAGGCAGAGAGGAGCCCCCTCTCCCTAGAGTCCTAAAGCAACAGTTCAGTCTGGCTATAGCCAGAGTAATGCACAAATCTGTCCTAACTCTGCTCCTGCTAGGCAGACCAATTTAATCTGAGGCTGGCTCTACCAAGAGAAGTGTATACACCAGAGTGTAGTGTCTAAATAGTAAAGTTTAGGCCTCGTCAGGGACCCGCTAAAGCTTGCTGCAAGCAAGAACCAACCACTATTCTAGTTGCAATAACCATCTAAGCTGTGACAGATCTGGGTTGTGTGCACAGTGATCATGGCACTGTGTGAGAGTTTTGGTGTATTTTACAGAAATGGTTCTCTCCAGTCCACCCTGTGGAGGCATCTTTCTTATCCTATCCCAAGTTAGTTCTGCTGGCTAAACACATCATGAAAAGTTTCTTCAGTGTATGCCGTGTGCATAGGGTATTGTGTCACAAAACTGTGAGAAAAGTGTTCAAGTATTTGCACCACAGAAACCCAACCTGTTTAGGTCCTCCAAACTAAAGTTAAATCCATTTGGATTGTGCCTGTATCTACATATGCATCTGTCTAATAAACTCACTAGTATCAACTCGAAAAAGTGCAGAAGCACCATAGAGACTTTCAGTTAGTATATCTGCTATTAAAGTATCCCTAAAGGCAACAGTGTACAACACAACAACTTAAAAACTGTAACTTTGTAACCCTGTACCGCAATGCGCTGTCCCCATCGGGGGAAATACTCACATATCACCCGCAAGCGCTGCCCTCCTTGTCCTCCTGTTTGTTGCGGCCCCCGTGCTGACACTCTATACTGTGCAGTATCCCTATGCCCGGGTTGCAAAATGTAAATAAAATAAACTTTAACGCATGTTCCTACGTCGGCCTTACGCTCTTCCTGGGGATGGGGACGTCGGAGAGCCGTCAGCGTATCAGCGGCCGCAGCGATGTTCCGCATCGGCCGGTGATAGGCTGAGCCCACTGTCATGTAAGAAGCCAGCTTCTTACATGACAGTGCGCTCAGCCTATCACCGGCCGAGGCGGAACATCGCTGCGGCTGCTGATGGGCTGACGGCTGTCCGGCGTTCAAATCCTTAGGAAGCTGGTCCGGACCAACGGGGAAGGTGAGTTAAAGTTTATTTTGTTTACTTTTTGCAGCCCGGGCATAGGGATACTGCACAGTATAGAGTGTCAACACGGGGGACGCAACAAACAAGAGGAAAAGGAGGGCAGCGCTTGCGGGTGATATGTGAGTATTTACCCTGATGGGGACAGTGCGGCGCTGGGCTGATAATTAATTGGGGGCGGGGGCAGAACAGAGCTCGCAGGTCACATATGATTAGTTTCCCGATGGGGACAGCGCAGCGCTGGGCTGATAATTCATTCCCGAGGGGGAGGGGCCAAACTGGAATTGTGGTATGGGGAAAAATTCATATAGTGCAGGACAAAAATTTCGGTATGCGCTATGAAACCGTATACCGCCCAGCTCTACAATGACACTCTTGTCCTCATATCCCAATGTTATATCTCGTCCTTATATCCTGACCTCAGGTGGGGCTGAGCTGTGATGAAGAGATTGTAGGCCAAAAATAGAAGGGTTCCTGGCTTTGTGGTGCTTGTGAGAGGGGCATGGCTTGCAAGCTGGACCGTCACATTCACCTAAAGATGCAGAGCTATTAAAGCAAGTTGGTGCTGAGCTGTGATGAAGAGATTGTGGTTGAAGGACTTGTAATGTGGGTGTATTGGGCAAAAGTTTAGTTTTGGCCTTGAGCCTAAACAAAATAAGGGGCCGAAAATGAAAGGGGCGTGGCTTTCAGAAGGGTTGCAAGCTGGACTGACACACTCACCAGGAGATGCAGAGCGGAGCTTGTAGTGCAAGGTGCCGGATGTTCCATAGACTGTCATTGGGAATTTAGACAAAAACCCAGACCCTTGATTGAAAGTCAATAAGACTGTTTATAAATATGTACAATATAAAGTGGGAGATTTATCAAAACCAGTGCAGAGGAAAAGTTGCCCAGTTGCCCATGGCAACCAATCAGATTACTTCTTTCATTTTTAACAAGGCATCTGCAAAATGAAAGAAGCAATATGATTTGTTGCTATGGGCAATTGGGCACCATTTGGTCTGCACAAGTTTTTATAAATCTCCCCAAAAGAGTGGTATCCTTTCTGCTCTGTTCTTTTAGGGATCTGCGGGGGTCTCAGCACCCAGACTCCACTGATAAAACATTTGACATGTCACTATGCAGTAATGCAGTTTTAAAGGAGTTTTGAAGGCTTAAAAGGGGTTATCAAGGATTAGAAAAAAATATAGCTACTTTCTACCATAAATAGTGCCACCCTTGTCCTTAGTTTGTGTATGGTATTTGCAGCTCAGTTCCATTGAACTGGATGAAGCTAAATTTCCAGTGCCTCGAAAAAAAACTGTCCTGGCAGCACTCAGGAAACGTCTCTTCTTAGCCTTCGAGACTGAACCAAGATAGTGGGATAAGAGCGCCCTCTCAGGCAAGGGCAGGATAGAGTCTGAGAAAACCTGAATAAAGAGGTCGAAGACAGATGTCCAGAATAGATGGATCAAGAGGCAATCCCACCATGTATGTAGGTAGAAACCAACCACCCTTTCACAACACCAACAGATGGCAAACGCTGAGGGAAACATCTCATGTATCCTTTCTGGGCACCTGTACCATCGAGAGAGTATTTTAAAATTCCTCTCTTGCATCCTGGAGGAAACAGAAGTTTTGTGGGTGAGGAGGAACATTTTAGAAAGATCCCGCACCATGACAGTCTTACCAAGATCTACATGACAGCATTTGAAGACTTATCAACCCCACCAAGTCTTCACTGTTAGGATCAACTTTTTCTAAGATCTAGACCACAACAATCTAGGCAGCAAGTCAAAGAGCTCTGGGGTGTGGTTTGGTAGGTGTAATCTCAAAGTAATGCTTTTAGTTTTTAGCTGGAGATTGTATTAATTGGGTGAGCAGTTGTAACACTCACAGTAGTAGTGGATCCCCTGTACCTGCATGGAAGATGACGTGGGCCATACCAGGGAGCGAAGTCTAAGGTGCCACTGGTTTTCACCAGAGCCTGCCGCAAAGCAGGATGGACTTACTGCGGCAGGCGGCACCCAGGTTGCTACCACTTGTATGACTCTTCCACACAGATTGCTGAGATGTATTGTAGCACAGAAGGGATAGATGTCAGGATAGCAGAAGGTCAGGGCAGGTGGCACAGGTGCGTGGTCAAGAACATAGCAGGAGGTCAATAGACAGGCGGCACAGGAGCAAGGTCAGGTCATGGATCAGAAGGTCAGAAAATGGCAGGGCAACCACAGCAACTCTTTATCTAAGGCACTAGGCAAACAAAGATCTGGCACAGGGAAAGGGAAGTGCTGACTCTTATAGTCAGCACAGGTGACCACAATTAAGGGTGTACTGGCCCTTTTAAATCGCATAGCGCTGGCGTGCGCACGCCCTAAGGGACGGTGATGTGCGTGCCAGTGATGCGCAGGCAGAGAGGAGCTGGAGACAGCGTGTGGTAAGGAGATGCCCAGGACTTGCATGCGGGCGGGTCCCGCACAGCGAGTCCCGGAGCCACCGGTAACAGGAGGAGGAGAGCGCTCACGGTCAGAATGAATGACCGGAGGGAGCGCTGCTCGTAACAGCAGTATTTCAGGTTTTGGTAGCTTAAAGTAAGGTTTATCAGATTCCAACAAGAGCAAATGTTTCACTGGCTTTTACTGGTTTTAAATGAAAATAAAAAGTACCCACCTCACTGATCCCCATCAGTGCCATTGTGGCAGCACCCGATTTGCCATTGATCTCCTCATCATCATGTCCCCATCTCAACAAACAGGACATGCCTGCTCAGCCAATTGCTTGGCACATCAGTGACATCATACATAAACCAGTGATTGGCTTAGCAAGCATTTCCTTGTATCAAGATTGGACAAGAAAGTCAAGATCAGTGGGAGATTTGGGCACCGCCAGACAGGGAGCAGCAGGGAATAGTTTAGGAAAGTAGGGCTTTTTTGATTGTTGTAACCCAGTTTGCCCCCATTTTTATAAATTTTATCCAGCTGGCTTACTGTCAAATGTGACTGAGCTGCCAATAGATGTATAATGTCCCAGTACAGGATATATCCCTGTACAGTACTTAGGTCCTGTCAGGTTGAGTCCCTCATTGTCCTAAGGGCTCTACTGCAGTGTCTCCCCCGGTATTGAAGCTAGTGTTACTCTGTATAGTCAGTATAATGTTATGTACTGTGAGTATAAATTATGTTAAGGACATTTGGAGGTATCACATGTTATGTTAAGGACCTTTGGAGGTATCACATGTTATTTTCACCTGCTCTGTTATGTTACCCAGAGAGCACCAGTAAAACACATGACCTGCAGCTTGAGCTATGGGCATCTTGCTCAGCCCCCTTTATAAGAGGGGCAACCATTACAATCTCTCTCTTACACCGTCACTCCTGCAGAGGACAGCAAAGCGCAGACACCTCAGATCCAACATCCAGTACACCTGGAGGCCTCAAGCCTGAATATGTCAGTGGACTTACTGACATGTGCAGGCTTGAGGCCTCCAGGTGTACTGGATGCTGGATCTGAGGTGTCTGCCATCTATTTCTACTGTCTCTACCTACAACCAAGTCAAGTTACCAGTCAAGTCAATTATAGTCAAAAGTATTGCAACCCCAAGCAAGATGCAGGGCCCTTTCCGTATTACTGGCTGACTCTCTGGGATTCTGGCCTAGCTGTAAAGATTGTAACAACTGTCTAACCTCAGTAAAGCCTCCGTTAACCATAACCTGGTCATGGACTCTTCTTGCCCTGCCTAACCTTGGGATAATGGAGATATCGTTTGGGTGGTTACCGATCCCCAAAAACCCCTCTGGTGTCACGAACATTAGGGGTTAATAACATCTTACTCCTGGAGTTAATACCATTGCCCCATCCACCTAAACCCTTCACGCCCCGTGGTCACCCCACAACTTGGGGTCACCACAGATGCTATGACTACAATGCGTATAGAGCATATAAAAAGGGATGTCCCGATACAGATACTGGTATTAGCAACGATAACGGACAATTGCACGAGTATTTGTACCCATCCAAATACAAACAGAGCACAACCGTTTAGAGACTTTTCATTGCGATTTTTGCCTTAAAAGGTTGGTTTTTTTTTGTTTTTGTTTTTTGTTTTTAAAGAACATACTAAGTAATGATTTCAGTTGGTATCATGCATTGGTAAAGAATTTATAATGTGCGACTTTTCAGTTTGTCCCAACTGCACTAACTTAGGTTCAAATCTGCACCAGCCCCGACTTGGCTTACAAAATGAACTGCAATCAGCATTATTAAAAAGTCGAACATTTTGTCGCATGTGATAAAAAGTCGCACAAAAAGTTGCAGAGGAAGCATCATACAAAGTGGTATACTGAAATAAGAAATGTGATCAGCACCAGATTTATCACATACTCTGCATCATCTAATACATTTGGTGCAGGTACACAGTTACCACCACACAAATTAATGGGGGTAAAAAGACATTTAGCTACACCACTCTTGATGAATTCCCATAACTTACCCACTTCCCCACCAGGGTATTTTTGTATGTGAGTAGGTCCTACACCACGCTGGATATCGGAGAGAACAATGAAGAGGACTTAGCATATGTATGGAGCAGAGGTGAGAGGGTTTTCTATAATTTTTTTTTGGAAGGGACTTATTGAGAAAAACTAATGGAATTATGTACCTAATAGGAGGTTCTCTTCCTACCTGGCTACCTAACTACTGGAGACTTCTACCTACCTGAATACAGGGGGCTTTAAGCTAATATGGGGGATTCCATAACTAACTACTAAAGGCATATCGCAATTAAGAGTGTCAGTGAGTACTTCATGTTCAACTTTTGCCTTCACAAAATCTAGAGCCACCTCTGCTGTCACATGACATAAAAAAAAAAATATATATTGGTTGGAGTAATTTGGGGAAAAAAAGTATCGATACTTGTTCCAAAAAAAAATATGGATTCCGGACATCCCTAGCATAAGGCATGTAATACTGTAATTCAAAATTGATTTATTGATATTGGAGTGGAAGACAACTCCAACAGTCTTATAATTGCCCTTCTTAAAGTAGAACTCCATTGAAGGAACACTTTTCACCTATCAAAAGGCCTTAGGGACTGCCGGGGGACTGCTGTGCAGCAGGTCGCAGGGGAAGGGGGGGAGGTGGTGGAGTCCCGGTGGTCAGACTCTTGCGATCAGACACTTATAAGGGATGAGTATTCCTGCACTGGACTACTCCTTTCATTTAGACCTTTGAGACACAAAGGTTGAAGTAAACAGATGGTACTGTAACTTCGGCTTGGAAGGTTTTTCTCTTTCTATATGAGAAAACGTGGGTTAGCAGGGTCAGCGATAAAGTAGAGAATGTTACAGATCCTGTTTTCCTTTGCAGTGCCTGCAGAGTCTTGCTTGGAACCAGTGCTGAATGAGTCACTTTGGTACGTTCTAAGTGGCCTCCGGGTAGAATTCTGGAGAAGTGTCATCCAGCTGTGTGTTTAACAGTAGTATCTAGGATCAGTTGCCATTTGACTAAGGGCCTACACTGGCACCCAACTTTCATGTAGCAAATTGACCTGCGGCATACATAAAGGTGAAGGAGTCTGAATTATGGAATAAAATAGGGTCCATACTGGTGCTGGTTAACAGCACAACACCCATACCATCTGGGGGACTTTTTGCTTCCCCCCCCCCCCCCCAATCTTCTTTCCATGATCCTTGGGTTAAATCTCTACACTCTGGGATATGCCTCTTCTCTGCAGTTCTCCACAGCAGATACAAGAGCTGCCTCTATGCTGTGTATACCTTTACACTGCACAAATAAGACTATTATGCACAGCTTGAAGTAGCAAATTTAGGCCAGAAAGGATGGCAACATTTTTGAATAGGTGTACAATGTAGGTATAGGAATGCTTAGAACACAACAAATGCATAGGGCCAATGTCTACATAGGGACCACTAGAGTCGTCTTACCACTTACTTTAGGTACAAATACACTTTGTAATATAAATATTAAATGTGAGAACCATGCATCAGACTGTAACCAATGTTCAGGTGTGTAAATGTTCCAATGTCGCACCATTCACAAGACAAGCACAGTCTCCCCCACTGAGAATGCGGATGCAGCAGTGATCACGTTTAGCCTGTTTTTCAACCAGGCCACACCAATTGTGCCCTGCATAACATGCAAAGAACTCACCATCGGTTATATTAGTCATAATCCTTCTCCTGCTGTATTTTATTGCCTGGCTATACATATTACAGCAAACTGCTTAAAACAATGACCCTTTGCTATTTTAATGGCGCTATACATATGATAAAGGGGATTAATATGTAACAAGTACAATAAACTACATAAGTGACAAACTGCTACAGAGAGACACAGGACCCTACAGTCTATCAGTCATAACTCTTTTTATAGTTGTAAAAATAGCAGTTACGGAAAATGTTAAGCTTTAAAACATCATGGATGAATTTATGAGTTTTTAAGATTATCTCAAGATAGGAACCACAGGATGGCCACACCTGACCAATGCTCATTTCAAATAGGGGCCCTCAGGATCCCCTTTCTTATGATTGGTGGTGATTCCAGTTGGATCACCACAGACAAAGAGAGGCACCTAAAGTTGCCCATACACCATAGACAAATGTCAGCTGAACCCAGAAATTTTAGTGATACTGATCTGAAGAAGGGGGTGGCTCCTCCAAAACGTGTCATCCATTTCTTATATTGTTTTATTATTTAATAAACCACTCCAGTGTTTTGATATATCTCTGGTTTGGCCGCCATTTCTTACTGGACAGAGCAGTGCCATCTCAAGGGTCGTTTTTTTTCTCTACCTACTTCATTGATCTGTCTGGCTGCAGCTTACCCCTCCAGTCTCCATTTGGCTCTGTTCAAAGGAGGTGGGGAGGTTGGAGGAGATAGCTATTAAAAGTATATGTCAGTGGAGGTATTTTAAAGAGGACCTGTCAACTTTAATGGCACTGCTGGTATTTTATTTCCACTTGTGCTAACCCTCTGTTAATCTACCTGAAAATGTATAAATATACTGACTGCTGGGTTACCAATCCCTTACCAACAAAGTACGTTCATACACAGTGTGTCAACTGTTACAGACTCTGTTGGGTCTCATTGACAA
This sequence comes from Hyla sarda, assembly GCF_029499605.1. Taxonomy (NCBI): domain Eukaryota; kingdom Metazoa; phylum Chordata; class Amphibia; order Anura; family Hylidae; genus Hyla; species Hyla sarda. The sequence goes on along the minus strand of NC_079194.1, from coordinate 253,018,940 downwards.
GTTGAATAATAACACCCATCAGTTTATTCATTAGTTTCCAGGAAGATTAACAGAGGAATGACACAAAATACTAGAGGTAAAGATGGTCAAGGATTATAGTTTTGGGGAGGTATGTATCTACTAAAACATGTGAGGAAAGGTGACAAGTTCTTAGTATAACCTAAATAACTGAGAGGACTTTACTATCCGTGCCTGTCTATAGCAAGAGCTGGTGAGAAAGCTGCATGTGGATGTATAACATGGCGTATTGGGTGTGGTTGGATGGCATATCTCTTGTCACTCTGCCAAAGGAAAATATTTTCTGATCATTGGGAATTTTACAACGATAAAAAGAAACTCAAGCCTTTATTGGTGACTTTTTTGAAAAAAGATATATAATACAGTATAATGAAACGTCTCTATAAATGTTAGCAAAAATGAATTTTAATCGCTTACATTACTATACTCATACAAAGCTGACAAAATATACCCTAAAATTGTCTTCATGGTTAAACCCGTAAAGATCACAGTCAACTAACTCCCCCCTTCATACTTCAAAACAGCACCTCAGATTTCAGCTTCCTGGATATTCTGCTTAAAGGGGATGTTCCATTAACGGGGTTAGGAAAAACTAGAAAATAAATTAGCAAAAATATAGCTGCTTTCTTCCATAAACAGTGCCACTTTTGTCCGCAGTTTGTATTTGGTAATGCAGCTAAGTTCTATTGAAGTGATGAAGCCAAGCCGTACAGCTATACTGGTTTTTGTGGAAGAAAGCGGCCATGTTTTTGTAATCCTGTATAACCCATTTAACACTTATCTTCCAGGGGAGGGGATAAAGTGTATGAACTTAAGGGGGTCCAACCACTGGGATTCTGAAATCTCAAAAAACGCATTTTTCCAAAGTTCCTGATAGACAGGAGCAGCAATTGGGCACATGTTCTGCCCCTTTTTTCACTAGCTTTGAGACTGACGAAGATAGCCATGTGCTGTACTTGGCTGCTGTCCTCAAATTCTGGCAGTAGCTTTGAGAGACCTGTTCTACAGATCACAATTGGTAAATATATAATTCAGTGGACCTGTCACCTCGAATTGAAGTGTAGCCATGCCCTCCCCAGTCCCACCTTGTCCACTATTAGGCGGCAGGGGGTCAACAGCCGTTACTTTTTAATTATCCAATCTATAAAGAATTCACCCCTTCTCTATTAACCTCCCTTCAAGTGATCCCATTTAATTCTAATTTAAATCTCATGTCCCCCGATTCCCCGTCCCTTCACATTTTCTAAAGAAACATATAAAGAGAGAAAAATAATAATAATAATTTTTACTCTATTTCCCTTTACTTACTCATCTCCTAGTTCCCTCTTCATAATATAACCTTCTGACTTTCGCATGTTATACCATTCAACACATTTAGGACTTTTTGGGGGATATCCAGTTTTTAATGATCAACATTCTGGCATAAAAAAGCATCCTTACACATTTTAATTTTATATTCGTATTTGCTTTTATGTCAGTGTAATCTCCCAGTATTGCCAAGAGGGGAGAAAAAGTTATACGTATATCCGTAATCTCCTCAATCTTACCAGATATATTTCTTTCCAAAATTTAAAGGGGTTATCCAGGAAAAAACATTTTTTATATATCAACTGGCTCCAGAAAGTTCAACAGATTTGTAAATTACTTCTATTAATTTTTTTTAATCCTTTCAGTACTTATGAGCTTCTGAAGTTGAGTTGTTCTTTTCTGTCTAAGTGCTCTCTGATGACACCTGTCTCGGGAACCGCCCAGTTTAGAAGCAAATCCCCATAGCAAACCTCTTCTACTCTGCAGTTCCCGAGACAAGCAGAGATGTCAGCAGAGAGCACTGTTGCCAAAAAGAAAAGAACAACTCAACTTCAACAGCTGATAATTATTGAATGGATTAAGATTTTTTAATAGAAGTAATTTACAAATCTGTTTGACTTTCTGGAGCCAGTTGATATATATAAAAAAGTTTTTTCCTGGATAACCCCTTTAATTATTTCAGGGCAACTCCATAATATATGTAAATGTCCATAATATATGTAAATGTCCGGCTTTCTCTGTATTGCATCTACTACATTTACTACTATTTCTTATACCTATTTTTTCCAGAAAAAGGGGCGAATAATAGAGTCTGTATACTATATTAAACTGCATTATCCGATAATTTAAATTTGGTGATACATAACTAATATTTCTTAGTACTTTCTTCCACCTCCTCACATCAATGTGGCCAATCTCGTTCTGCCACTGATGAAAACTCCTGTGCTCTTTTTAACTTTTAGATGACCTCCCCATTTCTGTATACACCAATTATATAGGGTTCCTGGTTACCGTATTTTTCGCCATATAAGAAGCTCCGGCATATAAGATGCACCCAATTTTAAAAGGATGAAAATCTAGAAAAAAAAGATTCTTAACCTTCAACCTGCGGACCTCCAGATGTTGCAAAACTACAACTCCCGGCATGCCCGGACAGCCGTTGGCTGTCCGGGCATGCCAGGAGTTGTAGTTTTGCAACATCTGGAGGTCCGCATCTTGAAGACCACTGGTATAGGAGGTAATACTCACGTGTCCCCGCCGCTCCAGACCCGTCACCACTTGTCCCCGTCGCTCCGGAATGTCTCTGCAGCCCGGCATCCTAGCTCTCCGTCGCCGCCATCACGTCGCTACGCACGCCGCTCCTATTGGATGACTGGATGGCGTGCGTGACGAAGTGATGACGACGAAGGAGAGCGCCGGCCATGCAGGGGATCCCGACACGGAGCAGACACCGAGGAGGCAGGTAAGGTCCCTCCCGGTGTCCTGTAAGCTGTTCGGGACACCACAATTTCACCGAGGCAGTCCCGAACAGCCCGACTGAGCAGCCGGGTTAGTGTCACTTTCGCTTCAGACACGGCGGTCAGCTTTGATCGTCGCGTCTGAAGGGTTAATACAGGGCATCACCGCAATCGGTGATGTCCTGTATTAGCCGCGAGTCCCAGCCGTTGATGGCCGCAGGGACTGCCGCGATAGGACAGGGATTTAATGTGCATTTGCCGTATAAGACGCACAAACTTCCCCCCCCCCCCCCCCCCCAGTTTTGGGGAAGAAAAGGTGCGTCTTATACGGCGAAAAATACGGTATTTTACCGCCAGGTATCTTAACTATCATCCCTTATTTTACCGGGTAAATACATCCATCTCTCCCAATGAACTCCAAGAAGACATTTCATAATCCATTATATTCTAACCAACCTCCCTCTTTTAAATTAAATTCTTCTATATAGAGCAGGAAGAGCTGAGCAGATTGATATATAGTTTTATGGGAAAAGTTCCAGGCTAACTTGTCATTTATTAATTCTTATTCGGAACTAGGTAGTCAAGTGGGTGGTCCTACTCAGTAATTGACAGATATCAGTGAATATAGAAACGGCAAGAAAAGCAAACAGAAATGCAGCTGTCACTATGTATGCAAAATTTATTTGAGTCACTGAAGTTTCTTACCGTTGGCCGGACCCATTTAACTCCATAGGTCTTAGATGAGTTTGGACCAAGCTCCTTAAAGCCCAGTGAGTAAGCAGAAGGAGGAAAGGTGTCATCTTTAAAGAGAGTCCCACTTTGTAAACACTCATGCAGAATCCGGTCATAATCTTGCCCTAAAAACTTCACAGCGTTTTCATGTTTTCCTATGCCCAGTTCTTGGTCCCGTTGCTTCTGCAGCTGGGCAGAGATCCCTGTAGCATACACTGGAACAATAACTTCCTCAGACATCTTGGCTCTCCAGCAGATCGGCGTCTACGTCTGAAACATACAGGCATCACGTAATTTAAATTTCTAATAAGATCATTCTAAATAAAAAAAGAGAGTGAATCAAGCATATTCTTTCCAAATTCATTACCATTAGAAAGGTAGTGAAGCTTAGCAAGGAAATACTTAGGCTAAGTTCACACTAAGAAATTTCCAAGCAGAATTCCATTTTAAATCTCCTAAATTCCAGTGCACCAGAGTCTCATTGTTATTAAAGTGGTACTCCAGCCCTAATACATTTTATCCCCTATCCAAAGGATAGGGGATAAGATGTATGATAGCGGGGGTCCCAACTTTGTGAGATCTCCGCATCGCTGGAGGCTCCGAGTGTGTAGAGTGGCAATCACGTAGCCGGAGTATAAGGACGTTATGCCCCGCCCACTCAATGCAAGTCTATGGGAGGATCAAGCTCATTTTCACCTTAAGGACGAGCATTTTTTGCACATCTGACCCACTGACACTTTAAGCATTAATAACTCTGGGATGCTTTTACTTATGAATTTGATTCCAAGATTGTTTTTTCGTGACATACTCTACTTTAACATAATGGTAAATTTTCGTCGATACTTGCATCATTTCTTGGTAAAAAAATTCCAAAATGTCATGAAAAATTTATAAATTTTGAATTTTTCTAACTTTGAAGCTCTCTGCTTGTAAGGAAAATAGACATACCGAATAAATTATATATTGATTCACATATACAATATGTCTACTTTATATTTGCATCATAAAGTGGACATGTTTTTACTTCTGGAAGACATCAGAGGGCTTCAAAGTTCAGCAGCAATTTTCCAATTTTTCCCACAATTTTCAAAATTGGAATTTATCAGGGACCAGTTCAGGTTTGAAGTGGATTTGAGGGTCCTTTATATTAGAAATACCCCATAAATTACCCCATTATAAAAACTGCACCCCTCAAAGTATTCAAAATTACATTCAGAAAGTTTGATAACCATTTAGGTGTTTCACAAGAATAGCAGCAAAGTGAAGGAGAAAATTCAAAATCTCCATTTTTACACTAACATGTTGTTGTAAACCCAGTTTTTGAATTTTACAAGGGGCAAAATGAGAAAAAGCCCCCCAAAATTTGTAACCCAATTTCTTTCGAGTAAGGAAATACCTCATATGTGGATGTAAAGCTCTTTTTGGGTGCACTAGAGGGCTCAGAAGGAAAGGACGACAATGGTATTTTGGAGAGTGAGTTTTTCTGAAATTGTTTTTGGGGGGCATGTCACATCTAGGAAGCCCCTATGGTGCCAGAACAGCAAAACAAAAAAACACATGGCATACTATTTTGGAGAAACTAAACCTCTCAAGGAATGTAACAAGGGGTACAGTGAGCCTTAACACCCCACAGGTGTTTGACGCCTTTTCGTTGAAGTTGGATGTGTAAATTAATTTTTTCTTCACTAAAATGCTGGTTTTTCCCCAAATTTCACATTTCTACAAGGGGTAATAGGAGAAAATGCCCCCCAAAATTTGTAACCCCATCTTGTCTGAGTATAGGAAATACCCCATGTGTGGACGTCAAGTGCACTGCGGGCGCATTACAATACTCAGAGGAGAAGGAGTCACATTTTACTTTTTGAAAGCAAATTTTGCTGAAATGGTTTTTGGGGGGCATTTCACATTTAGGATGCCCCTATGGTGCCAGAACCGCATAAAATAAAAAAAAACACATGGCATACTATTTTGGAAACTACACCCTTCAAGGAACATAACAAGTGGTACAGTGAGCCTTAGCACCCCACGGGTGTTTGAGAAATTTCCGATAAATTAAAATGCTGGTGTTACCCCAAATTTTTCATTTTTATTTTTTCTAATAGGAGAAAAAGCCTCCCAAAATATGTAACCCCATTTCTTCTGAGTATGGAAATACCCCATATATGGATGTAAAGTGCTCTTCGGGCGAACTACAATGCTCAAAAGAGAAGGAGCGCCATTGAGCTTTTGAATAAAGAATTTGGTTGGAATAGAAGTCAGGGGCCATGTGCATTTACAAAGCCCCCGTGTTGCCAGAACAGTGGACCAACCCCCACATGTGACCCCATTTTGGAAACTACACCCCTCACAGAATTTAATAAAGGGTGCAGTGAGTATTTACACCCCACTGGCATTTGACAGATCTTTGGAACAGTGGGCTGTGCAAATGAATAATAAAATTTTTCATTTTCACGGACCACTGTTCAAAAAATCTTTCAGACACCTGTGGGATGTAAATGCTCACTGCCCCCTTTATTAAATTCTGTGAGGGGTGTAGTTTTCTAAATGGGGTCACTTGTGGGGGGGTCCATTGTTCTGGCACTATGGGGGCTTTGTAAACACACATGGCCTTCAATTTCGGACACATTCTCTCTCCAAAAGCCCAATGGCGCTCCTTCTCTTCTGAGCATTGTAGTTCGCCCACAGAGCACTTTACATCCACATATGGGGTATTTTCAAATCCAACTTTAATAAAAATTCGTCAAACACCTGTGGGGTGTTAAGGCTCACTATATCCCTTGTTACGTTCCATGAGGGGTGTAGTTTCCAAAATGGGGTCACATGTGGGTATTTAGTGTTTTGTGTTTATGTCAGAATCGCTGTGAAATCAGCCACCCCTGTGCAAATCACCAATTTAGACATAAAATGTATATGGTGTGCTCTCACTTCTGAGCCATGTTGTGCGCCGTAGAGCACTTTACGTCCACATATGGTGTATTTCCGTACTCAGGAGAAATTGCGTTACGAATTTTGGGGGTCTTTTTATTTTTTACCTTTTACCGCCTGTGAAAATTTTGAGTATGGGGCAACACCAGCATGTTAGTGTAAAAAAGTATTTTTTTTACACTAACGTGCTGGTGTAGACCCCAACTTTACCTTTTCATAAGGGGTAAAAGGAGAAAAAGCCCCCCAAAATTTGTAACAAAATTTCTCCCGAGTACAGAAATATATATGTGGCAATAAACTGTAGCCTTGAAATCCGACAGGGCTCTAAAGCGAGAGAGCGCCATGCGCATTTGAGGCCTAAGTTGGGGATTTGCTTCCGCCACCAAAATACCCTACGGCAGTGTTTCCCAAACAGGGTGTCTCCAGCTGTTGCAAAACTCCCAGCATGCCTTGACAGTCAGTGGCTGTCCAACAGTACTGGGAGTTGTTGTTTTTCAACAGCTAGAGGCTCCATTTTGGAAACAGTGTCGTACGGTGTAGGGGTATATGTATATGTAGTGTTTTACTTTTATTTTGTGTAGGTGTAGTGTAGTGTTTTTAGGGTACATTCACACGGGCAGGGTTTTACAGTGAGTTTCTCGCAAGGGAGTTTGAGTTGGGGTGGAAAATCTGCTGCATCTCAAACTTGCAGCAAGAAACTCTCTGTAAACCCTCGCCCGTGTGAATGTACCTGTACATTCACATTGGGGGGGAACCATCAGATGTTGCAAAACTACAACTCCCAGTATGCACTGACAGACCATACATGCTGGGAGTTGTAGTTATGCAACAGCTGGAGGCACATTGGTTCCAAAACACTGGGCAGAGTGTTTCGTAACCAGTGTGCCTCCAGCTGTTGCAAAACTACAACTTCCAGCATGTACGGTCTATGTATGCTGGGAGTTGTAGTTTGCAACAGTTGGAGACTGGTTGCGAAACACTGAGTTAGGTAACAAACTCAGTGTTTCGCAACCAGTTTGCCTTCAGCTGTTGCAAAACTACAACTCTCAGCATGCACTTATAGCCGAAGGGCATGCTGGGACTTGTAGTTATGCAACAGCTGGAGGCACATTACTGCAACTCCCAGCATGCCCTTTGGTAGTTTGTGCATGCTGAGGGTTGTAGTTATGCAATTGCTGGAGGCACACTTTTTCATAGAAAAAATGTGCCTCCAGCTGTTGCATAACTACAAGCCCCAGCATGCACAAACTACCAAAGGGCATGCTGGGAGTTGTAGTAGTGCCTTCTCCTGTTGCATAACAACAATTCCCAGCATGCACTATTGTGCATGCTGGGAGTTGTTGCTAAGCAACTGCAGAAGGCCAGCCTTACCTCCTGCTGTTGCTCTACAGGATCCTCCTGCCACTCCAGGGGCCTCGATCCTGCCGCTAATGCCGGAGATTGGGGGCCCCCACTCCAGGTACTCAGTCCTGGCACCCGTTCTCGCCCTCCAGAATAGGGGCACAGCGTGTGCGTTAGGGACACTCTTACAGCAGGAGTCCTGCTTCAGGACCTCACTACTGCTGCTATAGGGCGATAGGTGCCGTGTTGGACAGCACCTATCACCCTTATTTTCCCGGAATCGCCACAAATCGCCGATCTGAATTGGTCTCAGGACCCCCCCAGGGGTTTGCACGGGGGGGGGGGGGGCTGCTGAATGATTTCAGCAGGCATTCCCACGGGCGTACAGGTACGCCCTTGGTCCTTAAGTACCAGGACGTCAGGGCGTACCCGTACACCAGCGGTCCTTAAGGAGTTAATGGGATACCACCCCAGCCACACTACTAAATTTTGATGGCAGATATTCTGCTTGTCTCCTCATGTACAGTCAGTAAAGATAGAATTAATGGCCAATAACTGTGCCATCCTTCAACGAGTGTCATTCGACTTGTACATCCTCCATCAGTACTCAAATTGACAGCTATATGCCCGTGTAGAAGGACCCTTACTACTATCTGTATTTTATATATATATATATATTATATATATATATATATATATATATATATATATATAAATATAACATACACACACACACAGACACATCATATCAGAATCAGCTTTACTTTCTTGTACCATCTTTAAATACAGGGAATACCCACTCAGCCAACCACTGGCCACAGCAATGAGTCCTCTGAGCCAGGGATTGGCTGAGCGAGCATTTCCAGCCATTTCTGATGTCTTGAGACAGGACCATTAATAGGCACCTAAGCAGCACTGGTACGACAGTGGCTAGGATCAGTCAGAAATCCTTATTTACTTTTTTTAACCCAGTCTGTCTCTTTTAAAGAAAGTAAATAATGGAGAAAAAAGATTTTTCCTGCAGAACAACCCTATTAATGCTAACACTATTTTATTTTATTTTACCTTCTATGTAGCCATTAACTTATTGTTATTTTAATTATTATCTTTCTTAATAGAATATAGAGAGTAAAGAACATCATTATATAACTATCATGGGAGACATAAAAGGATTACTTGGGGATAAAAAGCAAATGTGAGGAGTACATGTTTACCAGATTTTGGGGGGGGGGGGGGGGGGGGGGGGGGGGGCGATTGGTCAGGTGAGTATTTAAAAAGAAAATGCTTTTCAACCTTCCCACCAAACAAACCCCCTATGAATATCAGCCACCAGAACAGGTTTTCTATCTTCATCTTCTCATACTAGTGATGAAGAGCTGGTTACACAACACAAGGTATATCTGGTCACAGCAAAAGAACTCCAAAAGGTTTGGTATTTTAAAAGGCTTCAAAGTTTCTTTGCAGGTTTGGATACACAACACCTTCCTATTACATCTACATCTACAACTAACCAACGTCAATACTATTTGCATGTGCTTTATACTACTTACAGCAGTTCATGGGAGGTTTCGGCAGGATTTATTTTTTTGGGTGAGGCACAGGCTGGCAGGTTCTGCTTTTGAACTTAGTTCTGGCACAATGGCCAGGTTCTCTTTTCTTTTGCCTTTTCATCTGCTAATACACAATATATATATATATATATGTATATATATATATATATATATATATATATATATATATATATATATATAGTGACCCCCGACCTACGATAATTTCAACATACGATGGCCTCTCAGAGGCCATCGCATGTTGAAGGCAGCATCAACATACAATGCTTTTGTATGTTGGGGCCATTGCATAAACGGCTATCTGGCAGCGCAGACTGCTTCAGCTGCCGCCGGATAGCCGTTTACGGTGCCCCGTGTGGTCCAGTGACGATCACTTACATGTCCCCGGCGCTCCGGACCGTCCTCTTCGGGATCCCCCTGCATCGCCGTCGCTCTCCATCGTCGTCATCACGTCGCTGCGCACGCCATCCCAATAGGAGCGGCGTGCGTAGCGACGTGATGATGGTGATAAGGAACGACGATCCTGGGCAGCGGAGACGGTCTGGAGCGGCTGGGGCACCACGGGGAAGCGGCGACAGCGATGGATGGCGACATCCAGGGCAGCGGTGACGGTCCGGAGCGGCGGAGACAGGTGAGTATACCTTCCTATATTTAACATTGCACGGATCCCTCAACATACGATGGTTTCAACAAACGATGGTTCATTTGGAACGGATTACCATGGTATGTTGAGGAATCACTGTATATACACACACAAGTGTAATATCTAAAATATAGACCGTGCGGACGGCATAAGGTTCACATTTGGCTTTAAACATGGTACAGCAGTGCCCAGCCAGATGAACAATCTACTCCGTAAGGCAGTGGTCTCCAACCTGCGGACCTACAGATGTTGCAAAACTACAATTCCCAGCATGCCCGGACAGTCAACGGCTGTCCGGGCATGCTGGGAGTTGTAGTTTTGCAACATCTGGAGGTTCGCAGGTTGGAGACCACTGCTGTAAGGTATAGATGACTAGCAGCTCTAGTATTTTTGCTGTCCTCTATAGGGGAGGGAAATCACTAGTGATAAACCCCTGTGCACTTGTGCTGTATATAAGTGCTAGCGCAGTCCAGGCTTTCGTCACTTGTGTTATCACAATAAGGATAATAAATAAACGAACCTACTGCGGTCACTATATGCAGAAGAACCGTAGTCCTCGAGTTAGGACAAACTCATCTCTGCTACATCTATATCCCGATAAAAACACCGTCTACAAGTGTGAACGTTACGTATATGTGATTTTAGTTGCAAACATAACTTATCGGGGCCCTCAATCTGGTTACTACCCTTAAATATCCCGGTGAACACTCCTCCCAATCTTAAAATATCACAAGGGGGAGGGGGTCCTCGTGAAGACACATAGGGGTTACTTTTTGGCACCTACCTGTGCTGTTGACCCTGGTGGCTGCTCCTGAGGGTCTCTCGGTGTAGAATAGACTGCAGATTTCACCCTTCCTGGTAATTTTTTTGTCTGTGTTGCTCTTGCTGCAGTCTCCTCCCTGTTCTGCCAGTCTCTCTGTCACTCCCTGGGCCTGTCTCTCTGCAGACACTCCCTGAGCCTTGCTCTCCCAGCAGCTGTCTCTCCTGTTAGACCCAGCCTACTGTCAGTGTGTGGTGTGTGAGGTCTCTATCTATTGTGTCTCGCCCTCTTCTCTGTAGTAATCTGCGGCCATCATGTAATACCGGTTACTACTGTTTCTGTCATTCACCATATTGCCAAGTAGTTACCTCACAGTGAATCTTGTTCTGCTTGCCCTTACCCTTTGGTAGTGTCCTATGCTGCAGTTGTCTGCGGGTGACGCCTATAGCTGCAGGGGCGCTGCCTAAACTATTTGAGCCTGAGGAGAGTCTTAAAGCTGAGGGTGTGTTTGCACTTTCAGGTTTTTAATTGCAATTATTGAATACGATGCCAGAAACTGATCATGTATAGAGAACAAGTACAGTGGTCCCTCCACATACGATGGTAATCCGGTCCAAATGGACCGTCGTTTGTTGAAACCATCGTTTGTTGAGGGTTCCATGCAATGTAAAGTGTAGGACAGTGGTCTACAACCTGCAGACCTCCAGATGTTGCAAAACTACAACTCCTGGCATGCCCGGACAGCCAACAGCTGTCCGGGCATGCTGGGAGTTGTAGTTTTGCAACATCTGGAGGTCTGCAGGTTGAAGACCACTGGTATTGGAGGTTATACTCACATGTCCCCGCCGATCGGGACCGTCACTGCTCGTAACCGCTGCCTTGGATGTGGAGGGGCAAGCTGTGCATAACTAGCTTGCCCCCTGACTGGTGAGCAGTTAAGGGGTTAAGAAATATACAGGCAATGTTTTTTAGCCCCCCTCCCCCGCCTGTAAAAACTTGTTGGTAATTATAGTGGTATGTCCCATGGGTGGGGGGGGGGGGGGGGGGGGGTTAGGAGTGCACCAATCAGGGGTCTAATAGTTTCCTGGGCTTTCAGGGGCCCTCCCCTGGGTACTTATAGCTGTGGTGTCTCCCTTCCCCCCTCAATCTACCCAGGACCCGGAGTTTTGCCCTCCCTCCCTCCCTTTTTGTATCTCTGTTTATTGTAAGTCACAGCTTGGCGGTAAGAAGACGGTGAAAACGGGGTCAACCCGGGGTAGACCTCCACACAGGACAGTGTGGCAGCACCTCTCGGGTTGGCAAGAAGCCAATCGGTGTCTTTGTTACAGTTAAATTGTTATTTATATAAGTAATTTTATAAATAAAGCTGTGGCCGATCTCCACCTACGGAAAAGATAAATTGTTGTTGTGTCAGTTATTATTTAATTAATTATTGTAGTAAGGGGGAGGGGTAGTTATAACCTGCTAGGAGGTAATTGTGTCTCAACAGTCTCGCCGTCCATCGCTGTCGCCGCATCCCCGAGGTGTCCCCAATGCTCCGGCAAGGCCTCTGCTTCCCCGGCATCCTCGCTCTCCGTCACCGCCATCACGTCGCTACGCACACCGCTCCTATTGGATGACGGGACGGCGTGCGCAGCGACGTGATGACGACGATGGAGAGCGCCGACGATGCAGGGGATCCCGAAGAGGACGCGCCGGAGCCCCGAGGACAGGTAAGTGATCGTCAGCGGACCACACAGGGCACCGTAAACGGCTATCCGGTGGCAGCTGAAGCAGTCTGCGCTGCCGGATAGCCGTTTATGCGATGGCCCCGACATAAAAAAGCATCGTATGTTGATGCTGCCTCTGAGAGACCATCGTATGTTGAAATGATCGTATGTCGGGGCCATCGTAGGTCGGGGGGGTCACTATATAGAAGAAAGAGACTCTCCTAAGAGCAGTTATATACCTCCCAAGTGTCCCTCTTTTTGCGGGACAGTCCCTACTTTTGACCCAAATCTCTTTGTCCCTTTGCTTCTTAAATGTCCCTTTTTTTGACCTGGGGATAACATTTGCATTAATGAACTTTCTACATTGCTGTCTGACTCCTAACTGTAAATTAGACCCCAACATGCATATTATTCCATCATCTAGGGTCATTTATAAAGAAGTGTTGAGGCTGCATGTAAGAATAAAACCTACATACATGCTACAAAGTGTCCCTCTTTGTTTGTGAAAAAAGTTGGGAGGTATGTTGTAATTAGAGATGAGCGAACTTACAGTAAATTCGATTCGTCAGGAACTTCTCGGCTCAGCAGTCGCTGACTTTTCCTGCATAAATTAGTTCAGATTTCAGGTGCTCCGGTGGGCTGGGTTCACACTGTCTCTTTGTTTCCGTAACAGTACATTTATTTTTGCTGCATACAAAAACAGTCAACGTATGCTATTATATATGGCAAAGCTTTCCAAACTCTGTTAGTGACACCCTTTTTTACACATGCATAGTTTGGTGAGACACTCCTCCCCGTACCGCGCATCCTATGATACACGGCATTAGAACAGTATCAACATTACTAATGTGGCTGCTACCCCCTTGTGCCATTTAATTCCCCCCTCCCTTGATCACCTCTGTGTAATTTTTTCCTCATTCTTGATCCCCTATGTCCCTTTACCCCCCCCCCATGATCCCCCTCGTGCTACTTCATTCACCCCTAGTGCCACTTGACTACCCTTCTTCATCACCCCCTGTGCCACTTTATCCTTGTGCAACTTCATTCCCCCGAGGATTGGGGAGTTTACGTTATCTCTCTGTATTTCACCTGGCATTTCATTTTCCTCAGTGAATACAGTGGAGAAGAATTTGTTTAATATATTTGATTTTTCCTGATCCCTGTTTATAATTTCTTCTTTATTGTTTTTTTTAAAGGGCCAACACTTTCATTTTTAACCTGTTTGCTATTTATATAAATGGTAATTAATCTTTTTGTCTCTATTTTTGTGGCTTTTATCTGATTTTTACATATTCAACATTTTTCTCTATAGCTTTTTAATGTTTCTTCACTGCCGTCCTGTTTTAGTAGTTTAAATGCTTTATTTTTGTCATTTATTGCCCCCTTAACATTTTTATTCATCCATATTAGTTTTCTTTTATTCCTGATCCTTTTATTCCCATAGGGAGGGGGGGGGGGTATTTATCAATTTTGCCTGTTGACCGTTTCTTTTTACCCTTTTTTTCACTTTGTTTTTTGCGGACATGCGCCAAATTTATCATTTGGCACACGTTGTTAGTAATTTTGTTCACAGCACCTCTTGAACAGAACTTACCGCCACAGAGGACAGTGTATTTGACCCTGTAGAGCAGCCATTTCGGAGTGCCTCTCATACAGTGAGAATTTAAGATATTTTTAAAAGTCTCCCATTTAGTGTCAGTATTCTCTGTAGTTTTTGAGGACATTATCCCATTTTATATTAAGGGCTTCTCTGAGTTGATCAAACTTTGCCTTCCTAAAGTTCAATGTATTTGTGGCCCGTCGAGAGATTCCCTTATTGAAGAACAAGTTATAATGTATTATATTGTGATCACTATTTCCTAGGTGTCCTTCTACCTGCACATTAGTCACTCTGTCAGTAAGTAATAAATATTTTTTTCCATGAAAATTATTTGTGGTGTCCCGGTACAGAACACGGTTCTGTACAGTTCTTGAGTCCCCTCAGGTAGAGTCCCTCGGGTTCATAGGACTCTCCTGCAGGGTCCCCCCCCCTGGATCATATGGTATTCTATTGTATGGGGGGGGGGGGGTGCCTGTGGTTTGGGTGTTGTCCGGTGAATGTGGACTGTATATAAAGGTTATTGGGATATTTACCCTTTATAGGACCTTCCTAAGGTCATGTGATGTGTGATCACATGATATACCCAGAGTTCCATGGGCACAGGTAACCACAGGCAACCAGCTACCAATGGGCTTTAGTCCAGCCCCCCTGATATATAAGGGGCTGTAGTCTACACATTCCCTCTCTTATCTCCTGGACCTAAAAGCAAGCACAAGTCCTGTACGAGTCAAGTCCAGCATATCTAGGCCAAAGCCTATAAACCTGCAGCCACATCAAATCTGTGAGTACAAGTCAAGTCCCTACTGTCCCTACGAAGTGATAACAGAAGTACAGTGGCCTGCAACATCATTATAATAACTACAAGTCCAAGCCGGCCTGAGAGGTTCCCTGTGTCCCAGTCACCTCTGTGGAAGTTGCCTGTTTGTAAAGACTGTTTTATGCCTTCTCCAAGTAAAAGTTCAAGTTGCATCAAATCCCTGCTTTGGACTCTCATTCATCACATGCCGTTTTTGGGCTGGTTGTCGGCGGTGTCCTACACCAAACAACCACACCCTGGCGTCACAAACACTATGGGTTAACAACATCTTGCCCCAGGGGTTGATACCATCCGATCCCACCACTCACTGCAACACCCTGTGGTCACCACATATTGTTGTTTTAGTTTTTATTGCATTATTGTCAGGACATGTCCAATGGTGTGGAGTTTACCATAGCAATCAGATTCCTTTTCTTTTTTTTAAGAATAGTTTTGCTTTACATCTCTTTTACTTAAAATATATATACATTTTTTACTAGACAATAAAAAAACATTTAGCTCCCTTTATTTTTTTTAATACTTCAGCAATTTTTTTTAATTCATTTTAAAAAAGATGGTGTACAGTTATGTCCTGATGTCCTTGGTGTTAAGGACCCAGGGCGTATCTGCACGCCATGGATGTTTCCATTCACAGTCAGTAATCAGCTGGTGAACGGAACAGGATGCCTGCTGAAATTATTCAACACCTCCCACTGATAATGTACAGGGTACACTACACTTAAACTAATCCACCTTCATATATAACCACCTTTAAATCTGCACTTCCAACCCCCATTTAAAAAAAAACCAAAAAAACAAACAAACATGTCTCGTACAGCACTGTTTCAGAAACTGAACCTCCAGCTGAAAAAACTACTCCCAGCATTGTCTGACAGCCATTGACTGTCCAGGCAGGGGCGGATCCAGAGTTTAGTCTCGGGAGGGGCACTATTAGAATATTTTGTGTTGGCGGACAGAAAATAAGGTGTTGCTTAAGGTACTTACAATATTAACCCCTACAGGACCCATGACGTAACGGTACGTCCCGACACCCTGGGTCTTAAGGACCTGGGACGTACATTTACGTCATGGGCAGATTTAGTCCCCGCCGTGCGCCGGGCGGGGATCGGAGCAGGATGCCTGCTGAAATCATTCAGCAGGCATCCCGTGCAAATGCCCAGGGGGGTCATCAGACCCCCCCATGTTGGCGATCGCGGCAAATCGCAAGTGAATTCACACTTGCGATTTGCGCGATTCCGGGTCATTACGGGTCTATAGTGACCCGGAATGTAAGGGGGATCGCGGGTGTCTAAGACACCCAGGATCCCCCTGAAGCGATAGGAGTGAGGTGGCACGGGTGCCACCCCTCCTATCCCTGCTATTGGTGGTCTAGACGCGACCACCAATAGCAGATCGGGGGCGGGGGGGTTTACTTTCGTTTTCCCCGTCCTGCCCACCCACAATAGGCGGGGCAGGACGGGGAAACGACGGGACCGGCGCCGAAGATCCACTTACCAATCCGGGCGGGCGACGGAGGCTGCGGGCGACGGAGATCGGCGGGCGGCGATGACGTGCGGCTGGATCCGACAGAAGCCGGTGAGTTGCCTAGCAACATCTGCAGGGTACAGTTTGAGACCATTATACAGTGGTCTCTAACTGTAGCCCTCCAGATGTTGCAAAACTACAACTCCCAGCATGCCCAGACAGCTGTTTGGGCATGCTGGAATATGTAGCTTTGCAACAGCTGGAGGGCTACAGTTTGAGACCACTATATAGTGGTCCCTAAACTGTAGCCCTCCAGATCTTGCAAAACTACAACTCCTAGCATGCTCAAACAACTGTTTGCTGTCAGGGCATGCTGGGAATTGTAGTTTTGCAACAGCTGGAGGACCACAGTTTGGAGATCACTTTGCAGTGTTTTCTAAAACTGTAACCCTCCAGATGCAAAACTGCAAATCCCAGCATGTCCAAACAGCAATCAGCTGTCTCGGCATGCTGGGAGTTGTAGTTGCGTACCTCCAGCTATTGCATAACTACATCTCCCAGCATGCCCTTCGGCGATCAGTACATGCTGGGAGTTGTAGTTTTGCAATAGCTGGAGGCAGACTGGTTAGAAAATACTGAGTTAGGTAACAGAACCTAACTGAAGGTTTTCCAACCAGTGTGCCTCCAGCTGTTGCAAAAGTACAACTCCCAGCATGCACGGTCTGTCAGTACATGCTGGGAGTTGTAGTTTTGAAACAGCTGGAGGTTTGCCCCCCCATGTGAACGTACAGGGTACATTCACACGGGCAGGCTTACAGTAAGTTTCCTGCTTCAAGTTTGGGCTGCGGCAAATTTTTCGCCGCAGCTCAAACTTCTAGCGAGAAACTCACCGTAACCCGCCAGTGCGAATGTACCCTAAAAACACTACACTAACACATAATAAAGGGTAAAACACTACATATACACCCCCTTACACTGTCCCCCCAATAAAAATGAAAAACGTATTGTATGGCAGTGTTTCCAAAACGGAGCCTCCAGCTGTTGCAAAACAACAACTCCCAGCATTTTCGGACAGCCACTGACTGTGCAGGCATGCTGGGAATTTAGAACAGCTGGAGGCACCCTGTTTGGGAATCACTGGCATAGAATACCCCTATGTCCACCCCTGTGCAATCCCTAATTTAGTCCTCAAATGCGCATGGAGCTCTCTCACTTCGGAGCCCTGTCGTATTTCAAGGAAACATATGGGGTATTTCCGTACTAGGGAGAAATTGCACTACAAATTTTGGGGGGCTTTTTCTCCTTTTACCCCTTATGAAAAGGAAAAGTTGGGGCTACACCAGCCTGTTAGTGTAAAAAAATAAAAAAAATTGGTTCAACTGGTCCCCACAAATGCAGCCACGTGAGTGACATTTTTTTTCTCGACTATACACTGAGCTTGAACGCTACACTATGGGGGAGATTTATCAAAACCTGTACAGAGAAAAGTTACCCATAGCAACCAATCAGCTTGGTTATTTAATTTTTAAAGAGACCTCTGAAAAATGAAAGAAGCGATCCGATTGGTTTCTATGGGCAACTGGGCAATTTTTCCTCTGCACAGGTTTTGATAAACCTCCCCCAATATCTTACAGAGCACCACTTTTGCTGCTAAACAGCTGCCGTTTCTGCCAGACTTTCCCACGGGGTAACATAGAGACACGTCATAAATGAGCAGTACCGACTGCATATCCTTTTCCTGAATTCAGCTTGGTTGTCTTATGCTAATATATGGAGGTGCCACAGGGAGAAGGAGATAGATTAACACCGACACCAGATACCCCCTCCAAACTAGAGTAGCAGGTTGCTTTGGAGTACAGGCTGTGGTTTGCTTTATACAAATTGGACCCTACCACTGGAAGGAGCACCAAAACCATAAGATGGACAAAAATAATAGAGCAAAAATTAAAGGGGTACTCGGGTGGAAAAAAATTTTTGTTAAATCAACTGGTGCCAGAAAGTGAAAAGATTTGTAAATTACTTCTATTTAAAAAACTTAAAGGGTACGCGCCTGAAAAAAATGTTTTTAAATTAACTGGTGCCAGAACGTTAAACAGATTTATAAATTACTTATATTCAAAATTCTTAACCCTTCCAGTACTTATCAGCTGCTGTATGTTCCAGAGGAAGTACTTTTTTTTTTTAATTTCCTTTCTGTCTGACCACAGTGCTCTCTGCTGACACCTCTGTCCATTTTAGGAACTGTCCAAAGTAGAAGCAAATCCCCATAGCAAACCTCTCCTACTCTGGACAGTTCCTGATAGGGACAGAGGTGTCAGCAGAGAGCACTGTGGTCATACAGAAAAGTAAATCAAAAAGAAAATAACTTCCTCTGGAGCATACAGCAGCTGATAAGTACTGGAAGGATTAAGATTTTTAATCGAAGTAATTTACAAATCTGTTTAACTTTCTAGTACCAGTTGATTTAAAAAAAAAAATTAAAAAAAATGTTTTCCTCTGGAGTACCCGGGCCACAAACTACCATAGTGACATCAGTGCTAAGTCTTACTGAACAGAAAAAAAGGGGTAGAAGGCTAGCATCTTTTTATACTAGACATGGGTTTGGAATGCTCATATACCACCATTATCGTGCTACTGGTTGGAGATTAAAGAACTAACAATTATTCTCAGGGAACTCCCGAATCTGCCAAGCAAGTTGGGGCGTAAGCTACTGGCACTAGTCTGAAAGATACTTTACATAAGCATACTACAGTAATGTTTGTGTTTATGCAAATCCTGTTCTTATCTAGAGGCGGCTGACATGTTGGCCCCAGGCAGATGGATATCCTCAACATTCATTTCTCGAAAAATGGAAGGACAAACTATTTATTTCACACAGGGAAAGAGAAGAATTTTACAAGAAAAACAATGGGATTTTTTGGGGTCATATAAGGATCTAAGTGATTGGATAGTAAAGAGGTAGGTCATTTTGCCCACGTATTTGTTAGATCAAACTAAATACTACAAACATTTGTGTCCACTTGTATGGAAGCATTTCTATAAACATTCTGTTGGGGGTGTAACTAGAAAAGGCTGGGCCCCACTGCAGCTTTGTACATTTTACAAAATTTTGAACACTGAAAGTATGAGCATTTATCATCTCACTGTAAAAGTAATGGCAAGGACACACTTTGTCAGGTGTGTAGTGTGGGCTGGGATAGACTCCAGACTGTAGTGTACAGACAGCCACAGATATACACCTATATATATATATATATATATATATATATATATATATATATAAGTGTCAGCTCCATGTATGGTGGTGCTAACTGTTAACTGTTAAACAAGGCTGGGATCGGAAATAATTTTTCAAAGTCTTAAAAGCAGTTTGTCAAATTTTCAGGAACTATTCCAAGTGGCTTTGAGGTGTCTAAATATCAGAAGAACCCCTCCCCCCCCCCCAAAAAAAAAAAAAAGAGGAGCACTTTGTGGATTTTGGGGCAATATTTAAAGCATACTTGTCAGATCCCACCATTAAAAAAAAAGTTGCTCAATGCCTAATCCTGGTCATGTACATCTAATTTTTGTTTCTTTTACCTATATCTGCTTTTCCCGAATAGATTTAGTTGTTGTTTTTGTGTTGCATGTGTCTTGCACCAGAATTTCCGACAAAAAAAAAATCACAAGATACCCTACTAACTCTCCACTTTACTCAGAAAACCCTACAAAGGGGTGTGGTCATCAGGAAAAAGGGGCATGTCTACCCCCCCCCCCCCCCCCCCCCAAAAAAAAATTTTTTTTTTTTTTTAAAGAAACCTACAAATTTACTAATGTTTCCACATAAAATGTGGTGGATTTGAGCTCTGGCAAACCTGGCAGATCAGAGGAAAAAATAGGGGGGAAAAATAGCCGAATACAAGAAACAATAGTAAATACCATAGAAAAATACCTGTCAGAAACAAAACCCCACAAAGAAAACTCCACTCCACTCTTGTAAATGAGGGCCAATGTGTATGTGTGTGTGTTCCAGCATCACTTCCAAACTGCTAAAGAGATTTCCATGAAACTTGGTACACATGTTACTTATATGTTACCTAAAAATATAGGATAGGTAAATTAACCCTTACCCACCCCCATTCGCAAAGGTTTGAGATTTTGTTTAAAGTCCTATACACGTCTATGGGAAATATATGTCACTGCATAAGTTCCAAACGGCTAGAGATATTTTGTTAATATTTGCTCATGTTACTTAAAAAAAAATGTCTACTAAAAATAAATAAAAATGTAACCTTAACCTACCCTTATTCGGGGCTTTTGTTTAAAGTCCCAGGCAAGTCTATGGTAAATGTGTGTTCCAGCATAACTTCCGTACGGCTGGAGATATTTCAATAGTAAAAGGGTATGTGCAGCTCACAATTAATTAGCCGAGGTATAATGATTATACACCTACACCCAGGTGTGAAGTAATATAGAAAAATTTTAACAAAATAAATTATCACCCCAAGGCTAATACCAGACAAACTGATACATGATAATTATAAAAAAGGATCGTGCTTCAATTTTATAATGAAGAATTGCAAGTTTTATTACAAATTCAATATGTAAAACAATGTTATTAATAAACCTCTTTCCGCAGGGCCCTTGCCCTTACCTCTCCACAAGGGCCCTGTGGAAAGAGGTTTATTAATAACATTGTTTTACATATTGAATTTGTAATAAAACAAGCCCTACTAGAGGACAGGATATAAGGACAGCATATGAAGACGTGATATGAGGACAGGATATAAAGTTGGGATATGGGGAGGGGATATGTGGTCGGCATATAGGGTCAGGATATGATGACAAAAGCTTACTCCTTTGTTACTTTTCCTCCCCCATAAGGATTAGGTAGGAAAAACCAGACAATGCCGGGTACTCAGTTTATTATAAAAATCCCTCTTTTCATGAGCTCACAGTGTTAGAAATCCTCTCAGGGGAAGGGGGTGTGTCCCTCCCTTGTGGTGGTGGGATGTGATTGGTGGGTCTGCTCAAACAGCCTTGTGCATGAGTCATCTCTTGTCCATGACCCATGACTCATGGACAAGCTGAGGCTGCGGCAGAACTGGTTAGTGTCCCAGTAGGTATGGGGATCTCTAGTGGTGGGAATTTTCAGGAGACGTTTTCTTTATTAAATATTTTAAAAAAATTAAACAACCATATTACCAAAGGTCTTTAATTTTTATCAGTAACAAAAAAGTATTTGCATCTGACAGTGCCCATTTAAAAGGGGTACTTCGGTGGAAAACATATTTTTTTTTAATCAACTGGTGCCAAAAAGTTAAACAGATTTGTAAATTAGAAACAAAAACTCTTGCCCGGACCTTCTAGGTGAGTATAGGTAAACTATAATTGAGTTTATAATTATAGAATAGATTACTGGGTCGTGCTTCAATAATAATGCAATTTATTTATTAAAATGACAATGTATAAAAGGTTACTCCTCACAGGGCCCATGTGTGGAGAACACATACAATACAGGCAATAGATAATAAAAGCACATCAAATAATAAGCATATAATTGTACCACTGGCATAAATATGTGGTTTCTTGTGTGCAACAAGCAAATGCCTATTTGAGATAAGCAGATACCTATTGCACAAAACAAGCCATAGGCAGAGCCTAAATATTACAATACTTAAGTGGCTATTTCCCACATTAGAATGTGCATATGTATAAATGTGTCCTTTTTATGATACTAGACAGTTTGTAGCAATTTAAATAATGTTACCGGTCTTTTGTAACAACTCGGGCAGTTCACACTGGAAACAGGTATTGTTGTGACAGTGCCTAGATGGTTTATTGCACTGAATCCTCTGTGCGGCGGTCCCAGATGGTGACGAAGAAATAGCCTAGCAGAGTCCTATTGTGAAGCGGTGGTGGTCATCACGGGCTAATGGCGCTGGCAGGCGCCGATGTACACAAGCTGCCGGGGGACCGTTGGCGCTGGCAGGCGCTGTAGATGGAGAGATCCTCACCGCTGGACTACGATGCTGGCTGTGTGGGATCAAAGACCGCACGCTGGATACGAGGAGCTCACCTCGTGCTATCGGCGTGTGACGTCAGCAGATGTTGAAGCTGGAAACACTGCACCTGAGTTGGACATGTAGAAGCTGGACCGGACAAATGCTGGACTGGATACGCTGTAGTTTGCCGGTTCACAGAAGGTAACTAGCCGTTAGTAATGGACACAGTTCATAAATAGCGTTTGTGCCAGTGGCTATGCATACAGGACTAGACGCGTTTCCGGGTTATATAATGTAACCCTTTCCTTAGATTTGTAAATTACTTCTATAAAAAAAAAATCTTAATCCTTCCAGTACTTATTAGCTGCTGGATACTAAAGAGGATGTTATTTTCTTTTTGGATTTATTTTCTGTCTGTCCACAGTGCTCTCTGCTGACACCACTGTCCATTTTTAGGAACTGGCCAGAGCAGCATGTTTGATATGGTGATTTTCTCCTGCTCTGGACAGTTCCTGACATGGACAGAGGTGTCAGCAGAAGGCACTGTGGATAGACAGAAAAGAAATCCAAAAATAAAAGTATTTCCTCTGTAGTATACAGCCGCTAATAAGTACTGGAAGGATTAAGATTTTTTTTAATAGAAGTAATTTACAAATCTGTTTAACTTTTTTTGGCACCAGCTGATTTAAAAAAAAAAAAGTTTTCCACTGGAGTATCCTTTTAAGCATGTTTTTCAGGTGCTATTTTAGGATTGCAGATTCCATTAAGGTGCCAAGATAAGGCTTCAATCTGAAAATTACATCTCTCAAGGCAAGGGTATAGTGAGTATTTTTTCCCTGCACGTTTCATACATTTCATTGAGATTGGTCATAAAAATCTCATAAAAATCAGTCATAAAAATGAATAATTATGGAGGAAAGGTATCATTTTGCTAATTTTTCACACTTTTTATTTCAAGATTTTACTTTCTCCTTTATGCTGGTTTCAATGCTTAAAATGTATCAAAATATGTCATCATTTATGACAAATGTAACCCGATTTTTCAATGCACTTTTTGGACATGTGGTTTCTACATCACCTATTATGTAAAGTTGCACAAAAATGTACAACCTTTTTTTATGCCAAAAAACTGATATACAAACATTTGTAAATTCTACTCTAACACATTGGCTTGCAAAGTACCGTATTTTTCGCCCTATAGGACGCACCGGCGTATAAGACGCACCCAATTTACAGGTGCAAAATCTAAAAAAATTTAGATTTTGAACCCAATAGTGGTCTTCAACCTGCGGACCTCCAGATGTTGCAAAACTACAACTCCCAGCATGCCCGGACAGCCGTTGGCTGTCCGGGCATGCTGGGAGTTGTAGTTTTGCAACATTTGGAGGTCCGCAGATTGAAGACCACTGCATAGGAGGTAATACTCACGTGTGCCCCGCCGCTCCGGACCAGTCCCCGCTGGATGTCAACCCTGGATGTCGCTCCATCGCTGTCCCCGTCGCTCCGGAACGTCTCTGCTGCCGTCCGGGTATCCTCGCTCTCCGTCGCCGCCATCACGTCGTTACGCACGCCGACGCACGTACGTGACGACGTGATGACGAGGAAGGAGAGCGCCGGCCATACAGGGGATCCCTGAACGGAGGAGACACCGAGGAGGCAGGTAAGGTCCCTCCCGGTGTCCTGTAAGCACTAACTCGGCTATTCAGTGGGGCTGTTTGGGACCGCCGCAGTGAAATGGCGGCGGTCCCGAACAGCCCGACTGAGCAGCCGGCTTAGTGTTATTTTCGCTTCAGATGCGGCGGTCACGATCGGTGATGTCCTGTATTAGCCGCGGGTCCTGGCCGTTGATGGCCGCAGGGACCGCCGCGATAGGGGTGTATTCGCCGTATAAGACGCACCGACTTTTTCCCCCCAGTTTTGGGGAAGAAAAAGTGCATCTTATACGGTGAAAAATACGGTAATTTTTGCGCAAGCCTTATTTTGCTAAAAAATTTACCACTTTTGACACTTTTATTATTACAGTCACAAAATTGCACATGGTAGTGCTTAGAAAAGGAGAAGTGATAACCATGGGATTGTTGGGATTGGGATTGACCAGCAGCCCACATGATCCCTCCCCCACCTCCCTTTCTGTATCTATCCGCCCTCTTGTGATATGTCTCTTAATAAAACAATTGGAAATAAAAGGAGTGCCTTGATCCTATAGGAGTGTGGATTTTGCTGGAATAGTTTTTCGGGTAGTTTGTTGCATTTGCAGAGCCCCAGATAAGCCTAAGGAGCTTTACATTCCCACCACTACTTTAACGCCTTAAGGACCAAGCCCATTTTGACCTTAAGGACCAGGCCAATTTTATTTTTGCATTTTCGTTTTTTCCTCCTCGTTTTGTAAAAATCATAACTCTTTTATATTTTCATCCACAGACCAGTATGAGTGTTTTTTTTTTTTTGCACGACCAGTTGTCCTGTGTAATGACATCACTCATTTTCCCATAAAATGTATGGCACAACCAAAAAAAATACTATTAGTGTGCAGAAATTTACAAGAAAACCGCAATTTTGCAAATTTTGGAAGGTTTCGTTTTCATGCCGTACAATTTACGGTAAAAATTACATGTGTACTTTATTTTGTGGGTCAATACGATTAAAATGATACCATTATTACATACTTTTCTATTATTGTTGCACTTAAAAAAAAATCTTACTTTTTAACAAATTAGTATGTTTAATTAAAATCTTTCTATTTTGACGACCTATAACTTTTTCATTTTTCCGTATAAGCAGCGGTATGAGGGCTCATTTTTTTTGCCATGATCTGTACTTTTTATTGATACCACATTTGTTGATATAAATCTTAATTTTTTTAGATTTCTTTTTAAAAAAAATAAAATATGACAAAAAAGCAGCAATTTTGCGCAATTTTTTTTTTTTTTACATTCACGCCATTCACTGCACTGGATCAATAACATTATATTTAAATAGTTCGGACATTTACGCACGCGGTGATACCAAATATGTGTATTCATTTTTTATTTTTTTTTACACTTTATGGGGGTAAAATGTGAAAAAAGGCCATTTTGCATTTTTATTGGGGGAGGAGATTTTTCCCATTTTTTAACCTGTTAAGGACCCCGGGCGTACCGATACGTCCTGACACCCTGGGTCTTAAGGACCCAGGACGTACGTGTACATCCGTGGGAATATCGATCAGCAGGCACCCCGCGCAAATGCCCGGGGGGGTCTGATGACGGCGGTCAGCGCAAGTCGCAAACCCCTGCCTCCATTACAGATGCCTGTACTTCTGTGAATAAAACCCGTGGATGGTGAGTGCAATACCTCTGTTTTCTTTTCGTGTTTTACTTGCTACTTGCCCTGGGCTGCACCACCAAGATCCACTTCTTTGCTGCACCTGCACCGACATTAACCCGCATACCTACAACATATCATAGTTCTGCAGTGCCTGCTCCACCACACTCCAGTTCCTGAATTCACACTTGCGATTTGCGCCTATTCCAGGTCATACGGGTCTATGGTGACCCGGTGACCCGAAATATAAGGGGGATCGCGGTTGTCCAAGACACCTACGATCCCCCTGAAGGGATAGGAGTGAGGTGGCAGGGGCGCCACCCCTCCTATCCCTGCTATTGGTCGTCAAAAGCAATGACCAATAGCAGATCGGGGGCGGCAGGGTTAACTTTCGTTTTCCCCGTACTGCCCACCCACAATAGGCGGGGCAGGACGGGGAAACCGACAGGGACCAGGCGCCGAAGTCCACTTACCCATCGGTGGAGGCTGCGGAACGCGATCGGCTGCGGTGTTCGGCGCGGGCGGCATGTTGTGCGGGAGAAGGGGACGGCTCCCTGGATCCTACGGAAGCCGGTGAGTTGCCTACCAACATCAGGAGGGCTACAGTCTGAGACCGCTATACAGTGGTCTCTACACTGTAGCCCTCCAGATGTTGCAAAACTACAACTCCCAGCATGCCCAGACAGCTGTATAGGCATGCTGGGATTTGCAGTTTTGCAACATTTGGAGGTCCACAGTTTGGAGATCCCTGTGCAGTGGTCTCTAACTGTAGCCCTCCAGATGTTACACAACTGCAAATTGCAGCATGCCCAAACAGCTGTCTCGGCATGCTGGGAGTTGTAGTTGTGTACCTCCATCTGTTGCATAACTAAATCTCCCAGCATCAGTACATGCTGGGAGTTGTAGTTTTGCAACAGCTATAGGCACACTGGTTGGAAAATACTGAGTTAGGTAACAGAACCTAACTGAAGGTTTTCCAACCAGTGTGCCTCCAGCTGTTGCAAAAGTACAACTCCCAGCATGCACGGTCTGTCAGTACATGCTGGGAGTTGTAGTTTTGAAACAGCTGGAGGTTTCTTCAAAGTTTCTTCAAAGTTGGATGGAAAAATGAAAAAAACATTTTTTTTTTATTTTCACAAGGGAAAATAGGAAAAAAGCCCCCCAAAATTTGTAACCTCATTTCTTCTGCAAAAGAACATACCCCATATGTGGATGTAAAATGCTCTGCTGGCGAACTACAATGCTCAGAAGAGAAGGAGCACCATTGGGATTTTGAAGAGAAAATTTGTCTGGAATTGAAGGCCACGTGTGTTTACAAAGCCCCCATAGTGCCAGAACAATGGACCCCCCCTCCACATGTGACCCCATTTTGGAAACTACACCCCTCATGTAATGTAATAAGGGGTACAGTGGGCATTTACGCCCCACAGGTGTCTGACAGATTTTTAGAACAGTGGTCCGTGAAAATGAAAAATTTAATTTTTCATTTGCACAGCCCACTGTTCCAAAGATCTGTCAAATGCCAGTGGGGTGTAAATACTCATTGCACCCCTTATTAAATTCTGTGAGGGGTGTAGTTTCCAAAATGGGGTCACATGTGGGGGGTCCACTGTTCTGGCACCATGGGGGGCTTTGTAAATGCACATGGCCCCCGACTTCTATTCCAACCAAATTCTATCTCCAAAAGCTCAATGGCGCTCCTCCTCTTCTGAGCAGTGTAGTGCGCCAGCTGAGCCCTTGACATCCACACATTGGGTATGTCCATACTCAGAAGAAATGGGGTTACAAATTTTAGAGGTCATTTTCTCCTATTATCCCTTGTAAAAATATAAAATTTGAGGAAAAACCAGCATTTTAGTGAAAACATTTTTTTTTTCATTTACCCACCCGACTTTAACAAAAAGTCGTCAAACACCTGTGGGGTGTTAAGGCTCACTGTACCCATTGTTGCGTTCCTTGAGGGGTGTAGTTTCCAAAATATTATGCCATGTGTTTTTTTTTTCTGTTCTGGCAGCATAGGGGCTTCCTAAATGCGACATGCCCTCCAAAAACCATTTCATCAAAATTTGCTTTTCAAAAGCCAAATGTGATTCCTCCTCTTCGGAGCATTGTAGTGCGCCAGCAGAGCACTTGACATCCACAAATGGGGTATTTACATACTCAGAAGAGATGGAGTTACAAATTTTGGGGGGCATTTTGTCTTATTATCCCTTGTAAAAATTTTAAATTTGAGGGAAAACCAGCATTTTAGTGGAAAAAAAAAATCATTTACACATCCAACTTTAACGAAAAGTCATAAAACACCTGTGGGGTGTTAAGGCTCACTGGACCCCTTGTTACATGCCTTGAGGGGTGTAGTTTCCAAAATAGTATCACATGTGTTTTTTTTTTTTTTTTTTTTTTTTTTGCTGTTCTGGCACCATAGGAGCTTCCTAAATGTGACATGCCCCTCAAAAACCATTTCAGAAAAACTCACTCTCCAAAATCCCACTGTCGCTCCTTCCCTTCTGAGCCCTCTACTGTGCCCGCCGAACACTTGACATGCACATATGAGGTATTTACTTACTCGAGAGAAATTGTGTTACACATTTTAGGAAGATTTCTCTCCTTTTACCCCGTTCAATAACTGGGTCTACAAGAACATACCAGTGTAAAAAAATGATGATTTTGAATTTTCTCCATCAATTTGCTGCTATTCCTGTGAAACACCTAAAGGGTTAACAAACCTTTTAAATGTCATTTTGAATACTTTGAGGGGTGCAGTTTTTATAATGGGGTCATTTATGGGGTATTTCTAATATGAAAGCCCTTCAAATCCACTTCAAAACTGAACTGGTCCCTGAAAAATTTCGATTTTGAAAATTTTGTGAAAAATGTGAAAATTGCTGCTATACTTTGAAGCCCTCTGATGTCTTCCAAAAGTAAAAACATGTCAACTTCATGATGGAAACATAAAGTAGACATATTGAATATGTGAATCAATATATAATTTATTTGGAATATTCATTTTCCTCATTAGCAGAGAGCTTCAAAGTAAAAAAAAAAAGCAACATTTTCAATTTTTTCGTCAAATTTTGGAAGTATCGACAACATTTTACCACTAACATAAAGTAGAATATGTCACAAAAAAGCAATCTCGGAATCTGAATGAAAGGTAAAAGCATCCCTGAGTTATTAATGCTTAAAGTGACAGTGGTCAGATGTGCAAAAAATGTCCGGGTCCTACAGTGAAAATTGGCTGGGTCCTTATGGGGTTAAACTTTTTTTTCTTTTTTCTACTTTTCTTTAGACACTTTAATAGTCCCCATAGGGGACTATTTATAGCAATCCTTTAATTGCAGTGGCAGTTTTTCTGTTTTACACATCCGACTTTAACAAAAAGTCATCAAAATAAATGTGCAGTGCTAAAGGCAGGGAGCAAGCTCTCTGCCTCTAGTGAAAGCAGAAGAAGCGCGTTTCCGGCACCAGGAGAAGAAAGAAGAGGAGTACGGGCACTGTATATCATAAAAGGTGCACATACTATGTATAGGCTCAGTGGAGTCACGCCGGACCCCACATCATGGACATCGGGGGTGGGGACCTGTGTGTCAATCACACAGTGATCCCTGCGCTCACTTACAGGGGATAGGCGTGGCAGAGGTGGGGCATTACGATCCCTGGCCACGCCTATCCGACAGTTGCTGACCGCACGATAAAACTATTTTCCTGCTGAGAAAGTGTAATAAAGAGCAGCCAAAAGTATAGCTGCATTACAAGTGTCATCATCTATACCAGTGATTCTCAACCGCGGTGCCACGGCACACGTGTGTGATGTTCGGCATTGCCCATGGTGCCACAGGATTTTGCTGTGATTTTTTTTCCTTTTCTTTTTTTTTAAATGTCCCGCCCGGTCTGACAGCGCAGGGAGGAAGGGTAGTCTGCGTGTGCACTGTGTATTCAGCGTCCCCTCCGTCCCCCTCTCCCTTGCGGCGCAGTGAGCCAGAAATGGTGCCCTGGAAGCTGCATCTCCGCTGGACTCCCGTGGAACTGCAAGCTGCGCGGGCCGGCTTTCTTAAGGTACCGTACCCTTTCCACCCCTCTGTTACCCCTTCTCAACCCTGTCCAAACACCCCACCACCACCGTCACCCAGGTCCACCCTCTACCCCCCGTCACTCATGTCCATCTCATGACAGGAGTGTCATCCATGTCAGCCTTGTCCACCTCCCTGTCCATCCCTGTCACCAATGTCCACCCCCCCTGTCACCCATGTCCAGCTCCCTGTCCATCCCTGTCACCCATGTTCACCCTCCTGTCATCCCTGTCACCCATGTCCACCCCCCCTGTCACCCATGTTTACCCTCCTGTCATCCCTGTCACCCATGTCCACCCTCCTGTCATTCCTGTCACCCATGTCCACCCCCCCATCACTCATGTCCACCCTCCTGTCATCCACATCACCCATGTCCACCCTCCTGTCATCCATGTCTGCCTTGTCCACTCCGCTGTCACTCATGTTTACCCCCCCCCCCCGTCTACCACCGTAGTCTACCCTGTCACCCATGTCCACTCTCCTGTTCACCCATCTATCCCTTTGTCACCCCAGTCCACCCCTCCCTGTCCCTCTTTTACCACCTTGTCCACCCCTCTGACCCCCTGTCTCCTATGTCCACCCTCCTGTCATCCATGTCCACCCCCCCATCAAACCCTCTGTCACCCCTGTCCATCCCTGTCACCCATGTACACCCTCCATTGTCCACCCATCTGACCACATCATTGTCACCCATGTCCACCCCTCTGTCACCCTCTATGCCCCCGTCACCCATGTTCACCCTTGTACACCTCCCTACACCCCTCTGTAACCCATGTACACTCCTCTACACCCCCTCTGTCACCCATGTACACTCCTCTACACCCCTCTGTCACCCATGTACACTCCTCTACACCCATCTGTCACCCATGTACACTCCTCTACACCCCTTTGTCACCCATGTACACTCCTCTACACCCCTCTTTCACTCATGTACACTCCTCTACATCCCTCTGTCACCCATGTACACTCCTCTACACCCCTCTTTCACCCATGTACACTCCTCTACACCCCTCTGTCACCCATGTACACTTTTCTACACCCTCTGTACACCCCCACTACACTCCTACACCCCTCTGTCACCCATGTAAAAAACAGTGCAGAGCCCAATAGGTTTGTTTTGCAGGTTTAACGGTGAAGAATTGTGTGTGGAAGAAATCGTGATGATGGACCGGACCAGATGGAGAAGAGAAGGCAACGATGCAAATTAGAGAAGACATCATTTGTGAGTTGCTGTATAAAGCAGCACTTTAAACTACATACCCACTGATAAATAGATATAGTGCATTGCATTTTTTACCGTTTTTCCCTTTCGGTAGCGGTGCCCCGCGGAATTTTTTTTTCCGAGGTGTGCCCCCGAGGGGTGCCAAACTGAGACCAATGATTATTTTTAAATGCAAAACAATGCCAAAACTCAAGTTCCCTGTTGGTTGTTTTGTACATGAAAAAGGATGGATGGATAAAGAAGGGGTAAAGCTATGGCTTGATAATGTATGAAGCAGGCGACCAGGTGGACTTATTCAAAAACGTAGTCTACTGGTGTGGGATATGTTCAGGGCTCATTTAACCCCCAGCACAAAGCAAAGGCTTGCAAAACTAAATACAGATGGGACAGTTATTCCTGCAGGATTGGCATCATTGGTACAGCCACTGGATGTGTGTCTAAACAAACCATTTAAAGATCGCATTCAAGAACAGTGGAATGAATGGATGGTTAGCGGCCAAAAGTCATTCACAATTGGAGGAAACATGCGTGCTCCACAGTTGGATGTTCTGTGCCAGTTTGTCATAAAAGCCTGGAAAGATATTGTTGCAGAAACAGTAATCAAGTCTTTCAAGAAGTGTAGGATATCAAATTCATTAGATGGTATGGAGGACAACTACTTGTGGCAAAATGAAGAGGAAGCCGAAGCCGAGACCACACCATCTGATACGGAATTCGATCCATACGATGACTGCCTTACAAATGTATCACAAGATGTCATTGATGTACTTATGATATCAGATGACGAACAGGAGGATTTTGAAGGCTTTTAAAAGGGATACTGTCACGCCTGTAAAACTATCCACTTGCACTGTTTTATGTTTACATGTTTGATGACAAACAGCCTTCTGTTTATAAGTGACAGTTTTCTCGCTAAGTCGCTGCAGGTCACAAGCATTTGAATTAAAATTACCATATTGAAATCAAATCTGATGTTTATTTTTATTTGGTGTGTGTTGGAAGAGGGGTAGTCTTATACGGCAAGTATATCCCAAAGTCTATATTTTAACTGTAAAAGTTGGGGGTCGTCTGATATGCCGGAAAATACGGTATGTTTTTTTTTTAAAATAAAAACAAAAGAGCTCACTCTCTCCATGGTCAGACCGGGTTATGATTTAGCGTTCTGGTTATATTTTAACAGGCCCTGTATGAAGGCTCATTTCTACTTTTGCGTATATGTGACTTTTTACTCACTTATTTAACCCCTTAAGGACCAACCCATTTTTTACCTCTATGATCAGGCTCTTTTTTTTTTTTTATTTGACATGTATCTCTTTAAATGGTAATAACTTTAGAACACTTTTTCTGAGCAGAGCGATTCTGAGACTGTTTTTTCGTGACATATTGTACTTTATATAATTGGTGCATTTTTGTTGACACATGAAGCATTTTTTGTGAAAAACTTGAAAATGTTGTGAAAAACTGAAAAATGTCTGTCTTTTTTAAATTTTTTAGGTGTACACTGTGCGGTAAAAGTGATGTTATATTTATTCTGTGGGTCGGTATGATTATGGTGATACCCATTTTATATAGCTTTCTATGTTCTTTTCCCTTTTCTGAGCAAAATTCTTTTTCTGCCATTCATTTTCCAACAGCCGTAACTTTTTAATTTTTCGTCCGACGCCATTGAGTGAGGGCTTATTTTTTACGGGATGAGCTGTACTTTTTATTGGTATCATTTTTGTGCTACCTTTTGATCTTTTTTATTCCACTATTTGTACCAAAATTGGCGAATTTTGCGCTTTTTTTTATGGGTTTTTGTTACGGCGTTTACCGTGCTGGATAGTTTACATTATAGTTTTATAGTACACGTCATTACAGACGTGGCAATACCTATTATGTATATGGTTTGTGTTTTTGATCTTTTTTGGTGATAATACAGGGCTTTTATTGGGAAAGGGGCATTTATTTTTTAATTTTTTACACTTCATACTTTTATTGAAGAACTTTCTATTTCATTTTTTTACACTTTTTACAGGTTATACTATGCTGCAATACATTTGTACTGCAGCACAGTATAACCTGATGAGCTGCAGACAGTACAGCCTGTGCTATCCAGCCTCTGGCTGGATCTCACAGGATTCCATAGCAGGCATACAGGAGGTCATGATCTCACCTCCTGCTGCCATAGCAACCAACAGCGACCCACAATTATATCGCGGCACTGCCGTTGGAGAACAGGGGGAGAGCACTTCCCACGTCAACACCATAGATGCCGTGATCAGGATTGATCACGGCATCTATGGGGTTAATGCTGCCGGGACCAGTGCGATCGCGGCTTAGGCAGCTACGGCGGGACTCCGGCTGTGATTGACAGCCGGGTCCCGTCGCCGACCTCCTGCACTGCCTGTGGCAGCGCCGGAGATCGCTATGACGTATGAATACGTGCAATTGCGCAAACGTGTCGGATGATTGGACGCATGCATACGTCCTATAGCGGGAAGGGGTTAATTAAATTTTTTTAGGGATGTGATGTGACCAAAAAGTAGCAATTTTAGGCTTTGTATTTATTTTTTTTATTATTATGTTTACACTGTTCAAAATCGTTAACATTAAATTTTCATAGTTCGGACATTTATGCACGTGGCAATACCAAATACAGTCATGGCCGTAAATGTTGGCACCCCTAGAAAATTAAGCCTTTCTCACAGAAAAGGATTGCAGTAACATGTTTTGCTATAAACAAATTTATTCCCTTTGTGCGTATTGGAACCAAACCAATAAAATGCTCCTTTAAACTCACCTGGGGCAAGTAACAGGTGTGGGCAATATAAAAAAAAAAATTCACACCTAAAAGAGGATAAAAAAAAGGAGAGAAGTCCACTTAGTATTTGAATTGTGTGTCTGTGTGTGCCATTC
The DNA here is from genome assembly GCF_029499605.1 of Hyla sarda. Classification (NCBI taxonomy): domain Eukaryota; kingdom Metazoa; phylum Chordata; class Amphibia; order Anura; family Hylidae; genus Hyla; species Hyla sarda. The sequence continues at coordinate 252,985,121 of NC_079194.1, read as the reverse complement.
TAAGCATGGACAACAGAAAGAGAAAAGAGAACTGTCTGAGGACTTGAGAACCAAAATTGTGGAAAAAATATCAACAATCTAAAGGTTACAATTCCATCTCCAGAGATCTAGATTTGCTTTTGTCCACAGTGCGCAACATTATCAAGAAGTTTTCAACACATGGCACTGTAGCTGTAATCTCCCTGGGCGTAGATGGAAGAAAAAAATTGATGAAAAGGTGTCAACGTAGGATAGTCCGGATGGTGGATAAGCAGCCCCAAACAAGTTCCAAAGATAGTTTGCGCTGACGCTGATGCTCCCTGAGCCTGCAGGACAGCTTAAATATCAGTCAACATTTAAATGAAATGAAACGCTATGGCAGGAGACACAGGAGGACCCCACTACTAACAGACATAAAAAAAGCAAGACTACATTTTGCTAAAATGAACTTGAGTAAGCCAAAATCCTTCTGCGAAAATATCTTCTAGACAGATGAGAGGAGAGCTTTTTGGTAAAGCACATCATTCTACTGTTTACCGAAAACGGAATGAGGTCCACAAGGAGGAAGGAAAAAAAAAAAACACAGTACCTACTGTGAAATATGGTGGAAGTTCAATGATGTTTTGGGGTTGTTTTGCTGCCTCTGGTACTGGGTGCCTTGAGTGTGTGAAAGGCATCATGAAATCTGAGGATTACTAACGGATTTTGGGTCAAACTGTACAGCACAGTGTCAGAAAGCTGGGTTTGCGTCTGAGATCTTGGGTCTTCCAGCAGGACAATGACCCCAAACATACGTCAAAAAGCACCCAGAAATGTATGGCAACAAAAGCACTGGAGAGTTCTGAAGTGGCCAGCAATGAGTCCAGATCTAAATCCCACTGAACACCTGTGGAGAGATCTTAAAATTGCTGTTGGGAAAAGGCACCCTTCCAACAAGAGAGACCAGGGAGTAGTTTGCAAAGGAAGAGTGGTCCAACATTCCGGCTGAGAGGTGTAAGAAGCTTATTGATGGTTATAGGAAGCAACTGATTTCAGTTATTTTTTCCAAAGGGTGTGAAACCAAATATTAAGTTAAAGGTGCCAATAATTTTGTGCAGCCCATTTTTGGAGTTTGGTGTGACATTGTCAAATTTGCTCCACCCCCCCCCCCCCTCCTTTTTTGGTTTAGTTCTAATACACACAAAGGGAATAAACATGTGTATAGCAAAACATGTGTTACTGCAATCCTTTTCTGTGAGAAAAACTAAAATTTTCTTGAAAAATTTCAGGGGTGCCAACATTTACAGCCATGACTGTTTATTTATTTTTTTTATTTAGAGTTTTTTTTGTAAAATGGGAATTTTCATTTTTATCGGGGTAGGGGCATATTTAAATTTAACTTCTATAGCAAAAAGATTGCTATAACTGACTAGTGCTATGCATATGAGTTACTCATAACAAAGATATGAGTAACAGCTGCAATACGCCTTAAAGCCAAAAGTATGTGGACATGCCTCCTAAAAGATGGGCGTATGTGGACACCTCTCCTAATGTATTAAGGTGTTTCAACTATACCAGGGGTGTAACCATAGTAGGTGCAGAGTGTGTAATTGTACCCAGACCCTGGAGCTTGAGAGTCTCATACAGTAATTTCCTATAGGAGTAGACAAGTGCTATAAATTAAGCATTATAGCTTGGGGCCCTGTAACAGTTTTTGCATTGAGGAACATCATCTTTAAGTTACACATTGGAAATTTAGTCACACAGCCATGAGAGCACTTTCTATACATTGGTAGTGACAGGATTCATATTTAAGAGATTAGTTGTTATTTTGAACATGGCACAGGCAGAAGTGGGATTCAAATTTTTAACAATAGGTTCCGTATGAGGTGTGATGGGTAGATGGGGAAGAGAATTGCAGAAAATATTCCATTGTAATAAATCAAATATATAATTTCCAAGTCAGATTAACACACTATAGAAGTGTTTACAAAGTGAAACTACAGCTCCCAGTATGAGCTTAGCAAAATTAAGGGTATGCTTAGGCTATATTCACACAGCAGCAGCAGAGTCCCATTGAATTCAATGGGATTCTGCTGCACTGTTCACATAGCAGAATTTCCGTGCCAGAAACATCTGGCGCAAAAATAAAAATTCTGGTGTCCATTCTTTCTGCAGACAACGCACATAATGCATTGCCGTCTAAGAAATGGCACATTCCCAAGCAGACATTGCAGTGTGAGTTGTTTCACCCATCAGCACTGCAGACCATACACATTAAACACAGATCTAGATAGGACACAGTCAGGCAGAATACACAACATCAGTGATTCACAAATTATGTCTTTTCTATAGTTCTTTTCTTCTCCATCTTGTCCAGACCATCATCACTTTTTCCAGCTAAATTTCACCTCTGCAAAATGTAAACCCCCCCCAGACAACTTTGGCTTCTCACTTTTACAGCATCCTCTATATGAAGACAGTAACAAATATAAACCTACCACACACTGTACCTTCTAAATATAACCATGCCACACACTGTACTTTCTAAATATAACCCTGCCACACACTGTACCATCAGACTATAATGCTGTCACACACTGTAACCCCTGAATATAACATTGCCACATACTGTATCCTCTAAATATTTTATGCCACACACTGTGCCCCTAAAAATAATGCTGCCACAAACTATACCGAGTACCCTGAAAATAACCCTTCCAGACAATGTACTCTCTGAATACTGTAACATTGTGCCCCTGATAAGAGGTCTAGGGGTGGAGCACCCCTTTAAGACCCTCAATCATTTTTGTAGCATGTATTTGCACATGTTTTATCTAAAGGTTTTTTGTTTGTAAGATCTCTAGAACTGAACACAGGTTTTCTAAAAGTTCTCTTATTAAAGCTCTGTACAGTGGGATCGATTTCCCTTTCCTTTTACCAGCAACTATCACACAACAAAATACATTCACAAGAAAAATATGGTATGAAAGTGAAACATTATAAAATTTAATGTTTTTTAAATTTCAATGAATCGTTCTTTGTAGGATTCGCTAAGGACAAACTTAGATCAGTGGGGTTTGCAACTGTGGGTTTTACCCTGTGGATTTGCTCAAAAAGCTTCAGGGGAGAATACCCTTTAAAGGGGAACCCCAGTACTTAACTTCTATCCTGCGGACAGGGGATAAGGTGATAAGTGTCTGATCGGACCCGCACGATCTCCATCTCCTGCCCAGCCCCCCGTTCAGTACCAGAGTTCCCCTATAAGGTTTACATAACAGACCAAAACACATTTTAAAGGAAGAGGTCTTGTAAAAGGTTAAGCTCAGAAAGTAATACAATTATATTTTTTCTGATAAAATACTATGCTCTATTACAATGATTTTATCAATAACCAATTTTCCTATATAGTATATCAAATTAAGTTTTGGCCAAATTACAGATGCTAAAAAACCAAATGCATGACATGATTGTGCTGCCCACTAGTGGCAAACAATGTATCATTGCACAGATTGCTTCTTTCCTTTTGCACAGGCCTTTTAAAACTGAAAGCTGCAATCTGATTGATTGCTATGAGCAACTGCATCACTCTTCATCTACACAGGTTTCGATAAGTCTCCTCCACAGAATGTTTTTTTTTTTTTTTTGGGTGCGTTCCCACCCGGCGTATACGCAGTGTATTTCACGCTGCACAAAATTTACGGCAGCAGTAGGAAATACGCTGCGTATTGCTTGCTCATTGTACACACAGAGCTTTCCGGCAGCAGCCCTATGTGTGCAGTGAGTTTTGGGTGGAGGCGCGCATCACAGTCATGCCGGCACACGGCCCCGCCTCCAAAACTCACTACACGCATAGGGCTGCCACTGGAAAGCCCTGTGTGTATAGTGAGCAAGGAATACGCAGCGTATTTCCTGCTGCTGCTGTAAATTTTGAGCAGCACGATATACGTTGCGTATACGCCAGGTGGGAACGTACCCTTTAGAGACACCCACCCTTTCAATATTAGACCTTACCCGAAAATAAGGCTGTGTTCGCACTGCGGCTTTTCTCTGTTTTTGATGGGATCTCCTCATGATGTTGCAGAATTTGTGGCAAAACTTGTGCTATTTTACTGCACTTTTGCAAATTTCTTTAAAATAGTGCAGAGTACAAAAAAAAACCTGTTTATTTAATTCATTATAATTATAAGGTGATATATAAGGTGTCATTTTAACCGAAAAGTACACTGCGTAGAATTGGAAACCCCCAAGTTACAAAATGGCATTTTTTTCCCCATTTTGCCTCACAAAGATTTTTTTTATTTTGTTTCACCATAGATTTTGTGGTGAAATGATTGTAATGACATAAAACACAAGCCTTCATATGGGTCTGTAGGTGCAAAATTGAGGTCCGATTTTTAAGAGGCGAGGTGGAAAATACAAAAGTGCAAAAAAAATAAAACCTGTGAAGTTAATATTATATTTTAAAAGTTTGGAAACGTATGCACATAGCGATAGCAAATTTTTTATTTAGTTTTTTTTCATTTTTGTAAAATGAGAAAAAGGCTAGGACTCCACAGATTTTTGTGGCATAAAAAGCCAGAAAAACTGCCACAGTTTTTCCCTGCGTTTTGGCATTTTTACCTTTGTGTGGAATTTGCAATAGGGATGTAAAAATGTATTTGACTAAATGTTTATTTTTTTATAACAACATTTTAATAATTTTTTTTTTTTATAAAGTGTGTGTTTAACTTTTCCCCCCACATTTTTTATGTAGTACTACTACTCATAGCATGGAACACACTGTTCCATGATGGGAGTAGTAGTACCTGTACTATAGACATATCGCCCCGGGTTTCAGTCTGACACCCGATGCGATCGTCCATTATATAGCAGAGATGGAGCGGCTCTATACAATGCTCACACCTCTGCTCTGTACTCTAGGTGATGTTCTATTCAAATCACTGGCCGTTTATATTTTCTGCCCAGAGCTGTGATTGGCCGGATGGTTGCAGCCAATCACAGCTCTGAGGAAAATATGAATGAGTGGCCGGCCCAGAGTATAGTGCAGAGCAGGGATGCGAGCACTGTATACAGCTGCTCCATCTCTGCTATAGGCAGGACGATCACAGCGGGTGTCAGTAGCGATACCAGCTGTGATCTGTTCTTACCTGCAGGTACTTCTACTCCCAACATGGAGCACACTCTGCTCCATGCTGGGAGCTGTAGTACCGGCATTAATAGACAGATCGCAGCGATCTGTCTATTAATGCAGGTACTACAGCTCCCAGCATGGAGCAGAGCGTACTCCATGTTGGGAGTAGTAGTACTTGTAGTTAAGGAAAGATCACAGCGGGTATCACTACAGACACCCGCTGTGATCCTCCTGTATAATGTATGGATGCAGCGGCCGCTCTTCTATGGTCCCCTGCACTGCCATGTATATATACACACATATTCGTAGAGCTTTGATAGGCTGGAACCATCTGGCCAATCACAGCTCTCTGTGGGAAATATGAATAATGTATATATATATACACACGTCAGTGCAGGGGACCATAGAAGGGCGGCCGCATTTATACATTATACAGGAGGATCGCAACGGGCGGTCAATTAGTACAGGCACTACTACTCCCATCATGGAACAGTGTGTTCCATGCTGGGAGTAGTAGTACTAACTAAAAAAAAGTGAAAAACACACACACTACATTTTTATTATTGTCTGCTACATTTTTAGTGCTTTACCCGCCCACATAAATTGATCCCAGTTTAAAAATGAATAAACATTTCGTAATAAAAAAAGATAAATCTCATTAAATACAATAATTTCCATCACTACTGTATCTTTTTTATTATTTTATGGTACCCTACGAAATTTTAATAAAAAAAGGTATCTCCATCACTTTTTTGGTTCGCTTAAGTCCAAAAAAAAGAATAAAAACCGCCTGAAAAATACGCCAAAGTTAAAACCAACATGGCATTTTTCTTGGCGTTTTTGCTCTCCCATAGACTTCTATGGGATGAAAACACCACGATTTCAAGGCAAAAAACGCCAAACTAGGTTTTGTTGGGTGATTTGTGAATCTGGCATTTTGCAGTTCACTATTGACTTGCAGCTAACCTCTTGGACATGGTGTTTTTTCACTGAAAAAAAAACAACAGTGCGGGAAAATTGGCGTTTTTTACGGCATTTTTGCAAAAAAAAACCTCAGTGGAGTTCCAGCCAAAGGGAGATTTTAACCTCTTTGGGATGCAGGGTGTACCTGTATGCCCTGCACCTACCATATAACGCAGGGTCACGCAGTCATATCGGGTCTGTCCTGGTGGCCAGAACCCATGGCTAATCGTGGTGATGTCCGGTATTAACCCTTTAGATGCGGCGATCAAAATTGATTGTTGCATCTATATAGTTTAAAAAAATAAATAACATTCCCGGCAGCTCAGTCAGGCTGATCGGGACCACTGCGGTGTCCCGATCAGCTGTACGGACACAAGGAGGGTCCCTACGTGCATCCTTGTCCGAACCCGAATGACTGCTCCGTGCCTGAGATCCCTATGGGGGCTATAACATTGCAAAAAAATTTATAAAAAATTATGATTTCATTCCTTCCCCCAAAAAGAAATGAATAAAAACCAATCAAAAAGTCCGATCAAAATAAAACATGGTACCGATAAAAACGTCAGATCACGGTGCAAAAAAAGAGCCCTCATACATTCCCGTATGCAGAAAGATAAAAAATTATAGGGGTCAGAAGAGGACATTTTTAAAACATAAATTTTCATGCATGTAGTTATGATTTTTTCCAGAAGTAAGACAAAATCAAACCTATATAAGTAGGGTATCATTTTAATCGTATGTACCTACAGAATAAACAGAAGGTGTCATTTTTATAGAAAAATGCACTGCATAGAAACATAAGCCCTTAAAATTACAAAATGGCGTTTTTCACCCCAATTTTGTCACACAATGTTTTTATTTTTGGTTTCACCATAGATTTTTAGGTAAAATGACTGATGTCATTACAAAGAAGTATTGGTGGCGCAAAAAAAAGCCCTCATATGAGTTTGTAGGTGCAAAATTGAAAGGGTTATGATTTTTTAAAGGTGGAGGAAAAAACAAAAGTGCAAAAATGGAGAAACAGAGTCCCCAAAGGGTTAATTTGATCAGTAATATAGGCAATCTGCTTCTGCTAGAAGACAGACCAGAGAAGATCGCCAGAGCCAGCCAGGCAAGGGGACCTCCGTTGGCCATTTTAACTGATCAGACATTTTGTCGCGGGTGGTCCAATCAGTACCCCGATAATGCCACAGATGCCGTGATCAGTATGGATCACAACATCTCAAGGGTACTTGGGGGGAAATCTGCGCTATTGCTGATGTCCGCCATTAGAGGAGAGCCCCTGGCTTCTGCACTTGCTTCATGTACAGTACACAAATGTTCATCCTGGTGCGTTAATTACTAACGCACCAGGATGTAGATTAACCCCTTAAGGACAGTTTTTTCTTCATCTTTTCTTCTTTGTCTTCTAAAAGCCATAACGCTTTAAATTTTCCACTTATAGAGCCATATAAGGGCTTATTTAATTGCGCCACTAACTCTAATTTGTAATGACTCATTTAATCACCAAATCTACAGTGAAATGAAAAAAATATGTGAAGACGTACAAAAAGTTGAAATGTACCAAAAGTTACTATGAAAGTTAATAGGTTTAAAGGTTGTCCACTTTTGCGTAGAAGGGGACTTATGAGGGCTTATTTTTTGTGTCATAGTCTTAAGTTTTTAGTGATACAATTTTTGTTTTGATGGAACTTTTTGATCACTTATTTTTTCTGGTATAAGCAGCAACCAAAAATACGCAATTTATTTAATTAATTTTTTTAATAAAAATTTTGTAGTAATATATAAATATACAAACCCCACCAATGGTGGAACGGAATAGATGGAACATAAAAAACCAACAACAACCACCCCAGCATATTAGCCAAAATCAGAACATACAGCAAGTTGCATCGGTCACTCGGCAGGGCGTTCTGAGACCCACCGGAGAAAGCCCAACACAATCAGACAAACGTACATTCACACCTCCCGGTAACTCCAAACGCCCTTACCGCAGTATACTTAGACTATTGAGACTGTCTAGTCGGAGGGTCCGCAGACACATTTAGCAAAAGCCAGGGGATCCAGACCGTGTCAAATTTCTTAGGGCATTTTTGACTCACATAGAGGGCCTGGTACAACGGGACATACTTGTTGACCAAAGTCAGCCAACGAGACAGCGGGGAGGTATTCGTCCAGGTCATTACCACCACTTTGCGGGCACAGAAAAGTATAAATCGGATCAGTAAGCATCTATGAGAACTAGAAACCACCTCATTGAGGACTCCCAGCAGGCGTACTGTAGGGATGAGTAGGAAGGGGAAGTCTAGATTATCTGCCAAAATCCCATCACCTCCCTCCAGAAGATTGCAACGACGGGACACTCCCACACAGCATGCAAGAAGGTACTGACTTCACAGGAACAACGGAAGCACAAGTCAGATTGAGAAACACCTATATGCTTCAGTTTAGCAGGGGTATAAAAAAAAAGCGCAAAGCATATCTAGATTGGATCAGCATATCTCTACTACTGACTACTGTAGAATAATAAGAGCCCTTGACGTCCTTCCATTAATCCTCAGACAAATCCGGGATATCAGCCACCCATTTATGGAATGCTTGTAAGAACGTGCTAGGCACTAGAGTTTGGAGGAGAGCATAGTACTGAGTGAGGGGTTTAGATAGGTCCGTAGTGCCCAGGAGTAACTCCACTTCAGAAAATATCGGAGTAAACATCGGGGAGCCAAACTGCGCCTGAACTGCATTCCAAAGCTGAAGATACCTGTAAAAGGCATTTCTAGGGATGCCATAACGTTCCATCATGTCTAAAAAGGATAAGAAAATCTGATCCTCTCCAAACAAGGGGATCACAAATTTGACACCATGAGAACCCCAGAACTTGGCCTCCTGTAACCCATGTAGGTGAGGTAAATGTACATTCCCCCACAAGGGTGCTCTGGGAGATACCAGAGGCTGCAGGAATTTACCCGACACCACGGAGCTATAGTCTGAAGAGGGAGAGGAAAAGAGCGATAGTGATACCTGTAGAGTGTGTTAGTAAGCGCTTCATAGGAACCAATCATCGCTCCAGCTAAGGGTGGGTTCACACTACGTTTTGTCCCATACGGGAGCGCATACGGCAGGAGAGAGCTAAAAGCTCGCGCTCCCGTATGTAACCGTATGCGCTCCCGTATGCCATTCACTTCAATGAGCCGACCGGAGTGAAACGTTCGGTCCGGTCGGCTCATTTTTGCGCCGTATGCGCTTTTACAACCGGACCTAAAACCGTGGTTGACCACGGTTTTAGGTCCGGTTGTAAAAGCGCATACGGCGCAAAAATGAGCCGACCGAACGTTTCACTCCGGTCGGCTCATTGAAGTGAATGGCATACGGGAGCGCATACGGTCACATACGGGAGCGCGAGGTTTTAGCTCCCTCCTGCCGTATGCGCTCCCGTATGGGACAAAACGTAGTGTGAACCCAGCCTTAGGCGGCTGCCAAATTCGACAGCTACCCCCCAGAGCCTCCACAACTGCCCCTGTCTGCAACCAACCTGGGAGCACGCGCCATATACGGGAAGGGGGACTAGGGCCTAAGTGCAGAACTACCAATACAGCAGAGTGGTCTGAGATCCCCTAGTGGTGTAGGAAACCTCTCTTACTGCCGGGAAGAGGTCCTCTGATGCCAGCGCGAGATCAATTTGAGAGAATGACCTATGGACTGCAGAGTAGAAGGTAAAGGAGGAAGCGGTTTGGTACTTCCATCTCCAGAGGTCAGTCAGGCCCAACACCAAGCACCATGTGTTAAAGGATGATGATCCAGGGTCAGCAGCAGTAGTAGTAGTACGATCTAGCGATGGATCAGAATCTACGTTGAAATCATCAATGAAAAGAATAGGATCAGAGGGAACAGACGCAGATGGTTAGTAATGAGCTCCAGTACTTATGGGGAACCAGAGGTGCCGTTGTATTTGCTTTCATGGGAGGGGGAGCTGGGGTTGTCCTTGACAACAGAAGAGCGCAGGGAGGTCCTGAGACATTCTCATGGCTTCTCTAAGTGTGTCAAGCTACAAGAAGGCCATTTTAAAGCTTCTCACAAGATGGTACCGAACACCAGATTTACTTTACCATAGAGGATTGACACAGGTGGACGTCTGCTGGAGGTGTGGCAAGGATAGAGGCACTTACTCACAAATATGGTGGTATTGCCGAGACATCGCCCCATTTTGGTCGGCTGTGAATCGCCTGATCTCAGATATTCTGGGTAGGCGAATAACATTGACCCCTCCGCAGGTACTCTTGGGTCTTTCCAATGCAGATTGTAACATGCATAAGAAATCGTTGGTAGCACATCTACTTTCGGCAGCTAAGGCTCTGATACCCTTACACTGGCTCCAGACAACACCCCCCACATGCTCAGTGGTTAATCAAAGTGGCCGACTTGTGCAGGATGGAGGAAATGGTGGGCTGTAGCACTCATACACATGCATCCTTCTTAAAAACACGGCAACCATGGTTGGATTACAAGACTAAACAGTCAGGCGATGCTGACGAACTCCCCGAGTCCTGGGGACCTGGGTGGAGTATCTAGTAGCAAGACTGAATGAATCCTGATCTTGTTTCTCCTATTCTTGCTTCTCCTCTACTACTTACTCTCTCTTATTCCACTGCGACTTCTTCTCTTTACCCTTCTTCCTATTCCTTCCATTTCCCCCTCCCCCCAAAGTTAGTGCACTTCACAAGTTCATATCATATTTAGTTATGAGGTTAGTTGTATGTTGCTAAAAGGACACTCAGGGAAGAGAGCCCCGAGATTTGGGGTAATCACGAGCGGATATGGGAGGAGGGAAATACCCCTGGATAACAAGGAGGGATTGCACCTGATTTAGACAAATGAAGCTAGAAGAAACTTTTTGAGACATCTGTCAATTCATTACTCTATGTTACGCATTAATTGACTCATGTAACGGGGATTGAGGCCCTCTCATGTCCAGTTGAAGCCAATGTAACTAATGTTTTTTATTGAAAATTTAAATAAAGAATTGATTAAAAAAAAAAAAGTTATGAACTCCAGTACTGAGACCTGAAAGGGGGAGACACAAACAGATACAAGAACAAAAGGAGAAGGAACTCAGGGAACAATTTGTGATTAACACACACACAGCATAATTAGAATAGGAGGCATGATATCCCTTCACTATCTAGGCCCTTTTTAGAGAAAGAACTTTCTTACCTATAACAAGCAAATAAATGTGAGGAGACCAGCGTTTCATAAAGTCCAGACACAAGGGGGGAGATTTATCAAAACCTGTCCAGAGGAAAAGTTGCTGAGTTGCCCATAGCAACCAATCAGATCACTTTCATTTTTGAAAAGGCCTGTGGAAAATGAAAGCAGCGATCTGATTGGTTGCTATGGGCAACTCAGCGACTTTTCCTCTGGACAGGTTTTGATGAATCTCCCCCAAGGCCCTTTTAAAACTTTGAAGGTGGTTAACTGGAATGTACAAGGGCTAAATTCTGAGTCCCCATTGCGGAAAATGGCTCAGATTTATGAAACTGTAAGAGACAAAAGTGGTTATTTTCCCACAGTAACCAATCACAGCTCAGCTTTCACTTTACCAGGGCAAGTTAACTGAGCTGCGATTGGTTGCTGTGGGAAAATCACTCCTTTTTCTCTCATACAGTTTGATAAATCTGGGCCAATATGCGTACACAAGAAAACCCACAGGAGGATCAGGATGGAGAAGGGCAGAGCAACAGGACCATACATCCCACACACAACCAACAAACAGGGCACAACAAGACAAAACAGGGCACAGAGAGGAAAAAAAAAAAAAACAGCAATAAGGCAGAAAAAAAAATACATCCTCAATAAACACCCTGTCTAACAGTAAGTGGGACATAGAAAACGGCAAGTCCCTAACAGTGCAGACCTAGACCCTAAATGTTACAAATATGAAGCATTAAAAGAACGCCGGAGAAGCACTGCCCAAAGAATTGCACCTCTGTCCTTGAAGTGAAGGAGTTTGGCCCAGAATGGACATGGAGGGCCACCAGGGGGAGGAGGCCAAGCCAAAACACGATGGGCCCGCTCAATGGAGAAGTAAGGAGAGAAAATATCCACAGGAAGAACCTCCTTCAGCCAACTCTCCAGGAACAGCACAGGGTCATTCTATTTTATCCCCTATCCAAAGGACGTCGAGGTTTCCGAAACTGGAGATGCAGCTGCCGCATAGAATGGTGGTGCTGCAGGGAGATCGCAGGGGGTCCCAGCGGCGGTCCCCCCCACCACAATCAGACATCTTATCCCCTATCCTTTGGACAGGGGATAAAATGTTTTTGCCCGGAATACCCCCTTAAGACTCCCGTGACCTGATGCTGCAGGGAATTTTCCGCTGACGCTGCATCTTCCACTGTAGAAACCCTGCGTTAACTTATCTTTTGGGTCTCGTGTCGTTTGTCAAAATGACAAATGCCTGCCGCAGTTCATCAACTTTAGTCACCATAACTGATTGGCAGGAGGTAAAGGAAGCCAAGAGCTCAGAGAACCAATGATCCATGGCTGTAGAGTCAGACCGGCCTGCCAGGGCTGCTGGGGAGTCAGAGACCCTTCAAACAGTGACAGGCAGGTCAGGAGAATCACCCCCAGGCCGATCCTGCGATCTAGAAAACTGTCTTCGCCACCTGCACAGAAACTTTGGAAGCAAACAGTCTGTGCTCCAGAGTATGTGAGTAGGGCCAGCGGAGCAGGAGGAGCCTTCATCAAAAGGTGGCTTCCTCATCAGATGTCGGCCGGGAGGCCTCAGCATACACTTTGTATTTCTTATTTTTGGAACGAGGGCCATCCATGACCAACAGGGCGTCACTCAGAAAGTTACTGGGAACACAATCAAGGGAGTGTCAGTCACCTCTAGAGTAAAGCAGGCCCACTGCACCACAAGTCCCAGCAGGTCAGGCCCGACAGAGCAGGTAGAAAGGCACCAGGTGTATAAGGCAGGCCAGAAGGGACCCCCACGGAGGAGACATGCCACAGGAGGCAGGGGAGAATCCGTGCGTCTGCTCAGACCGGCATCCAGGCCACAGTCTTGTAAGTATAGGCCATGGCTCATGGCCACCACTGCTGGGTAAAGGTCCTTAAAAGCTACTTGTTACAATAAAGTCTCAAAAAATAAATAAAGCATTCTTATTGGTCGCTATGGTAAACTTTTCCACAGGACTTTATGAACCTCCCATGGTCTACAGGGGGTGTGGAATGTTCTGACCAGCTTTTTCTTTATGGAAGTTTCCAGCAATTTACTTGCAGGATTTTTGTTAATTCAATAATAGGCCAGGTTGTGAGAACAGGACCTTTTTTGGCTGGCCACATCCCTTTTATAGTTTGTCCCAGATTTTATTTATATTTTTTACTGCCAAAATAAGCCCACAGTTTGGTGCAAAATGTGCCAAATTGTGGCACACGACCTGACAAAACAGGTTGGGTTTATAATAGTATGTCAGGACCATTGTCTATCTTGCCACAGAATGGGACAGGTCAGAGAACTTCATGAGAACTGTACAAAGCAGCACACAGAGGTAATAAAAGCAAATTACACAGTATTCTTACTATGTATCATAGGCTCAAATGGAAGGGAGGAGGAGAAAAAACAAAAAAGTATAGTATTTGGCTCCATATGGAGGAAAAGCCTATAACAACCAGATTGCTACCTTCATTTTTAAAAACAAAAGAAGCAATCTGGTTGCTATGGGCAACTGCACCACTTTTCCTCTACACGTTTTGAGTAATCTCCCACATGAGTTTCAATTTACCTACATGTAGTGGTTAGACACAAGAACACACACAACTTCCATCTGGTGACCTTTATTAGTGACCACCCCAGATCCTCACATTTACATCTTATTTACAGATAAGAGACCTCACAGCCTGCTTATACAGAGCTAATAAATTAAGTAGCTTTATATACACTGTCCTCAATTCACACCATCCCAACCAAGTCTGACTTTACTTCAGACGGATGAAAGAAAACCATGTGATAAGTGCTTGCAGCTTCTTGTATTCTGTTTCCAGTGTACTTTAGGAGAGAAAAACCGTGCAGACAGGGTGCTATAGATGCCACTCTAAGGCTTCACCACCAGGTTCCAGTCCAACCAATGGTTCCTGAAATACTAAAAAGTAGAAGAGGCGTCAGTAACATTTTAGCAAAACAATTAAACAGCTTTAATCATTAGATCAACATGGCACCAAAGCCAAATGCATACAACCAATTGTTTATTCTTTATCCTAGTTTAGATTATAGAACACATTCCTTTGCTAGAAAAGCCTTCTGATATTAGGAATGTTCAGATCTTTGCAATTCTAAAAACTCCATGTGCAACTTACTGTGGATATCATAAGTGGACTCTGTATTGAGCAACAGATCTGGATGCAAGATGAGTAGGTCCTGGGGCCACTGTCCATTAGAAAAAGAAATCATTTCGTGTTCCGGTGAGGAGCAGCTGTCTGTACCAGTTTCGGATTCACTGCTGTTTGTCCTACAGCAAAGTGCACAGCTGGCAGGGGTGAAGCCTGGCCCACGAGGAAAGAGATCATCCTCATTTCTGAGGTAACTCCTTAGTGCCCCACTATGGTGGACAGGACGTTCACGAAACCAGGCCCAATGAGAGGGATCCTTAGACATCACCTGAAGAGAATAACTCAAAGTATATAACTAGTAAAAGATGCACTAATTAAATGTGAACACTGGTATTTGATTTCTTATCCATAGGACAGGCGATAGGCATGATTGCAGGGGGTCCAACTCCTGGGACTCTCATGATCTCCTGCTAGGCACCCCAACTCTCCTCACGCATGGAGAAACAACTGCTCTGTGCATTAACCAGCCTAGCGGTATTCCCGAGTGTGACTCGGGGTTAATTTTCGCTGCTAGAAGCGGTAACCCCGAGTCACGCTCGGGGTAGAATTGCAGAGTTGCTGTGCGGGCTGCACAGGATATCGCAAAAGCAATCAAATCGCGATTTTTGCTTTTTGCGATGTAGTGATGCAGCCCCCGGGAAAATATGTGATTATCTGCTCGGGTCGGCTCCCGTTGCGGGGGCCGGCCAGAGCAGGTAAAGACATATGCTAAAAGTCAGTGTTTCTCAACCAGGGGGCCTCCAGATGTTGCAAAACTACAACTCTCAGCATGCCCGGACAGCCAAAGGCTGTCCGGGCATGCTGGGAGCAGTAGTTTCACAACAGCTGGAGGCCCCCTGGTAGAAAATCCTGAACTAAGTGTAAAAGTAAGAAGGAAGAAAATAAAAAAACCTTTTGCTCACCTAGTCCCGGTCCCTGAAGATGTCGTTCCCCTCTGTGCGCTCTGTTCACTGCTCTATTCATCTTACAGGACCTTTCACTTTTCAGCCAATCACAGGCCGCAGTGGTGTAAAGCCTGTGATTGGCTGAAGGGGAAAGGGCTTGTTCTGCAGCAAATACACTAGGTTTGAAATCTGCCGGCAAACCTAGTGTATTTGCTGCAGGACAAGGTGACAAGGTGACAGAGGGGGGAATGTGACATAGGGGGGGGAAATGTGACAAGGGGGGGGGAATGTGACATAGGGGGGAATGTGACAGAGGGGAGAATGTGACAAGGGGGAGGAATGTGACAAAGGGGGGATGTGACAGGGGGGGAGTGGAATGTAACATGGAGGGGGGAGAAGGTAACAAGGGGGGGGGGAGAATGTAACAAGGGGGGATGAATGCAACAAGGGGGGGGAATGTGACAGGCGGGGAATGTGATATGGGGGGGGAAATGTGACAAGGGAGGGGGAATGTGACGGGGGGAGATGTGGAATTTCAATGCAAAAAATTGTACCGCTTTTGGTACAAATTTCCAGACGGAATCGTACCGCTAGGGAGGTTAATAGGGGATAAGTTAAATAGTTAAGTTCCCTTAAGATTTTCACTCGAGTTTACCTCATCACAGATCTTTCGACTCACAACCGCTCTGTAGTGCATTTTTGCCCAAAAACTGTCCCGTAGCCGCAGAAACTGAGGGTATAACTCTCGCCAAGAGTCTCCTAAGGCCCAAGGGAAAACTTCATATTTATAATCTTCCTCATCCTCTTCCATGTCGTTGGCCAAGTAACTAGACACAGGAAAACATTGAAAAATGAGCTAGATTTTAGTCTACCGTTTATGCATGAAATTCTTGCTATACCAAAGATGCTAAAGGATTTATTGAAAACTTTTTACATGCCAATTTTGAATATAACTAATATGCCCCAAATTAAGAGGCACATGCCTCTAATCTGGCCATTTGTGCGCTGCAGTCTACACTAGAGATGAGCGAACTTACAGTAAATTTGATTCGTCACGAACTTCTCGGCTTGGCAGTTGATGACTTTTCCTGCATAAATTAGTTCAGCCTTCAGGTGCTCCGGTGGGCTGGAAAAGGTGGATACAGTCCTAGGAGACCCTTTCCTAGGACTGTATCCACCTTTTCCAGCCCACCGGAGCACCTGAAGGCTGAACTTATTTATGCAGGAAAAGTCAGCAACTGCCGAGCAGAGAAGTTCGTGACAAATCGAATTTACTGTAAGTTCGCTCATCTCTAGTCTACACCATCAAGTAGTTGGGGTAGTTCATCGCTGCAACTTAGATTTTTTTAGTTGGCAAAATTATCCAGGAAGTTATGGGGTACAGTTTTTTCCAACAAGGGTGCCTCCAGCTGTTGTAACGCTACAACTCCCAGCATGCAGAGACATCAAAGGCTAATTTAATTTGAGGTATAAGGACTAATGTAGGGGTAAAGAAAGCCTATGAACTCGCTCAAGCCTTCGGTTGTTAGAGCAAGATGGAAGCTGTGGTTCTTGTTGGGGGGGGGGGGGGGGGGGGTCACACCAACAGATCAAAACTAAAAAAAAATTGTGAAAAATGATTACTTACAGGGCAACAAAGAAGTTCATGGTGGAATATTCACTGGTGTAGAGGCATGCACGTTTAAAATACACCAAAACCATTGCAAGAAGATACTGTGGATCAGAAATAGAAAGCTTTAGATGGAGTGTGAAATCAATCTACAATGAACAGCAATCCTTCAAGTTACAATGACCTCAGGTTTAAACCCCACAACATATACTGCAGATCCAGATTGTCTGAAGAATTGTGTGTGAATGACTGGAAGATCTTACCAGAGGGGCCATTTCACTGGTAATACATATTACACAAGTGCATGCTCTGGTTGGCTGCATAGTAGAATCTATTAGGCTGGGTTCACACCACGTTTTGTACTTACGGTTCCCATATACGGCTGGGGGGAATCGCGGCACCCACACTCAGCCGTATATGGGAACTGTATTTAATGCATGTCTATGAGCCGACCGGAGTGAACCGCAGCCTCCGGTCGGCTGCGTTTTCGGCCGTATGCGGTTACCCGACCGTAGGCAAAAACGCGGTCGACCACGTTTTTGCCTACGGTCAGGAAACCGCATATGGCCGAAAACGCAGCCGACCGGATTAAACCCCCCCCCCGCCCGCTGTATACGGGAACCGAACCCAGCCTTACAAAAGACTACTACATGCCCTATACCAGGGGCTGAGAGCAGCATCATTGTGGCCCCCCCTCTGAATAAAAAGGGGAGTTTTGTCAAAACCTTTGGCTTCAAGTTGATCAGTGTTATTTGTGCTCTGCTGCTCTAGCATGCAGAGCCTGGCCTGAACTTCAGAGCACAGATTGGACTGCAAGGAGGCAGGTAAGGGACCTCCTGCCATCCACTCAGCTGATCAGGATGTGCGATTTCGCCACAAATGTCCTGATCAGCTGTGCTGAGCTACAGCCACCATTAACCCAGCGATTAACTCTTTTTGGCTGTAGAGTGGGGTTGAAGGGGGTTCTCTGGTGCTTAGACATCTTATCCCCTAGCCAAAGGATAGGGGATAAGATGCCTGATCGCGGGAGTCCCGCCGCTGGGGACACCCGTGATCTTGCACGCGGCACCCCGTTTATAATCATTCCCCAGAGCGTGTTTGCGGCGGATCCGATTACCGGCGACCACAGGGCCGACGGCGTGTGACATCACGCTGTGCCCCTCAATGCAAGCCTATGGGAGGGGGCATGACAGCGATCACGCCCCCTCCCATAAGCTTGCATTGAGGGGCGGAGCATGATGCCACACAGGGCGGAGGCGTGACCTCACACGCCGTCGGCCCTGTGGTCACCGGTAATCAGACCCGGAGCGAACACGCTCCGGGGACTGATTATAAACAGGGTGCCGTGTGGAAGAGCACAGGGTCCCCAGCGGCAGGTCCTTTGGATAGGGGATAAGATGTCTAAGCACCGGAGAACCCCTTTAACCCCTTAAGGACCAGGCAATTTTACACCTTAAGGACCAGAGCATTTTTTGAACATCTGACCACTGTCACTTTAAAAGCATCCCAGAGTTATTAATGTTTAGTTATTCTGATTCAGAGATTGCAAAGGCGTAAAAGGAGAACATTTTCTCTTGTATTTGTAGCCCAATTTCTCTCGAGTAAGCACATACCTCATGTCTATGTAAAGTGTTCGGCGGGTGCAGTAGAGGGCTCAGAAGCGAAGGAGTGACAAGGGGATTTTGGAGAGAACATTTTTCTGAAATGGTTTTTGGGGGGCATGTCACCTTAAGGAAGCCCCTAGGGTGCCCAAACAGCAAAAAAAAAAAAAAAAAAAAAAAAAAAATACATGGCATACCATTTTGGAAACTAGACCCCTTGAGGAACGTAACAAGGAATTGTGTGGTCTGGCTGCCTAGATGCATGCACCTCTGAACCGTGAGCTCCGGCTCCTGTGATCCCTAAAGCGACTTTACAACGCGTCCAACCACCCGAATTTGCACTTTTCGGGGAGCTAACACTTCCGAGCATGCCTGGAAGAAGAAGGAAGCCCGCCGGACACGCCGCTCTGGCAAAATTTTACTTTACCCGAGACACGGACTCCCAACAAGATGGCGGCGGCGGCGTAACCAGAGGCCGGAAGGACTCCACGGGCACACAGAACGCATCTCCTCAGTGAAAGTCCTCTCGAGGTAATCTGAGGCGCTGCACGTCAGACCCGGCCTTATCGCCTCGAGGCAACACCCGTGTCCTGCGCTCTCTCCAGCGGTGAGTGACAGAGGCCATGCTGCGATTACAACCCTAGGGAGCTCAGCTCCTTCCTCCGCCCCCTGTAGCCCCCTTCAACAGCGCTCTGAGCTAGACGCGCTGCCAGGGGAGGCTTGTCCCGGCTCCCCACATCAGACCGGAGCTCAGCTTGATTCAGGAGGGGATGAGCTTAGAGACATGCAGGTTGCCAATGTGACGCTGACAGACACAGTGATGAAAGAAATTATGCTAGCCTAGCGCAAGTCTTTATTGGCGGACTTTCATTCTCTTCTCCAGCCCCTCAGTGCTGATATAGGGGACCTGGGAACTAGAGTGGATCATCTAGAAGACAAATTTGGGGACACAACACCCTTGAAGATGATCTGTCCAGTATTAAAGCAAAGCTGGCGGACTTTGAGGATAGGGGGAGGAGAAACAATGTGAAGCTGCGGGGCGTTCCTGAATCTATCCCCCCCCCCCAGAGACATTCCCCAATATGTACGAGCTCTCCTACAGGCTGTTCTACCCCACTTACCTGCCGCAGATTTGGAAATCTACAGGGCACACCGGGTCCCCAGACCGAAACACTTGGACGATTCGGTTCCCAGGGATGTACTAGCCCGTATCCATTTTTACAGAGTGAAGGAGGAACTCTTGTCTTTCTCACGGAAAAACGGGGGTTTGCTGGCCCCTTATCATAAAATTCTGCTATATGCGGATCTATCAGCGGCTACCTTACAACTGAGACGTGCTCTCAACCCTATCTCCTCGGCACTCCGCAATGCCGACATTCCATACAGATGGGGCTTCCCAGTCCGCCTGCTGGTACGATACAAAGAAGAACAGCACACAATCCGGTCAATCGAGCCTTCTGAAACATCTCCGTACCCTCTCCACGGACCCCGGCTCCGAACAAGCTCCAAGATGATTGGTCCAAGGCTTGAAGATGGCTGGACAGTGTTCTCTATGTCACTGGAGTCTGCCAGTGGCTGGCTTCTCTGGATGCCTGCGGCTGTTGGCTGCAGATGGGACTCTGACCCCACACCGATTGATGATTTATCATCTCTCGCACTTTTGAGTTATATCCTTTACACAGTTTGATTGCTGTTTGTATGTTTTTTTTGTTTTTATTCTTTTTATTTTTGTTTTCCGTCCAATCCATATCTCCTATGACCTGACCTGTGTGACCCTTGA
This sequence comes from Hyla sarda, assembly GCF_029499605.1. Classification (NCBI taxonomy): domain Eukaryota; kingdom Metazoa; phylum Chordata; class Amphibia; order Anura; family Hylidae; genus Hyla; species Hyla sarda. Next base: position 252,964,804 of record NC_079194.1, on the reverse strand, counting down.
AGGGACGCCCTCGCTGGGAGGTGTTCCCTTCTCTCACTTATTATCTGTTTATCTTGAAATGCCTGCTGTTTATTTTGATATACAATGGTATTGAAGTTTATTAGCATTAATGCAAATGGTCTTAACAACCCCATGAAAAGGTCCCACATGTGGAGGCAAGCCATAGCTCTTAAAGGGGATATCATATGTTTGCAAGAAACCCACCTGCTATCCACCGATGCATATCGGCTGTCTCACAGGTTGTACCCACAAATTTTTCACTCGCATTCCATTAACAAAACAAGAGGAGTAGCTATCGCAGTTAGAGATACGGTAGTTTTCTCTGTCACAAAACAAGTTTCTGACCCCAAGGGTCGATTTGTAATTTTGGTATGCATGATGAATAACGTACATTACACATTAGTTGGCACTTTACGCTCCTAACACCTTGCAGACACGCTTTCTGAATTCTTTATTACATCAGGTAAATAGTATACGTGAAGGCCATTTGATCATGTGTGGAGATTTTAATGCAACAGTGGATCCTCAGGTGGATTCCACATCTTCGATCTCTCGGCGGGTTGCACCACTGGCGGACCTCCTCTGGAGGGAAGATCTACATGATGTATGGCGTGCACAACATGCACTTGAGCGTGTCTACACGTTTCACTCAGAAGCACATATGTACTCCAGAATAGACTTGTTCCTAGTGGACAGAGCAACACTCTCTTTATCTATTGATACCTCTATCGAGGTTATCCAGTGGTCTGATCATGCCGCGATCTCTTTAACCGTGACCGAACACTCCACTTCTCCTCCCATGTACCTGTGGCGGAGCAATCCATTCCTCCTCTCTAACCCCTCTTCCCGAGCTCCGATAGAGAAAGACTTAACGGAATACTTTGAATTAAATACAGTGTCTCCCGTTTCGGCTGACACCATTTGGAATGCCCACAAAGCCTGCATTAGAGGTTCATTTATCAAACAGGGAGCGCGCCTTAAACGCCTAAGAAAAAGCTTACTAGAAGCGACACTAAATGACCTCAAACAAGCCGAGAGAGACAATATGGCTAACCCCTCCCCATCGGGAGCTGAGAGATTGAGATCTCTGAGGTAAACTTTGAGGTCCCTTCTCCTAGTCTCGTATGAAAAAGCACATCGTAAAACCAACGCATCCTATTACTCCCTAGGCAACAAATTCTTCCAAGACTCAGGCCTTACCTATCAATATTCCTACCCCATCACTATCAACTTTAAAAGCATTATACCCATTTGACTGGCAGCCGTTGAGCATTAAATACCTAGGTATTCAACTAGCAACATCCCCAGTAGACCTCTACAAACTAAATTATCTCACCCTCCTTTCTAACACCCGAACGGAGATAGCCCGACTCACCAAATATGAAGTGTCATGGACTGGCCGCATAGCAGCGTTCAAAATGCTCATATTGCCGAGGTTTTTATACCTGTTCAGGTCATTGCCAATAAATGTACCAGCAGACTTTTTCAACCAGGCTCATTCAGTACTCACATCCTTTGTGTGGGCTCGGGGGCCCCCACGCATAGCCCGATCCATATTGTCCAAAGATAAAAGAGTGGGGGGGGGGTTGGCCCTTCCTGATTTGAAAAACTATTACCTGGCCACACTGGTGTCTGCTCTAGCGGGGTGGTTCAAATTAGACAACTCCTTCCCATGGGTACAGCTAGAGCACTTCATGGTAGTTCCTTTCTCCCTGCCAGACTTATTGCTTACTCCATTCTGGAGTGTCCCGACCCCAAATAATTTGAGTCCGGTGATATCGGCCTCACTATCAGCTTGGGTGACCTTCCATAAACTAGCAAATTCCACCATTTCCCTTCTAAAACAGGCCTTGCCGTTTACATTTTTTAAAAGCTTTGCTTCCAGACACTAATCTTAAGCTTTGGACTGACAGTGGTATAACTATGGTAGGCGATCTTATGGAGGATACATCCCTTCTACCATTCTCTCAATTGCGTGATCTCTACACACTCCCCAATTCCGATTTTTTTAAATTCCTCCAACTCCGCCATCTAGTGAACTCTCTGAAGCCATCCCAAATATGTAGGGACCCGATAGCATATATCCACGTCTCTAGAGGTAGGAAAGGTATAAAGTCCCTTTACAACATCTTGCAGCACACAGCGCATTTTCATAAATTCCATTCATTAAGGAGCTGGGAAGCCGACTTACAACTTACATTTTCAGAGGAGGAATGGACGTCCGCTTGCAAAATGTCCTTGACCTACTTAAAGTGTTCCACGCATGTAGAAGCAATTGCAAAAACATCCCTCAGGTGGTACTACACACCTGATAGATTGGCCCACATATACCCCACGTCCTCAGGGGAGTGTTGGAGGAACTGTGGTCAGAGGGGCACGCTGATTCATATTCTATGGTCATGTCCCTCATTACAGGACTATTGGAAGGTATGTCAAAATTTATTCCAAGAAATTATACCTGATTACGATGGTTGGTCCCCACAACAGGTTCTCCTTCTGATAGGTATAGACCAACTCCCCCACAAATACAGAGGGCTCCTGTGTATCATGTGCGCTACAGTTAAAACTGTCTTAACACGTGAGTGGAAATCCACCAGGATACCAACTATACAAGATGTAATTGCAGCTTTAAATCTTACATGTTCATACGAAAAAAATCCTGTCTTTGGGCAATTCCACATTTCCCCGATTTCAGCTCATATGGGCACAATGGTTGTCTTCCCCCTACGCTCAGGTGCCTTGATTCCCACCCTTCACATTCTCTCCCTCTAACTCTCTTACATCTCTGTATCCATGTTGCCTATATGTTAACTTTCTCTTCTAGGGACACCTCTTCAATGTACCCCTTTCTCTATTCCATTTTCTCCTTTCTCCAACCCCCTCCCTTACGGAACACGAATCTATAACATGTATGTTTTGATTAGGCTAAGTCGTGGAAGCCTCTTGCCACCATCCTCCCAGACTTTATGTTTAGACCATTGTGTAACATGTGTTTGTTACCTCCACAGACTTTATTCATGATGTATATGTACTTTTCAGTGACGGAATGTATTTATTTGTTCGTTGTTCAGGTCGTTACGCCTGACCATTATGCTTTGTCCACTGTTTATTCCGGATCTTTCCGGTTCTCTGTTATTCTAAAATTTAATAAAAACTTATTCTTGAAAAAAAAAAAAAAGTGAGCCTTAACCCACAGGTGTCACATTTGGCTTTTTGGAAGCAAATTTTGCTCTGGGGCATGCCGCATTTAGGAAGCCCGTATGGTGCCAGGACAGCAAAGAAAAACCCACATGGCATTACATTTTGGAATCTAGACCCCTCGGGGAATGTAACAGTGTTACAGTGAGTACTTACACCCCACAGGTTTTTTGAACAGTGGGACATCAGTGAAAAATTTTATTTTTTTGCACTATATTGATAGTGTTACCCCAAATGTTTCATTTTCACATTGGGTAATAGGCCCCCAAAATTTGTAGAACAATTTTGTCTGAGAAAAAAAAAAAATACCCCATATGTGGATGTAAATTGCTATGTGGACGCACTGCAGTGCATTTATAAAGCACCCAACAGCAAAAAAAACAAAAACCCACGTGACACCATGGCAACCTGTACCATGTAGACCGCAGCCTTTTTATACCATACACGTGTTTTCCGCATGGCATTATATGGTTTCAGGACTTTATCAGAAAGATCAACTCCCCCCATATACCAATTGTAGTCCAGAATACAATCGTGCTTGAGGACCGGTCCCGCGGTAACTTGTACAGGGGTGCTGCTGTTCCCATGAATAGTGGTGAGCATGAGGACATCCCTCTTGTCCTTATACCGGACCAACAACAGGTTCTCGCAGGAAAAGGCTTGGGACTCACCCCGGGGGATAGGAGCATGTAGGGGGTGGGGCAGAAGGCCTCTTTGATTCTTCCGGACTGTCCCACAAGCGACCGTGGATCTGGCGGTGAGGGATGTGAAGAGAGGGATACTAGTATAAAAGTTATCCACGTAAAGGTGGTAACCTTTAGCTAGCAATGGGTGCAAAAGGCCCCAAACGATTTTCCCGCTAACACCCAGAGTAGGGGGACATTCTGGGGGGTTCAAAACGGGAATCTTGTCCCTCATACACTAAACTTGCAAGTGTACCCGGAGGTACTCTCGCAAAGTTTATACATCTTCACGACATACCACGCTCTCTTGGTAGGGATGTATTGCCGGAAGCCGAGTCTCCCCAGGAAGCTGACGAGCGACTCCTCAATAGCGACCTCCCTTCCAGGGACATAAGCCTCCCAAAATCTGGCCCCGAAGGGATTGATGACCAGCCTGATTTTATACAGGCGGTCATATGCAGGATCAGTTCGGGGGGGGGGGGGGGACGGGGACATGCTGCATCAGCATAATGCAAACATCTCCGAATGGCCTCGAACAGGGGACGTGCCATGGCCATACTGTAGAGGGGTGTCTGGTAAAAGACGTCCCCACTCCAATATTGCCTGACACTGGGTTTTTTAACTATACCCATATGCAGCACGAGGCCCCATAGGGTCCTCATTCCGGCTGCATTGACTGGAGTCCAGCAGCTGGGTCTAGCTAAAAGTGAGCCTGGGTTAGCGGCGGCGAACTGTTGGGCATACAGATTCGTCTGTGTAACCATCAAATTAACAAAGTAGTCACTGAAAAAAATAACCAAAAAAGTCCTTTTCAGTGAACCCGGCGATGTTAATTTTGATTCCTGAGTCGCCAACAAACTCAGGAATCATGGGCTTGTGGTCCGCTGGCTCAGCCCAGTCAAGTTCTCTGGTACGAGGTATCAGTGACCTTGGCAGGGGGGCTTCACTAGTATGAGCGCCAGGGGGACTCATACTAGCATGGGGCACAGGGTCAAGGACAGAGGAGGTTTGCGGCGCTGCACGGCAGCGTCTCCGCCGCCTTGGTGGCTCATCAGAACTAGATGAGGACGATGAAATAAGGAAGGTGGGGGTCTTCATAGTCCTCTGAGCCGCTCTGTGTCGGAGGCAATTATGGCATATGCCTCCTCTGCCAAAAACGCTCTGCGGGCCATTTCCCTACTCTAATGGGGTTACGAGTGTGTGTGGGGGGGAAATTTGTATGTGCTGCGTGTGGTGCGGTGCGAGACTACCTCCCTAACAGGAAAAAAAAAATATAAAATAAAAAGGGGACTTCTAGCGCAAAAAAGCCCTGCGCCAAAAAAAAGTTTATCTAATCAGTGGTGTGCGCACTGATTAGCGCTTGTGGCTGCAGGGAGCGCAGAAGTCAGTGGGGGGGTCCGGCCACTCAACCCAGAACAGTGGCTGGTGGCTTGTACACAGACCCCCACACAAACCCCTGAAAAATAAAAAAAACACTTTACCCCGAAAAAAAATGCACCCACCTGAACCCCCCAAAAAATGCTGATCAGTGATAGCTCACAGAGCGGTGAGGCACGCCGCACACACCGGTACGGTCCGGCCACACAGCACACGCCTGCTACTGGTGACACGGACCACCCATGGGTGCAAATAACGCTAGAAAACTTGAAAAAAGCGCTGATCAGTACTACGGGACTGATCAGCGGCGGGTGGGCTTTAACAAGCGGTGGCGGACCGCTCTTTTATAACTAAGAGGGTCCGCACACACGCTTAGGTGAAAAAAGTATAAAAAATCTGTGCCAAAAAAACCCGCTGGCGGCAGACCACAGCGACCCAGCAGGGCCGGGGTCAAGCAGCTAAAAGGTGCTACTGACCCCCGGACACCCACTGATGTACACTGAAAAAACCCTAACCTGTCCCTACCTAATCTAAAACTAACCCTGTGGGATTTCTGTGCCAAGGGGCCACAGAAAGGGGCACTTTTTTTTTAACTGAGGGGATGGTGGGCAGCATGGGGCTCCGTCCTGCCAATCTCTGGAATGGTGGGCAGAACAGTGCAACATACTCCTAGCCCCCACCATCCCCTCCCATTACACTGATTGGTGTGGCCACGTTGGCCACCCAATCACAACTGTACTGAGGGGGGTGGCCACAATGCCAGCCCCCAGTACAGCATGGATGGTGATTGGTGGTCACCATCTATAGCCAGGTCACACTTGACCCTGATGACGCGGAACCGCTGCAGAATGCCGGTAAGTAGTTACCGGCGCCCTGCAACGATCGCCGGTATAGAAGGTCAGCAGACATCAGCAGACATCCGGCTCCGATCCACGCCCGGCGAGTGGCGGGGAACTGAATCGCAGCACATCGCTTGTCTGAATTGACAAGCGATGCGCTGTGATCGCCGACTTGGGGCGGGGGGGGTGGGGGGTCATGACCCCCCTGGGCGATATGCTGCAATGCCTGCTGATAGCAGGTATCGGGCACCATCTCACCTCCGGCTAGCGGCGGCGGGGGGGCGGTAATGGACAGGACGTACTCATACGTCCTCGGTCCTTAAGGACTCAGAAACGGTGGCGTAGGAGTATGTCCATTGTCCTTAAGGGGTTAAACAAAATGGGTTAAGTTGTGACTGACCATGCTGACTTCTCCCCTACAGGATAACGCCTTAGCAGAATGGATACAAGTGGGCATCAGTACATAGTTTCCATCAATGGTGACAGACATAAGAAAAATTCTTTGAACATAAAACCAATGTAACAAAACTTCATGCCTCAAAGTTAAAGGGAACAAGTCATCAGATTTTACCATATATACACACACCATACATGTAGCAAAGCATTATATACGGTAATATCTTTGTTTTCATGCCAAGGAGACATTCCTGCCAGCAGCTTTAAAGATCTGAAGCTTGAAAGGTGTCGCCCACCCGCCTATGGGCAGCCTCCTGGGGTTGTTTTTATACAAATTGCATAACCTCACGTGCCAAATAGCTGCAAAGAGCTCCCAGCATCTTATAAGGGGACCCTGATTTGACCAAATTTCACTAAAATGTGTTTACTGGAGTCCATTTATTTCAAATTAGTTATTAGAATTTTCCATACAAAATAAAAATCGGGCATTCCTGGTGTATACAAACCATAAACAATAGAACTAAATATAGGTGGTCAACCCATAAAACATACATAACAGGAAGTCTGGACTTAACCATATCACAAAGAAAAAGGTCAAGTGCAGTAAAGCAATAAATCACAATTGGAATAGGAATAAGTCCACTGCCAATGGATAAAGGTAGACAAGATCCGTAAACCATATATGTCCCGAAGAACTGTAACTAGTTGGGGAGGAGGGGAAGGGAGGGAATGAGAGCGAGAGTTAGAGGGTCCAATGGGGGTGGGAAGAAATTAGCAGCTCGATGCACATTACAAAACCTTGGAGAGTTATGTTAGCCACAGTGACCACTTGGTAATGCCACTCGCCAGAGTTTCTTAAACAAGGGATATTACTTTTTGTATGAGCAAGTAAGGTTTATAGCCGCTACTATGTCTAAGGCATCCGGAATAACAGGGGACTTCCAATGTCTCAATAGAACTGTTTTTTGCTATGACACAGATAAGTGCAGATCAGGCCTCTAAATTTCAGTGGAATGTGGGCCAAGCCCAGGAAAAGGAGTACTAGTTGTGGTGACCAATTGGGCCCCCCAAGGAAACACTTCAGCAAGGAGTTTCCTGCAGTCTGCCCAGTACCTCTGTATCATAGGGCCGGTCCAGACTATGAAACAAACTGCCTCTACAGCCGCAGCCCCTCCAGCACCTATTAGAAATAGAGGGATATGTAACTGCCAGTCTATCCGGTGTATAACACCTTAATGTGGTTTTCGCTACCGTCTCAATGTGGAAAGTACATTTAAGATAACTGTGGGACATTTTAAATGCAGGTGTCCATTCGTCTGTTGTAAAGGTCTGTTCAAGGTCTTTTTCCCAGCTCCGGAGGGAGTGGAATTTGTGAAATTGTTGTGTAGTAGTAAGTCATAATACTTTTAAACCTTTTTTGTCGCTAGATACATGCAGCAGAGTTACTTGGTCCCTATTTAGGGAAGAGTTAAGTTGCCCACTAGGTGGCGTAGTTGGAGGTACTTTAAGTCAGAGGCCAGTATAGAGTACTTGTCACGTATAGACTGAAATGTCTGGAAACCACCAACATAGATAAGATCAACTGCTTTGGAAACCCTTGGGCCATCCAATAACTTAAGTCAGTGTTGGGGAGTAAAGCTTGCATAAGGGAGAGAGGTAGGGCTGTTTTGGATTGTGGAGTGTCTGTCAGCGATGCGGTGGCATTTTGACCATGCTACCAATGAGGATGATACTATAGGACCCATGTCTATAGGTAAAGATATTTTCCAGAACGGTGTAAGTAGCAAGTCCTGCAGTGAAAACAGTCGTGTCATGGCCCCCTCTAAATGTACCCAGGGAGTAGAATCATCTAAACGGAAACAACCTTTTAAAGCAGATATTATAGATGCCAAGTTATAAAACTTAAAGTCAGGCAAGGCCAAGCCTCCCATCTTCCTATCTCTAGTGAGGGTGGAAGGTGTGATTTTGGGTCTACCATTAGCCCAAATAAAGTTGGTGAGCATGCCCTGGGGTTTTAAACATCACTATCCATCCTCTAAGATATGTCGTGTTTGGTGAGGAGAGACATTTTGTTTTGTATGTTAGAGAGAAGAGGAAGATAATTCGGTTTGTAAAGTTGGGTGTTGGACTAGGTTAGGGTAATGACGAGGTACCTAACACCCCGTGTTTCGAAAGAATAAGTGTCTTTCAAGAAGGAGACCATTGGAGATGAGATGTGAATGGGGAGGGCTTGGGTTTTGGCAGAATTTAAATGGTAGGATAATACCCCATACTGGAGTCAATTTTAACGGTGTGGGATACCCAGTAATTTACCACAACAGTGAAATATTAAGTTTTATTGTTATGCATATAAGGTTGTTTATTGTACTGAGGATGTTCCTTTACCTTTTGTGCAGAGATACAGCCACCCGCTAGTCTAACGCCAACTCTTAATACAGAGCGGCCCCTCTAAAGTGCCATAACCCAAGGTCACTGCAGAGGGGGCTCATTATTCGGGTATGTTCATACCACAGAATGTCCGTGCAGAATTCCACTGGAATATCCCACTGCAGCAGAGTCCCATTGATTCCAAGGAACTGCAGAACTGATCACATGGTGGAATTTCAGATTCCTGTGTCCACAAAGAGACTAGACTGTTTGCAGATTTTGCTGGGAAATTAATTGCCATCTATGAGAAGGTGCGTTTCTGAAAGATCCTAGTGCCTGCCGGATTATTCAAAATGTGCAAAATGTCCACAGGCGTTTTCAATGCAGACATTCCGCACATTTCATGGCATGTGAACATGGCCTTAGGAGGTTACTGAAGGAAGCTGTATGTGCACTAAAGAATAAAGAGCACCCCCAGTGCACTGAAAGGTCTTATTTGCATATCAAACTCCAGCTAGAAGGTTCTCATGTTTGGGGAGGAAAGGTATTAAGTTTAACAATGTCCATAAGTTGGACTGTAACAGGGTTCTTGAGTCTTAAGCAACTCAGGGATGAGTCTGTTGTATTTTGCAGCTGTTATACCATTTATGTCTTATGTCAAGACTATTTTCTGTCATGCCATCAGTTGCTCAATAAAACTAAAATTCTCTGGAAAAAAATTAAGTACATGGAATAGTTCTAAAAACTATGGACAGGATACCACTGAAATGCAGACACTGATTGTGTTATTCTCCAACATCTAAAACAGTCATAGCAAGTCATGTCAATGCAGCATCCATACTGACCTTGTCTGAAATTCTTAGACAGGCATCCATAGACAGGAACTGTTGAATCACATCATTTTCTGTAAAAAGAGAAGCCAACACTGAGAATTGCACAGGACTCCTCCGTTATCTAGATTTAATGCACTGAGGTTGCCAATCCCTAAAATGTGTGTAGTAACCTATAAAGTTCTCCTGGCTTCACTACACTAAAATCCCCCTAGGTGTCTATACCTGATGCAGCCATTGGGCAGAACTCAATGAACAGGTGAAACCATGTGCTTCAGGTTAAATTGTGAAGCTACATTTTAAGAGCAAAGCAATTTGTAATAAAGCTGCATCAGGTCACATGTCACTACTGAACTGTCCCCGATTTATCAAGGTGACATTTTGATGAAGTTGCCCCATTGTTTCTTTTGTAATAACACAGGGAGACTTGCTACAGGTTCCATTCCAAGTAGGGGAGCAATCTTGCCCAGACAGGTTTAAAACCAGTTTTGGGGTAAAAAAAAAAAAAAAAAAAAAAAAAAAAAAAAATTCACATTTTTATGCAAATCTATGATTAACATTTAGGCTGGGTTCACACCATGTTTTTCAAATACGGTAACGTATGTTTTTTGTGGAAAACTATACAACCGTATGCATAGAGAATGCATTGTAAACCGTATTCCAAATGTTGTGTACGGTTGCATCAGTTTTGCCTCGGATACGGTTTTGCCAATTTTTCAACCGTAGGCAAAAACGCTGTCGACCACATTTTTGCCTCCGGTTGAAAAGCCGTATGCGGTTCTTTTAACATTGTTGTCTATGAGAACCACACAGAATTTCAGAATACGGTTGCACACGGTTTTTCTAATCGGTTTTTGGAGTTGACACATGCGCAGAAGGAATTTCAATAGAATAGTAACTTTATTAAATTGCTGGAAAACTAATTCCAACAAAATAGCAAAACCGTTGGCAAAAACGGATGCAAACGGATAGAACCGTACATACGTTTTGGAACCGTATACGGGGAAAAACGTATTTGGAGTCATACGGTTGTATACGATTTTTGCCATACGTTTAGCAGAAAACCGTATACGGTAACCGTATTTGAAAAACGTGGTGTGAACCCAGCCTTACACCTCCTTCAGCAGTTTGAAGAGAAGAAAAAAAAAAAAAAACTGGATTTGCATAAGCATACAAGGGGTAGACCCTCCATGGCCCAGCAGATTTACTATAGTCGAGGTCAGAAATTGTCAAACTATAGTGGAAATGTATGCTAGCACTGAACTAGCAGATCTCTACATGCAGTAAACAGGCAGCATCTGCAGATTCAATATGAAGTGTGCACCTAATGCTATGTTAACTTCCCATATTGTGATTTTGGAATCTCTAAGAGCATTGTTTGCCAAACCATGTGCCTCTTGTTGTAATTTTTGGCGGAATCTTTTGGAAGTTTGAACCTAGCCATCAATTCATTTAGACTTTTAAGACTTCTTCCACTTTTAGGCCATGTTCATACTTCCACAATGTCCTCACGAAAAATCTCCATGCAGACATTCTGGACATAATCTGCCGGCTAGGGCTGGGCGGTATACCGGTTCATACCGAAATACCGAAATTTTTGGGCTGCACAATATGAATTTTTCCCATACCGCAATACCGGTTGGGTCCCTCCCCCTCAGGAATGAATGAATCAGCCCAGCGCTGCCCTGTCCCCACAGATCATATGTGACCCGCCAGCACCGTTCTGCTATGCATTCTGTGCAGACTTTTGTGGACACAAATTGGAATTTCCGTGCCGGAAACATCTGGCACAGAAAATCTGCCGTGTACACAGCACAGCAAGATCCCGCTGTAGATAACAAAACTCTGCTGCAGCGGAATCTCCGTGCCAGAATCCAACACAAATTCTGAGGTATGAACATGATTCTAGAGGAAGTCTGGAATAAAACTCAGGACCGTCTCTGTTCAGACTTATCTGGGAGATTAAAATAATTTACAATACTATAGTGAAGCCATTCATTCATTAGGTCTGGATTTGGTAAATCTTTATTCAACTCTAACCTTTATCAAGTTTTTCCATTGCATATGAAATCCTATTTTTTCCTCCATACCTAGAGCTCTTTATTACCAATATGGACCGTTCTTACCTAGGAGCCTGTAAAAAGCCTGGTGCTCTTGAGGTTGGAGATTAAGAGCACTTGCCGCCTTTAATCTGGTTACTGGAGCCTCTCTCTCAGGGATTCGCGACTTGCGCGCTCCAACAGCCCTAGCATGCTGATGTCCCCTCACAATGCCTTGCTTCACCACGCTGCCAGCAGTAGCTGCGGCCCGAGGGGCAATCTGCACGTGTCTCATTGTGTGAGAAAGTGGGACAAGCTCAAGGGCTGATCTGAAAAAGAAATAAAGTTCAGCTCATCCAACAATAAATGACTAAAGTGTTACTTTCTAACAGCAGATTAACGAATAATGTTTTATTGTAATTTCCTCCGTTAATACGCCAATATGTGGGTCCAAGCTACTGAAGCCCGATTGTGACACATTTAGTTACACCAAGTGGCCCAGAGGGGGAGCTAGTATTTACATGTCTTAGTAGGGCATCTAGAAAGCAGAGGTCCCGAAGAGGAAACCCCTGTAAGGGTGCGTTCACACTGAGCAAATGAAGAGGAATTCACGCTGAAAAATTTATGTGCCGAAAAAAAAGAATTCTCTTTTCGCGCGGAAATAGGTGAGAAAATAGTGAAGGGTTTTTCAGCCATTTCTGTGCAAATTCCGCATGAAAACGATGTCAGGAGGAATTTTTTTTACCATTGACTTCTATTGATTTCTGCTAGCGGAATCCATGTTCTTTCTTCATGCGGAACGGAATTCAGCATCGGATTTCTACTAGCAGAATTTCCTCAGTGTGAACAGGACAGCGGAAAAAACCATTAATGTCAATGGGCAGAAGAGATGTGCATTAATTTGGAGCGGAGAATTCAAGAGGAATCACTCAAGTTAATGCCTCTTCAATTACTCAGTGTGAACACACCCGACCTAACAGCTCAGGTGACCCCAGGACATCGCACCCATAGCATGACCAGGATTAGAGGTAGGAATAGAATATAAAAATGTGGCTGTATTATGCCCATGAAAATTACAATTCCCTGATGGATCGGCTCACTAGGTTATTGACACCATAACTTTAAAGAGTTATTTCCAACTCCTAAAGCAGCCAGTTAGATAAAAAATGTATTAGAAAATTATGTTATCTAATTTTTTTTAAACAAAAAATGTAAGAGCACAAAGAAAGGGGTACAGAGAAGATGAAAAACTAACATCCAACAAAATTGGTACAAAGAGCGGAAGGAGCAGCCAGCAATCTCAGACCGACTGTACAGTCAGATAAAGGCTCAAGTACATACTATGATGAAAAGCAAACTGAGAATTCTAGAAAAATATAACCTACAAGTATAAAACAAGGGAAACTGCAGGGAACCATGATGGAGAATGGAGAGGAAATGGATGGAAATTTGGCAGGACTACAACAACCTATATGTATCTGAAGGGACAAAACCCATCCATGGCCACCACTATATTGTGGGAGACGGATCTCGGACTCCACTCCTGAGAATAGTTACAGTGCTGATACATCTCTGCTCGAGGACATGGGGCACAACTCCACGGAAGAGAATGGATATACTAGAGGGGGTGTAGTTGTAGCCCCTTCTTCCTAAAGGTAGAAAGGTCCTAAAGATCAGACCCCATGAATATTAAGTGATCAGACACTAACGTTGCGTGCTCCGTTCAGAGACCAGTTTCTTCCATTCCCGTGATCAGTGGGGGTCCCAGCAGTCACACCCACCAGATTGTTACCCCTTTGGATTGGGAACACCAAATTAATATATAAAAAATAAAAGTTGGACATGAATGAATACAAATTTCTCTCTATAGAAGTATACTAGTGACTTACGGTGTGGTATAGGTCTACACACAATCTAAAATTATATACACACACACACATATATACACACACACACACACACACATACACACACACATATATATATACACACACACACACACACATATATATATATACACACATATATACACACACACACACACACACACATATATATATACACATATATACACACACACACACACACACACACACACATACACACACACACACACACACACACACACACACACACACACACATACACACACATATACACATATATACACACACATATACACATATATACACACACATATACACATATATACACACACACATATACACACACACATACACACACACATATATATATACACATATATACACACACACACACATATATATATATACACATATATACACACACACACACATATATATATACACACACACACACATATATATACACACACACACACATATATATACACACACACACACACATATATACACACACACACACACACACACACACATATACACATATATACACACACATATACACACACATATATACACATATATATACACACACATATACACACACACACACACACACACACACACTCTAGGGAGGGGTTTCCAAGGAGGCACACCAGCTGGGAAACACACTGGATTGCCACCTGGCCGGTGTTTTACCGACACAGCCAGTATTTTGGCCACCCTACTGGTATTTTTTTAGTGTTTATATTTTGCATGTCAGATAACAGACATCACCAAAGGTGAAATAAACAAAACAAAAACAGCCCTGAGGGTCCCAGAGACCGGCTTTAACGTAATAGTCCAAAGCAGAACATATGTTGAGGTGCCCCATTGATTCAGCAGGGCACCCCAGGACCCACCAGAGGAGGCCGAACATGCAGACACCCCCTTGTAGCTTCCAACCCCCCAGAAGCTGCAGTATACTTAGACTATTGGTACTGCCTAAATAGAGCGTCCCCTACTGGTATGTTGATATAAAATATACCAGCCATGCAATGGCCAGTATTTAGCCAATCAATCCAACAATGTTGCACCATATACCATATCAGTGCCTTCAACTATCGCAAAACTAAAACTCCCAGCACACCCAGATAGCCAACAGCTGGCTGTCCGGGCATACGGGAAGTTGTAGTTTTGCCACAGAAGGAGGCACTCCTTGTTGGGAAACACTGACCTATACTATATACCAGTGGTCTTCAACCTGCGGACCTCCAGATGTTGCAAAAACTACAACTCCCAGCATGCCCGGACAGCCAACGGCTGTCTGGGCATGCTGGGAGTTGTAGTTTTGCAACATCTGGAGGTCTGCAGGTTGAAGACCACTGGTATGTACTACTATATAGTCCAACATGCTGGGAGTTGTAGCTTTCGTTTGGGGCAGCTGCTGAGCCACAGGCTGTATAAGGCTGGATTCACATTACGTTTTTGCCATACTGTTTTCAATCAGTTTTGCTAAAGAAAACCTTATGGGGAAAAAAAAAAAAAAACAGATGGAACAGTATGGGAAAAAGTAAACCGTATGAGTTTTTAAACTGTATACTGTTTTTAAAAATGCATACAGTTCCATCCGTTTTTGTAAAAAAAAAAAAAAAAAATCCATCACATCAGAACAAGATTGTACTGTTAAAAACTACAGATCGGGGCACAAAAAAATACATAGGCCCATATAAAAAAGTTAGTGGGTCAGAACAGGAAAAAATTTCCCCTGCATGTGTATCCTGTGATGTCACATAATTATGCATTTTAGGATAGCACAGGCAGACCCCCAGCACATCACAGTGGGGCAGAACACATGACTACAAACAAGCAGCACACACAAGGGAACACCACTGATCTGCAGAGACTACATACAGCACCAGACCACCCTGGTATCAGAACCTAAGGAAAGGCCTTGTACTAACCCAATACTACCACAAGAGGCCGCCAGAGATAATGACAGGCACCGCCCGATCTCACGATCTCAGAGCAAGTGACCTCATCTCCACTGCGCTGACTGATCACAATATGCGGCTCCTACACGAGGGCGGGAACTCTCCGCTCACTACTCCCTGCCCCCACTATCTATGGGGCTCACGTCTCAGACTCCCAGCGGCCTGGTGTACAATACAGGAGTCACCACTACAGGTTAGGAGCCTCCAGGGACATACCAGGCACCCACTGACCTGAGCAGAGGGAGTAACCAGAGGCAGGCGGCTTTGTGACCCACCCGGCGTCCTGTAGACAGGCTGTAATCCCCGCCTCCTCCACGTGCGCTGCTCTTATACCCTGCCCAGCAACAGCCAATCAGGTTCCGTACAGCTGGAGCGTGGGGGCGTGGCTTCTTGACAGATTATTATTACGTCTCTGCGCTCACCTGGAGGCTTCAGTGTCTGGTCATGGTTGTTGTGATCCCTGGTTATCAAAACCTGTCCAGAGGAAAAGTTGCCCATAGCAACCAATCAGCTCGCTTCTTTTATTTTTAACAAGGTCTCTGTAAAATGAGAGAAGCAATCTGATTGGTTGCTATGGGCAACAGCAACTTTTCCTTTGCACAGGTTTTGATAAATCTCCCCCACTACGTTTTGTCCCCGTTAACCCCTAAAGGACTCTCACGCTTTCTGTTTTGCACCTACAGACAGATATAAGGGCTTCTTTTTGCGTCATCAATTGTACTTTGTAATGACATCACTTATTTTATAACATACTCTGCGACAAAACAAAAATAAAAAACTTATTTATGGGGTTAAATTGAAAAACAAAAAACGCCATTTTATAACATTTTAGGGCTTCCACTTCTACACAGTGGACTTTTCAGTACAAATGACACCTTATCTTTATTTTACAGGTCAATACGGTTACAAGGATACCTAATTTATGTAAGTTTTATTTTACTGCACCAAAATTAGAATGTTTAAAATTGTCATCTTCTGACCCCTATACGTTTTTTAGTTTTCCACATATGGGGCTATTTGAGGGCTCATTTTTTGTGCCATAATCTGTAGTTCTTATTGGTACCATTTTTGTTTTGATGGGACTTTTTTATCGCTTTTTATTATTTTTTATTTATTGTATATGAAGTGACCAAAAATGCACATGTTTGGACTTTGGTATTTTTTTTTTTTTTTTTACGCGTACACCGTCAACCGGTTTAGCTAACTTTATATTTTAATAGTTCGGTCATGTATGCACGCGGCAGTACCACATATGATTATTTTTATTTTTTATTCCATTATTTTATTTAAAAAATGGGAAAGGCTGGGTGATTCAAACTTTTATTAGGGCAGGGGCTTATTCACATATATTAACTTTTTTTATTTTAATTTTTTTACACTTTTTACTCTTTTTTTTTTTTTTTTAGCTTTTGATTGCATACATAGCATAGCATTGATCAGTGTTATCGGTGCTCTGCTGCTCCAGCCATGGCTGGGAGCATCAGAGCACTGATTGGACAGCGAGAAGGCAGGTAAAGGTGCTCCTGCCGTCTTCTCAGCTGAATTCATTCATTGCGCTGGTCCCGATCAGCTTCGCTGAGCTGCCGGGATGATTTCACTTTCATTTTAGATACCACAATCAACTTTGATTGCGGCATCTAAAGGGTTAATGCATGGCATCGGCCCGATCTGTGATGCCCAGCATTAACCCTGGGTCCTGGCTGCTGATAGCAGTCAGGACTAGTGTTGCTCGCGAATATTCGCAATTCGAATATTATTCGCGAATATCGCATATTCGCGAATTTCGCGAATATAGCGCTATATATTCGTAATTACGAATATTCGCTTTTTTTTTTTTTTATTATTTTTTTATTCACAGTACACATCACAGTGATCACCCCTCTCTGTTTCCAGCTTGTGTGGTGTAAAGAAGGCTGTAATACTACTGTGTGAGACTGGCGTGCGAAAATTCGCATATGCGAAAATCAGCATATGCTACTTTTCGCATATGCGAATTTTCGTGTGTGTTAATTTTGTATATGCCAATATTCACTTATGTTAATTTTCGCATACGCGAATTTCCGCATATGCGAAAATAAAACGAGAATATGCGAATATTCGCGAATATATGACGAATATTCGTCCATATATTCGCGAATATTCGCGAATTCGAATATGGCCTATGCCGCTCAACACTAGTCAGGACCCACCG
This sequence comes from Hyla sarda, assembly GCF_029499605.1. NCBI lineage: Eukaryota > Metazoa > Chordata > Amphibia > Anura > Hylidae > Hyla > Hyla sarda. Next base: position 252,947,028 of record NC_079194.1, on the reverse strand, counting down.
GGTTTAAAGCGCTCTCCGCTTGTGAGTATGCTTAAAACCCGGTAACGGGCCCAGGGCGTACAGGTACGCCCTGCATCCTTAAGGACTGGGACGCAAAGGCGTACCTGTAGGCCCTGCGTCCTTAACAGGTTAATCATATCTGGCGGCATCCTGCTGAAAACAGGATGCTGAAGTATACTGTTAATCAATTCAATGGCCAAAAGGAGTCACCTAGTCACTCCTTTCAGGACGTGTGCACTATTTCAAAAGCGTAACAGCCCTGTCATGAGTGCGCTTAAAATAGCGCATATGTCCCAAACGGAGTCACTAGGGGTGACTCCGTTCAGCAGCAGAAGTGAATGAAGTGCGCTGCTCCCGTTAACAGTATACGTCGGCATCCTGTTTTCAGCAGAATGCTGACAGATACATTAAAGGGTTACTCAGCTCCCCAGCGTCCTGAACATTGGGTTCCTGAACACTGTGTGCGGGCTTCCATGTGGGCGCCCGCCCCCTCGTGCCGTCACGGCCTGCCCCCTCAATGAATGTCTGTGGGAAGGGGGCGCGACGTCCCATAAATTTGCATTGAGGGGGCGGGACGTGACGTCACATGACGGGGCGTGACGTCACGAGGGGGCGGGTGTGAACATGGAAGCCCCACACACCGTTCAGGAACTCAATGTTTCGGACGCTGGGGAGCAGAGTAACCGTTTAACGGGGACCAGAACGTAGTGTGTTCCTACCCTTATATTCAGACAGTGCAGTGGTGGGGTTCACCCTCCATTTTTGTCTCCGTCTAAGGCTAGGTTCACACCACATTTTTGTATCTGTTACAGGTCCACTCTATGGGGGAGATTTATCGAAATCCGTGTACAGAAATAGTTGCCCATAGCAACCAATCTGATTGCTTCTTTCATTTTTGAGAGGTTCGTTTAAAAATGAAAGAATCCATCTGATTGGTTGCTATGGGCAACTGGGTAGCTCTTCCTCTGCACAGGTTTTGATAAATCTCTCCCATAGTGTGGACCTGTAAGGCCAAGTTTCCACTTGTTTTTTTTTTCTTGCAAAACGCAAAGAAAAACGCCAATTCTGCCTCATGGCGTTTTTTTGGTCAAAAAACGCTGCGGCCAGATGTTAGCTGTAAATCAATGAGAAATAGCAAATTTCGAATTCCACTTGCCGTTTTTTCACTTTGGCGTTTTTTTAATCCTTTTGGCGTTTTTTCCCTTTTTCTGCGTTTTTTTCCACTCTTTGGCGTTTTTTGAAAAAAACGCTGTAGTTCCCTCAAACCGGCGTTTTTTGTCAAAATCGTGGCGTTTTGCTCCGATAGAAGTCTATGGGAGTGAGAAAACGCCAAGAAAAACGCTATGTGGATTTTAACTTTGGCGTTTTTGCAGGCGGTTTTTAATCTTTTTTGGACTTTAGCGATCCAAAAAAGTGATGTAGATAGCTGTTTTTAATATAATTTCATAGGGTACCATTAAAATTTTTTTTCAAAAATATACAGTAGTGAAGGAAAAAATTGTATCTAACGAAATGTATATTGTTGAAAAAAAAAATTACTTTTTAAACAGGGATCAATTTATGTGTGCGGGGAAATACAAATGTATCCGACAATTATAAAAATGTATTGTGTGTGTGTTTTTCACTTTTTTGCTTTATTTTTTAGATTTTTTTATAGTTAGTACTACTACTCCCAGCATGGAACACACTACCTGTCTATTAGTACTACCTGTACTAATAGACAGATCGCCCGCTGCGATCTTTCTGTATAATTTATAGATGCGGCGGCCGCTCTTCTATGGTCCCCTGCCCTGACGTATATTTACACTTATTCATATTTCCCACAGAGCTGTGATTGGCCAGATGGTTCCAGCCAATCACAGCTCTCTGTGAGAAATAGGAACATGTGTGTATATACGGCCGTGCAGGGGACCATAGGAGAGCGGCCGCCGCATCCATACATTATACAGGAGCATCACAGCGGCTGTCAGGAGTGATACCCGCAGTGATCTTTCCATAACTGCAGGTAATACTACTCCCAACATGGAGCGCACTCTGCCTCATGCTGGGAGCTGTAGTACCTGCATTAATAGACATCGAAGCGGGTGTCAGAAGTTACACTCGCTGCGATCTGTCTATCAATACAGGTACTACAGCTCCCAGCATGGAGCAGAGTGTGCTCCATGTTGGGAGTAGTAGTACCTGCTTAAGGACACATCACAGTGGATGTCACTACTGACACCCGCTGTGATCGCCCTGTCTATAGATCTGTATACATCGCTCACATCCATGCTCTGCACTATACTGCGGGCCGGCCGCTCATTCATTCATCTTTTCCTCAGAGCTGTGATTGGCTGAAACCATCCGGCCAATCACAGCTCTGGGTGGGAAATATGAATTTCTGTTGACATCAGTGGCCGGAGTATAGTGCAGAGAGGCGAGCGATGTATAGACCCCTCGCTTCTCTGCTATATTATGGACGATATATGTCTATAGTACAGATACTATCACTCCCAGCATGGGACAGTCTGTTCCATGCTGGGAGTAGTAGTACTACATAAAAATGTTAAAAATGTATTAAAAAAAAAAGTGAAACACACACTTTATTAAAAAATTTATAAAAATTGGGTTATAAAATATATACATTGCGTTTAATAAAAAATTTTCCATCACTGCTGCATCCTTTTTTTTTTTTTTGGTACCCAAGAAATTTTGGGTACCAAAAAAAACCCGCCAAGGTGCAATTTCCACACAAATGAAAAAAACGCCGTAAAAAACGCAAGAAAAAACGCATTTTTTTAATCCCTAAAAACGCAGTGCAAAAAACCAAGTGGAGACTTAGCCTTACAGATACAAAAATGTGACTCTTCTATGGCTCAACGGAGTCACCTAGTGGATTGAGACCACCAAATTGTGTCTTTCATTGGGAACCCAACAGCTATTTTAAGACTAAAAAATGGAGGCTGTTGTGCATATGTAGAAGCGAAAGTATATATTGACATCCCGTTTTTGGCTAAATGCTGACAGATACTATTGACAGGGGCAAGAACACAGTGTGGACATTATTTATAATGTAGGTCAATGGGAAACGGAATATGCTCTATGGCATACAGCAGCATCCGTTTTAAGCATCAGTTTATCGTATCCAATTTTTTTATTATGGCACCTTTTGCTCCTCACCTTCTAATATTCATAACACTTTCAATTTTCAATATTTGTGGGGCGAAATAAAAAATTAAATAACACCATTTTGTAATGCAGTGCACTTTTCAGTAAAAATTACTCACTATCTCCATATAATTACAATGATACCCAGTTCATGTAGGTTTTATTTTACTACTTTAAAACAAATATAACTTTATGTATGAAAATGAGTATGCTTAAAATTGTCCTGTAAATTTTTTTATTTTTCCATATACAGGGCTATATGAGGGCTCATTCTTTTTGCACCATGATCTGTAGTTTTTATCGTACCATTGTTGTTTTGATGGGACTTTTTAATTGCTTTTTATATTATTTTTTATGGTATATGAATTGACCAAAACACACATTTCTGGACTTTTTTAAAGTACCGTATATACTCGAGTATAAGCTGACCCGAATATAAGCTGAGGCCCCTAATTTCACCCCAAAAACATAGGAACACTTATTGACTCAAATATAAGCCTAGGGTGGGAAATACATCATCCCCCCATCATCATCCCCCCCTCCCTGTCATCATCCATCATCCCCCTCCTCTGTCATCATCCATCACCCCCCCCCCCATCCATATCCCCCCTGTCGTCATCCAGACCCCCCTTTCATTGTCTTCTCACCTCGCCTAAAGCGATTTTTTTTGTTCACTCGAGTATAAGCCTAGGGGGGCATTTTCAGCATGAAAAATCAGGCTGAAAAAATCGGCTTGTACTTGAGTATTTACGGTATATGCCATTGACCGTGCGGTTTAATGAACATTATTGTCACGATTCGGCTGGCTGGAGGTGGATCCTCTGTGCCAGAGAGGGATTGGCGTGGACCGTGCTGGTGGACCGGTTCTAAGTTGCTACTGGTATTCACCAGAGCCCGCCGCAAAGCGGGATGGTCTTGCAGCGGCGGTAGCAACCAGGTCGTATCCACCAGCAACGGCTCAACCTCTCTGACTGCTGAAGATAGGCGCGGTACAAGGGAGTAGACAAGAGCAAGGTCGGACGTAGCAGAAGGTCAGGGCAGGCAGCAAGGATCGTAGTCAGGGGCAACGGCAGGAGGTCTGGAACACAGGCTAGGAACACACAAGGAAACGCTTTCACTGGCACAATGGCAACAAGATCCGGCGAGGGAGTGCAGGGGAAGTGAGGTATAAGTAGGGAGTGCACAGGTGAGAATACTGATTAGGCCTGCTGCGCCAATCAGTGGCGCAGCGGCCCTTTAAATGGCAGAGACCCGGCGCGCGCGCCCTAAGGAGCGGGGCCGCGCGCGCCGGGACAACACAGACGGGGAACGGGTCAGTTACGGGAGCCGAGATGCGCATCGCGAGCGGGCGCGTCCCGCATCGCGAATCGCATCCCGGCTGGGAGTAATATCGCAGCGCACCCGGTCAGCAGGTCTGACCGGGGCGCTGCGAATGAGAGAACGCTGCGAGCGCTCCGGGGAGGAGCGGGGACCCGGAGCGCTCGGCGTAACAGTACCCCCCCCCTTGGGTCTCCCCCTCTTTTTGGAGCCTGAGAACCTGAGGATAAGACTTTTGTCCAGGATGTTGTCCTCAGGTTCCCAGGATCTCTCCTCAGGGCCGCAATTCTCCCAGTCGACCAAGAAGAATCTTTTACCTCTGACCGTCTTGGATGCTAGAATCTCCTTCACAGAAAAGACGTCAGAAGATCCGGAAACTGGAGTGGGAGAAACAACTTTGGGAGAGAAGCGGTTAAGGATGAGTGGTTTAAGGAGAGAGACATGGAAGGCATTGGGAATACGGAGAGAAGGAGGAAGAAGGAGTTTGTAAGAGACAGGGTTGATCTGGCACTTGATTTTGAAAGGACCAAGATAGCGTGGTCCCAGTTTATAACTGGGGACACGAAAGCGGACATATTTAGCGGAGAGCCATACCTTGTCTCCGGGAGCAAAAATGGGGGGAGTTCTTTTTTTATCAGCAAATCTTTTCATCCGGGATGAAGCCTGTAAAAGAGAATTTTGGGTCTCTTTCCATATGGTGGAAAGATCACGAGTCACTTCATCCACAGCGGGCAAACCAGAGGGCAAGGGAGTAGGGAGGGGAGGAAGAGGGTGACGGCCGTACACCACGAAAAATGGGGATTTAGCAGAAGATTCGGAGACTCTGAAGTTGTATGAGAATTCGGCCCATGGTAGAAGATCTGCCCAGTCATCCTGGCAGGAGGAAACAAAATGCCGTAAATAGTCACCCAGGACCTGATTAACTCTTTCTACTTGCCCATTGGATTGGGGATGATAAGAAGAAGAGAAGTTTAATTTGATCTTGAGCTGTTTACAGAGGGCCCTCCAGAATTTAGACACGAATTGGACGCCTCTATATGAGACGATATGCGTGGGCAAACCGTGAAGGCGAAAAATGTGTACAAAAAATTGCTTTGCCAACTGAGGCGCTGAAGGAAGACCAGGAAGAGGAATAAAATGTGCCATCTTGGAAAATCGATCAACGACCACCCAAACAACTGTGTTGCCACGGGATGAGGGCAAGTCCGTAATAAAGTCCATACCAATCTGTGACCAAGGCTGTTCAGGAACAGGCAGAGGATGAAGGAGACCAGCAGGCTTCTGGCGAGGAGTCTTATCCCGGGCACAGACAGTACAGGCCCCCACGAAATCAATAACATCAGTCTCCAGAGTCGGCCACCAATAAAATCGAGAGATGAGTTGCAAGGATTTTTTGATGCCCACATGGCCTGCGAGGTGGGAGGAGTGTCCCCATTTGAGAATCCCGAGACGCTGGCGTGGAGAAACGAAGGTCTTCCCTGGAGGAGTTTGCCTGATGGAAGCTGGAGAAGTGGAGATCAGACAGTCTGGAGGAATGATGTGTTGCGGAGAGACCTCTACTTCAGAGGCATCAGAAGAACGAGAGAGGGCATCGGCCCTAATGTTCTTGTCAGCAGGGCGAAAATGGATTTCAAAGTTAAAACGGGCAAAGAACAACGACCACCTAGCCTGGCGAGGGTTCAGTCGTTGGGCAGACTGGAGATAGGAGAGATTCTTGTGATCAGTGTATATGATAACTGGAAATTTTGATCCCTCCAGCAGGTGCCTCCATTCCTCAAGCGCCAATTTAATGGCCAGTAGTTCTCGATCCCCGATGGAATAGTTTCTCTCCGCCGGGGAGAAGGTCCTAGAAAAAAAAACACAAGTCACAGCATGCCCGGAAGAATTTTTTTGTAGAAGGACAGCTCCAGCTCCCACTGAGGAGGCATCTACCTCCAATAGGAAGGGTTTAGATGGGTCAGGTCTGGAGAGCACGGGGGCGGAAGAAAAGGCAGACTTGAGATGTTTAAATGCGTCTTCCGCTTGGGGGGACCAGGACTTGGGATTGGCATTTTTCTTGGTTAAAGCCACGATAGGAGCCACAATAGTGGAAAAGTGTGGAATAAACTGTCTGTAATAATTGGCGAACCCCAAAAAATGTTGGATAGCACGGAGTCCGGAGGGGCGTGGCCAATCTAAGACGGCAGAGAGTTTATCTGGGTCCATTTGTAGTCCCTGGCCAGAGACCAAGTATCCTAGGAAAGGAAGAGATTGACATTCAAAGAGACATTTCTCCATTTTGGCATAAAGTTGATTGTCACGAAGTCTCTGAAGAACCATGCGGACATGCTGGCGGTGTTCTTCTAAGTTGGCAGAAAAAATCAGAATATCGTCCAGATAAACCACAACACAGGAATATAGGAGATCACGAAAAATTTCATTAACAAAGTCTTGGAAGACGGCAGGGGCGTTGCATAGGCCAAAGGGCATGACCAGATACTCAAAGTGTCCATCTCTGGTGTTAAATGCGGTCTTCCATTCGTCCCCCTCCCTGATGCGGATGAGATTATAAGCACCTCTTAAGTCCAGTTTGGTAAAGATGTGGGCACCTTGTAAGCGATCAAAGAGTTCCGAGATAAGAGGTAAGGGGTAGCGGTTTTTTACCGTGATTTTATTAAGTCCGCGGTAATCAATACAAGGACGTAGGGAGCCATCTTTTTTGGACACAAAAAAAAATCCAGCTCCGGCAGGAGAGGAGGACTTGCGGATAAACCCCTTTTTTAAATTCTCCTGGATGTACTCCGACATGGCAAGAGTCTCAGGAGCAAACAGAGGATAGATTCTGCCCCGGGGTGGGGTAGTACCCGGGAGGAGGTCAATAGGACAGTCATAAGGCCTGTGAGGAGGCAAAGTCTCAGCTTGCTTTTTGCAAAAAACGTCAGAATAGTCCATATAAGCCTTAGGAAGACCGGATACAGGGGGAACCACAGGGTCACGGCAAGGAGTACTGGGAACCGATTTAAGACAGTCCTTGTGACAAGAAGTACCCCAGTTCTTGATTTCTCCTGTGGACCAATCAAGGGTTGGGGAATGGCGTTGAAGCCACAGTAATCCAAGAAGAATTTCAGAAGTGCAGTTGGAGAGGACCAAAAATTCAATTTTTTCGTGATGAGGTCCGATGCACATTAGGAGAGGTTCCGTGCGGTAACGCACGGTACAGTCCAATCTTAATTGTTAACAGAATTGATGTAGAGGGGTCTGGCGAGACTGGTCACCGGGATGTTGAACCTGTTGATGAGAGAGGCCAAAATAAAATTTCCTGCAGATCCGGAATCGAAGAAGGCCGTAGCAGAGAAGGAGAAGGTAGAGGAAGATATCCGCACAGGCACAGTAAGGCGTGGAGAAGCAGAGTAGACATCAAGAACTGTCTCATCTTTGTGCGGAGTCAGCACACGTCTTTCCAGGCGGGGAGGACGGATAGGACAATCTTTCAAGAAGTGTTCGGTACCGGCACAGTACAGGCATAGGTTCTCCATGCGGCGTCGTGTCCTCTCTTGAGGTGTCAAGCGAGACCGGTCAACTTGCATAGCCTCCACGGCGGGAGGCACAGGAACGGATTGCAGAGGACCAGAGGAGAGAGGAGCCGGGGAGAGAAACCGCCTCGTGCGAACAAAGTCCATATCCTGGCGGAGCTCCTGACGCCTTTCGGAAAAACGCATGTCAATGCGGGTGGCAAGATGAATAAGTTCATGCAGGTTAGCAGGAATTTCTCGTGCGGCCAGCACATCTTTAATGTTGCTGGATAGGCCTTTTTTAAAGGTCGCGCAGAGGGCCTCATTATTCCAGGATAATTCGGAGGCAAGAGTACGGAATTGGATGGCGTACTCGCCAACAGAAGAATTACCCTGGACCAGGTTCAGCAGGGCAGTCTCAGCAGAAGAGGCTCGGGCAGGTTCCTCAAAGACACTTCGGATCTCCGTGAAGAAGGAGTGTACAGAGGCAGTGACAGGGTCATTGCGGTCCCAGAGTGGTGTGGCCCATGACAGAGCTTTCCCAGACAGAAGGCTGACTACGAAAGCCACCTTAGACCTTTCAGTTGGAAACTGGTCCGACATCATCTCCAAGTGCAGGGAACATTGCGAAAGAAAGCCACGGCAAAACTTAGAGTCCCCATCAAATTTATCCGGCAAGGATAATCGTAAGCCGGAAGCGGCCACTCGCTGCGGAGGAGGTGCAGGAGCTGGCGGTGGAGATTGTTGCTGGAGCTGTGGTAATAGCTGCTGTAACATCACGGTCAGTTGAGACAGCTGGTGACCTTGTTGCGCTATCTGTTGCGACTGCTGGGCGACCACCGTGGTGAGGTCGGCGACAGCTGGCAGTGGGACTTCAGCGGGATCCATGGCCGGATCTACTGTCACGATTCGGCTGGCTGGAGGTGGATCCTCTGTGCCAGAGAGGGATTGGCGTGGACCGTGCTGGTGGACCGGTTCTAAGTTGCTACTGGTATTCACCAGAGCCCGCCGCAAAGCGGGATGGTCTTGCAGCGGCAGTAGCAACCAGGTCGTATCCACCAGCAACGGCTCAACCTCTCTGACTCCTGAAGATAGGCGCGGTACAAGGGAGTAGACAAGAGCAAGGTCGGACGTAGCAGGTGGTCAGGGCAGGCAGCAAGGATCGTAGTCAGGGGCAACGGCAGGAGGTCTGGAACACAGGCTAGGAACACACAAGGAAACGCTTTCACTGGCACAATGGCAACAAGATCCGGCGAGGGAGTGCAGGGGAAGTGAGGTATAAGTAGGGAGTGCACAGGTGAGAATACTGATTAGGCCTGCTGCGCCAATCAGTGGCGCAGCGGCCCTTTAAATGGCAGAGACCCGGCGCGCGCGCGCCCTAAGGAGCGGGGCCGCGCGCGCCGGGACAACACAGACGGGGAACGGGTCAGGTACGGGAGCCGAGATGCGCATCGCGAGCGGGCGCGTCCCGCATCGCGAATCGCATCCCGGCTGGGAGTAATATCGCAGCGCACCCGGTCAGCAGGTCTGACCGGGGCGCTGCGAATGAGAGAACGCTGCGAGCGCTCCGGGGAGGAGCGGGGACCCGAAGCGCTCGGCGTAACAATTATATAGTTTATAGTTCGGACATTTATGCATGCTGTGATACCATATATGTTTATGCTTATTTTTGTTTACATTTAAAAAAAATGGGAAATGGGGGTGATTCAAACTTTTAATAGGGGTTAATTTACATGTAATAATGTTTTATCCTATTTTTTATTTTTTTTACACAATTTTTTAGTCTCCATAGGGGACAGCTTAAAATCATCCTCTTCTTACCACTAAAACTTTATTTGCCTTTATATAGAGCTGTATGGTGGCTCTTTTTTTTTTGCACCGTGATCTGTAGTTTTCATAGTTACCATTTTTTCTTTTTTTCATTTTAATGGGAGTTTTTGATCGTTTTTTTTTTTGCTATTTGACCAAAAATCAGCAATTCATGAATTTACTATAAAAAACACAGAAGGAAACATTTCAGCACTGTGAAGCACAAAGGACAACCCATTGAACCGCCCACCCAATGTCACCGCCCATCTGTTTATCTAGTATAACAGAAACTGATACGTTTACCTGATATGAAATTTACCAAAAAAAGATGTAAAAAAAAAACCGCATCTGTTAAACATGTGCAAAAAAGTGAGTGAAAAAGCACTTTAAAATGCATCATTTAAACATATATGCTGAAAAAAAAATCAGTTAAACGTTAGTCAAAAACACAATGTGAATGGAGCCTAAGGGTATGTTCACACTGGGGAATCTCCGCTCACGGAATTCCACGGGAATTTCGCAGTATGAACTTAGAATGTTCAGTTACATTGGGTTGGCATGTAGAGAAATATACAGACTCTATCCAGCTACTACATGTCCTCTCAAAGCGGGACATTTATCAATGTTGGTGTAAGGCCTCGTTCACATTGCCTTCAGACTCCGCTATTTGGAGTTCCATTGGCAATCTGGCCAGAACGACGTGAGTTTAGCAGAAACACTGCTTTGAAAAATGCTCTCTCAAAAGGAGCACACAAAAAAAGATGCAAAAACAGCAACTGTGGTGTACATCCATTGATGAATGTCCCCCATTGTGACTGAATGTTCTATGTTCTAATTGACTGTCAATCATTGTTAAAGCGTACCTGTCAAATAAAAAAAAAAAGAAAAAGTGATGTTACTCAGTACCTAATCCTGATCATGTACATATATTATTATTTTTATGTGCCTAAGACCTATATATCCCTAACAAATAGCATTTATATGTTGCTCACTTGCTTTGTGTTCTTGACTTATGGAGGGGGCGTGTCCATCTCTCTCCCTCACTGTCGATGACTCCTCTGCTCTGAGTCTAGGAGCAGCCTGGCAGTCTGCAAATCACTGCACAGTAGTAACATAAACTGAGCTAAAGCTTTAGACGGTGATGTCCGAGCTGCCGGCATGATGGATAGTAGGAGGATCTTCGGGTCATTGAGATAGGTCACAGCAGTCACAGTCGTAATACAGGAAATCACGACCAACCAAAAAGTCTGTAGAGCGGGGCAGGACTACCAGATATGGGTCATTACCCTGGGCACCCCTGCATCACCAGCACAGTTCCGTTACCTGTGGGTACAATTAATGTAGTAACGCTGGGACTCTGTACCATGAGACACTATTTTATAATTCGTCTCTTGGGCCCTGCAGGAGATGGAGAATTTATGACACCGGAGGAGAGCCGCAGACCAGTCTGAGGGCGCAAAGGAAGTATGTAGCTCCCTCTCCCAGGCCGTCACAAACGCAGGGGGGCTCTGAGCTGCCTCATCAAGAAGGAGACCATACAGCCGAGATACTGTTCTAGGCACCGGGGAGGTGGAGGCACACATCTCTTCAAAGGGGAGAAGGGGTCTAGCCAGACTGAGTCCTCTGCCCGTGGTCTCTACAAAGTGACTGAGTTGTAGATACATTCGTCCAGCCGGCGTACAGAGGTGCAGCGGTACAAGGTCCTCGTAGGGACGTAATATGGTCCCTGTAAGGAAAGTCCTCAAAGGCAGGGTCAAGGGGGTGGAGAGACCAAGAAACAAGGTACCCAGGGCCCTAGGTGGGAATAGGGGGTTGCCAAGGACTGGAGTTAGAGGGCCATCAGGGGTGAACAGTTTGGTCATAGAAAAGTTAGCGTCTCAAGGTTTTGATGAGTTCGCTGGTCATCCATGGTAAGGCTCTAAGCGTGTCCACTGGGGGCGTCCCCCTGGGGAGCCGAGGGTAAGCTGTTCTAAGGTGGCCTCGAAGAGTTCCACTGCCACCCATAGCTTTGCGGTCCGGCCATGCAAGAAATCCGGGAATCTCGTCAAGGTAGCAGCGATGTAGTATGAACGCTAGTCCGGGACCGCCAGGCCACCCGCTTGCTTCCGTCTAGTCAGTACTTGCCGGGATACTCTAGATGGCCGCCCCGCCCAAACGAAGGAGCGGATCAGTTTGTCCAGTTTACGGTAAAAGGGAAGAGGGATGGTGATGCAGGGCATACGCCCTGCATCCCCGATCCTTAACCCCTTAGGGACCAAGGATGTACAAGTATGCCCTGGCTCCCTGGTAATTAAGGACCAAGGGCGTACCTGTACGCCCATGGGAATGCCGTTCCCCGTCACCCACTGGGCGGGGACTGGACCGGGATGCCTGCTGAAATCATTCAGCAGGCACCCCGTGCAAACCCCTGGGGAGGTTCCCCCCCAGGAGGGTTCCCCCCCCCCCCCCCCCCCTTGTCAGCAAATTCTGACGATCTGCGGTGATTCCGGGTCATACGGGTCTCCAGTGACCCAGAAAATAAGGGGGAACGGGGTTGTCCATGACACCCACGATCCCCCTGAAGGCACAGGAGTGAGGTGGCAGGGGTTCCACCCCTCCTATCCCTGCTGTTGGTCGATCAGAAGCTACCGACCAATAGCAGATCGGGGGTGGGGGGTTAAAGTTCGGTTCCCCGCTCTGCCACACCCACTGTAGTCTGGGCAGAGCAGGGAAACCGTGATGTGACCAGCGCCAGAGATCACTTACCGGCGGCGGGCGGCCGAGGACGACAATGCGGCTCCCTGGTGCGGCCATCCTACGGAAGTCGGTGAGTTGTTGCCTAGCAACATCTGGAGGGCTACAGTATGGAGACCACTATACTGTTTGCTGTTTGGGCATGCTGGGATTTGCAGTTTTGTAACAGCTGGAGGGCTACAGTTTGGAGATCACTGTGCAGTGTCCTCTAGCTGTGGCCCTGTAGATCTTGCAAAACTACAACTCCCAGCATGCCTACTGTTACGCCGAGTGCTCCGAGTCCCTGCTCCTCCCCGGAGCGCTTGCGGCGTTCACCTCTCTGCAGCGCCCCGGTCAGACCCGCTGACCGGGAGCGCTGCACTGACACTGCCGACGGGGATGCGATTCGCATAGCGGGACGCGCCCGCTCGCGGATCGCATCCCAATCCACTTACCTGTCCCGGTCCCCGGCTGTCACGTCCTTGCGCGCGCGGCTCGGCTCTCTAGGGCGCGCGCGCGTGCCAGCTCTCTAAGATTTAAAGGGCCAGTGCACCACTAATTGGTGCCTGGCCCAATCAGTGTAATTAGCTCCCACCTGTGCCTTAGCCTATATTACCTCACTTCCCCTTCCCAGTATCGCCAGATCTTGTTGCCCTTGTGCCTAGTGAAAGCGGTTCCTGTGATTGCCTTACCAGTGTTTCCAGACCTCCTGCCCTGACCTTCTGCTACGTCTGACCTCACCACTGTCTACTCCTTCTGTCCCACGCCTTCTCAGCAGTCAGAGAGGTTGAGCCGTTACTGGTGGATACGACCTGGTTGCTACTGCCGCAGCAAAACCATCCCGCTTTGCGGCGGGCTCTGGGGAATACCAGTAGCAACTTAGAACCGGTCCACCGGTACGGTCCACGCCAATCCCTCGCTGACACAGAGGATCCACATCCAGCCTGCCGAATCCTAACACCCACACTGCAGTTTTCTGTCTGGGCATTCTGACATTTGTAGTTTTGCAACATCTGGAGGGCCACAGTTTGGAGATCACTGTGCAGAGGTCTCTAAACTGTGGCTGGCCCTTCAGATCTTGCAAAACTACAACTCCCAGCATGCATGAACAGCAAACAACTGTCTTTGCATGCTGGGAGTTGTAGTTGCATACCTCCAGCTGTTGCATAACTACATCTCCCAGCATGCCCTTCGGCAATCAGTACATGCTAGTTGAAAAATACTGCGTTAAGTAACAGAACCTAACTGAAGGTTTTCCAACCAGTGTGCCTCCAGCTGTTGCAAAAGTTTTAAAACAGCTGGAGGTTTGCCCCCCCCCCCATGTGAATGTACAGGGTACATTCATACGGACGGGTTTACAGTGAGTTTCCTGCTTCAAGTTTGAGCTGCAGCTAATTTTCCGCCACAGTGCGAAAACTCACCGTACACCCGGTGTACCAATGTACCCTAAAAACACTACACTAACAATAACACATAATAAAGGGTAAAACACTACATATACACCCCCTTACACTGCCCCCCCAATAAAAATGAAAAAGTATCGTACAGAAGTGTTTCCAAAATGGAGCCTCCAACTGTTGCAAAACAACAACTCCCAGCATTTCTGGACAGCCACTGACTGTCCAGGTATGCTGGGAGTTTAGCAACAGCTGGAAGCACCCTGTTTGGGAATCACTGGCGTAGAATTCCCCTATGTCCACCCCTTTGCAATCCCTAATTTGGTCCTCAAATGCGCATGGCGCTCTCTCACTTCGGAGCCCTGTCGTATTTCAAGGAAACAGTTTAGGGCCACATATGGGGTATTTCCGTACTCGGGAGTCTTTTTTTATTTTCACAAGAGGTAAAAGGAAAAAAAAGACCCCCAAAATTTGTATGGCAAAAATACAGAAAGTACAGAAATACCCCATATGTGGGCGTAAAATGCTCTGCGGACGCACAACAAGGCTCAGGAGTGAGAGCGCACTATCTACATTTGAGGCCATAATTGGTGATTTGCACAGGGGTGGCTGATTTTACAGCGGTTCTGACATAAACGCGAAAAAATAAATACCCACGTGTGACCTCTTTTTGGAAACTACACCCCTCAAGGAGTGTAACAAGGGGTATAGTGTGCCTTAACACCCCACAGGTGTTTGTCGAATTTTCGTTAAAGTTGGATGGAAAAATGAAAAAAAATATTTTTATTTAAAATGCTGGTGTTACCCTAAATTTTTCATTTTCACAAGGGAAAATAGGAAAAAAGACCCCCAAAATTTGTAACCCCATTTAGTAAGAACATTCCCCATATGTTGATATAAAGTGCTCTGCGGGCGAACTACAATGCTCTGAAGAAAAGGAGCGCCATTGGGCTTTTGGAGACAAAATTTGTCTGGAATTGAAGGCAACGTGTGTTTACAAAGCCCCCGTGGTACCAGAACAGTGGACCCCCCCCCACATGTGACCCCATCTTGGAAACTACACCCCTCACCTAATGTAATAAGGGGTACAGTGAGCATTTACACCCCACAGGTGTCTGACAGATTTTTGGAACAGTGATCCGTGAAAATTAAAAATGTTATTTTCCATTTGCACAGCCCACTGTTCCAAAGATCTGTCAAACGCCAGTGGGGTGTAAATGCTCACTGCACCACTTATTAAATTCTGTAAGGGGTGTAGTTTCCAAAATAGGGTCACATGTGGGGGAGTCCACTGTTCTGGCACCACGGGGGGGGGGCTTTGTAAATGCACTGACTACCATTCCAAACGAATTCTCTTTCCAAAAGCTCAATGGTGCTCCTCCTCTTCTGAGCATTGTAGTTCGCCTGTAGTGCACTTCAGGTCAACTAATGGGGTACCTCCATACTCAGAAGAGATGGGGTTACAAATTTTGGGGGGTATTTTCTGCTATTAACCCTTGCAAAAATGTGAAATTTGGGGGGAAACACACTTTAGTGAAAAAAATATATATTCTTTTTACATATGCAAAAGTCGTAAAACCCCTGTGGGGTATTAAGGCTCACTTTATTCCTTGTTACGTTCCTCAAGGGGTCTAGTTTCCAAAATGGTTATGCCATGTGTTTTTTTTTTTGCTGTTCTTGCACCATAGGGGCTTCCTAAATGCGACATGCCCCCCGAGTAAAATTTGCTTTCAAAAAGCCAAATATCACTCCTTCTCTTCTGAGCATTGTAGTTCGCCCGCAGTGCACTTCAGGCCAACTTATGGGGTACCTCCATACTCAGAAGAGATGGGGTTACAAATTTTGTGGGGTATTTTGTGCTATTAACCCTTGCAAAAATGTGAAATTTAGGGGGAAACACACATTTTAGTGAAAATTTTTTTTTTTTTTTTTACATATGCAAAAGTCGTGAAACACCTGTGGGGTATTAAGGCTCACTTTATTCCTTGTTACATTCCCCAAGGGGTCTAGTTGGTATGCCATGTGTTTTTTTTGTTGCTTTTCTGGCACCATAGTGGCTTCCTAAATGCAATATGCTCCCCAAAAAACATTTCTGAAAAAAGTACTCTCCAAAATCCCCTTGTCGCTCCTTCGCTTCTGAGCCCTCTACTGCGCCCGCCGAACACTTTACATAGACATATGAGGTATGTGCTTACTCGAGAGAAATTGGGCTACAAATATAAGTATACATTTTCTCCTTTTACCCCTTATAAAAATAAAAAAAATTGGGTCTACAAGAACATGCGAGTGTAAAAAATGAAGATTGTGAATTTTCTCCTTCACTTTGCTGCTATTCCTGTGAAACACCTAAAGGGTTAAAACACCTACTAAATGTCATTTTGAATACTTTGGGGGGTGCAGTTTTTATAATGGGGTCATTTGTGGGGTATTTCTAATATGAAGACCCTTCAAATCAACTTCAAACCTGAACTGGTCCCTGAAAAATAGTGAGTTTGAAAATTTTGTGAAAAATTGGAAAATTGCTGCTGAACTTTGAAGCCCTCTGGTGTCTTCCAAAAGTAAAAACACGTCAATTTTATGATGCAAACATAAAGTAGACATATTGTATATATGAATAAAAAAAAATGTATTTTGAATATCCATTTTCCTTACAAGCAGAGAGCTTAAAAATTTGAAAAATGCTAAATTTTCAAATTTTTCATCAAATTTGGGGATTTTTCACCAAGAAAGGATGCAAGTTACCACAAAATTTTACCACTAAAGTAGAATATGTCACGAAAAAAAAATCTCTGAATCAGAATGATAACTAAAAGCATTCCAGAGTTATTAATGTTTAAAGTGACAGTGGTCAGATGTGCAAAAAACGCTCTGGTCCTAAGGTGTAAAATGGCATGGTCCTTAAGGGGTTAAGGTGAAAATAGGGAGTCCCTAAGGGGTTAAGTGAACAGCGTAAATGTAAAAAAAAATACCAAAGTGCAAAATTGCTGATATATGACCACATCCCCACCAAAAAAATGTAATAAAAGTGATCAGAAAAGTCCCATATCTGTAAAAGTGGTACCGATAAAAGCCACAGCCATTATACAGAAATATAAAAACATTATAGAATAGAATAAAGTGTAAATATACTAATTTTGTAACAAAAAAAAAAAAAGGTTTTAGACTTTATTTAAAAATTGTACAATAATAGAAAGAAAAAAAATGGACTGTGTCCTTAAAGGGTTAAATAGTGTCTCCCCATAATCCCTATACCAGGTCTACGTACACTGTATGGACATCTGGTGTAACAATTGCCTTTTTTCTACTTAGCAACCAGTGTAATCCCCTCTTCGTCTATTGGACCGCGTCAGCTTCTCCAGCCTGTATCTTTTTTCCTATTGGTTCAGTCTGTCACACGCTGTCCAATCACGTGCAGCCACGGTCAAGTTTCATAGGAAAAGCTGGCAGGAGAGCTAAACCAGCCAAAAGTGTTTTATAAACTTCATTGGAAATAACGGCAGTCCTACAAGTCACGTCGTAATCCTACCACTGGCCTGCCACTGCTGCGACAACCATTAATGTTTTCAGGTAAACCCCCTCTACAAACGTTTATTTGGTACGCTCCTTATGCTGAATGGACTGTACCATTGCAAAAAGAGGTGTTAATGTACTTTAAACGGTGATGGCGTTGCGCACTTGGTATATTGTGGTATATTGTATGTAGGTGTATTAATTGTGTACAGTATATAATATATACACCTGCAATGATACGTCATCACAATTGGGATGTGATTTTTATGTTCACCCCCCCTCGCTGTGCGTTTTGGATGATTCCAACCGGAAGTGAGGTGTCTGTTCACTTAACCTCTTCCTGTTTTGGAGTGTTAGTGACAGCAACAGCTGGGAAGAGAGCGGATCATCTGTCACTGGCCGGGGTAATGCTCATTGTGTGCGGGGCTGTCACATAGGGAGGGAGGGCACCAGGCTGCAGGGCTGTGCTGCCCATGGGGTGGGCAATAAGGGGCATGGTGTAAGGGCTGGTGTCAGGAGATGGGAAGGGGGTAATGGTAATGATGGCTTTCATCTCTTCTTGGTGCAATGGTCATAGAAAACATTGGGCAGGCCCTTTTATATTGTTTACATATGCTCTGTTACTATGCTGGGCAACATGGGCCATAGTTACACCTCAGTATTGCTTATAGCAGTGTTTTCCAACCTGTGTGCCTCCAGCTGTTGCAAAACTACAACTCCCAGCATGCCCGGACAGCCTTTGGCTGTCCGGGCATGCTGGGAGTTGTAGTTTTGCAACAGCTAGAGGCACACAGCTTGAGAATCGACATCTTTTATTGTTACCTAATTGTGACTTTGTAAAGTTTTTTTAAGATTTTAATGTTTGCATAAAAATGTGCTCAGATGTCGTAATTTTGGAGATGATAGGTAGAACGCTGGTCACTTACCTAATATGTCAGACCCACGTGACTGCGCTGCTGCTAAAACAACCTGGGGGAGACTAATATGGGTGCACCCTAGTAATGTGTACACATCCTGTAAAGGCGTATGGTGCAGTATTATGGGTCCTTGCTCAACCGCTGGTTTACTGTCCCTAATCTACATCATGTATCCCTGTGGTGCTGGGAGTCCACGTCATTACATTCACAGTTGGGCCTGGATCCTCAGCCTTAAAGGGGTATTAAGGTGGAAAACCTTTTATTTTTTTACTCAACTGGTGCCAGAAAGTTTAAACAGATTTGTAAATTACTTCTATTAAAAAATCTTAATCCTTCCTGTACTTATTAGCTGCTGAATACTGCAGAGGAAATTGTTTTCTTTTTGGAATACAGAGCTCTCTGCTGACATCATGACCACAGTGCTCTCTGCTGACACCTCTGTCCATTTAAGCGCTGCGGAATCTGTAGGCGCTATATAAATAAATAAATACATTTTAAGAACTGTCCAGAGTAGGAGAAAATCCCCATAGAAAACATATGCTGCTCTGGACAGTTCCTAAAATGGACAGAGATGTCAGCAGAGAGCACTGTGTTCCAAAAAGAAAATAATTTCCTCTCTAGTATTCAGCAGCTAATAAATACTGGAAGGATTAAGATTTTTTTTAATAGAAGTAATTTACAAATCTCTTTAACTTTCTGGCACCAGTTGATTAAAAAAAATAGTTTTCCACCGGAGTACCCCTTTTAATACAGGTACAAAAAATACACTTGGCCTAAACGTGCTGCACAGAGCTCATGTTGGAAACGGTAGACATAATCTTGGGGCTAAACAGATTGGGAAAGGTTCATTAAAAAAGGCAGCGACCAATCGGGTTCCAGCTTTTAATGTTTCGAAATGCCTTTTGGGTTGTAAATAGTTAATTTGAGCAACTGCTCAATTTTCCCTTAGTCTTAATTTACTAAAGGTTATGGCAGTGTTTCCCAACCAGGGTGTCTCCAGCTGTTGCAAAACTACAATTCCAGCAAAACACTGGGTTATGGAAACCTTTTGAAAAGCATTTTCTTTTCTTTATTACCGTGTAAAAACATTTTCTCATGTTGAGCATTTTATCAGCTCAACGGGAGGGAATTTCTGACGGAGACCATTTAGAAAGTTGCTTCGTTCTGTATACAGGAAACAAAAGATCAATAAAAAATAAAAAAAAAAATAATAATTTTATATGAAAATATCAAGGAAAAGATGTTTATAGCCTTTAAATCTCTACCCCGAATATTTGAATGCGATTATAGGCCTAAATATATTGATACGTTTTTCCCCATTGGGCCATGTGAGCATGTAAAGGTTGTGCACCAAAATGAGGTGCATTGCGCCACTGGTTCTGCCTGCACGAGAATATGTGCTGCTGTGCACCCCAATCTACCTACAAACCCAAAAAAGGGGCGTGTTCTCACAACCCAACCTATTAACTGTTTAATTCACATGCAATCCTTTGAATTAAAGGAGATCTGTAGTTCAATATAATAGGGATCGACCGATATTGATTTTTTTAGGGCCGATACTCTGTGGAGGTTAGGGCCGATAGCCGATAACTTATACCAATATTCCGGTATGTTATTGGCTATATATCAACCCCCCCCCCCCCCCCCCCCGGCGACACCGCTACAGATCATTGATTTAAAGCGGGCACTTTAAATCAATGAACTGCAGCGGCTTTTGCGGTGCCAGAGACCGCCGCCACCACCTGCTTCTCTCCCCCTGCCTGTGCTGGGGTCCTCCTGAGTCCTTTCACCGACACAGCCCCACCGCCGCCCCGGCCACAGACCACCGCTGCTCCGGCCACAGACCACCGCTGCCCCATTGCCTCCCCCATCCCCGGTTTTATAATTAATTGTTCCCGGGGTACGCACTACTTCTGGCTCCGGCGGCATCCTCCTGAGCTGTCACTGTGCGCACTGACGGTGACGTCGCGTTGAGGAAGTCATTCGTCATTGTGCAGCGCGCAGGACGCCGCAGGAGCCAGAAGTAGCCTGGGGCCCGGGAACAGCTAACTATAAAAAAAAAACGGGGATGGGGGAGGCAATGGGGCAGCGGCGGTGGTGGGGGCGGGGCATTATCGGATTATCGGCAAGGTAATTGCCGATAACGTCCAAAATCGTGAATTTCGGCCGATAATATCAGCCAAACCGATAATCTGTCGATCCCTACAATATAACTTATCCCCTATAAGTTATAGATCGCGGGGGGTCCGAGCACTGGGGCCCCACAGGATCTCCTGGACAGGGCCGCAGCAGTATGCTGGAAAGGGGGCGTTCCGTCCCCGCATGACGCGGTGGCCAACATGCCCCCTCCATGTACCCCATAGAGGTACATGGAGGGGGAGTGTCTGTCGCGGCTTTCTACTGGGGACGAAACTTCACTTCCTGCAGACTGCCGCGGCCCCGTCCAGGAGATCCCGTGGGGCCAAAGCGCTCGGACCCTCTGCGATCTATAACTTATCCCCTATCCTTTAGATAGGGGCTAAATTATTTTGCGCTGGAATACTCCTTTAATGGCTGAAGATTCCCACCAAGTAAAAGCTGGTCAGACCTTTCCTGACCTGTTAAAGGGGTTATCCAGGAAAAAACCTTTTTTTATATATATCAACTGGCTCCAGAAAGTTAAACAGATTTGTAAATTACTTCTATTAAAAAAATATTAATCCTTTCAGTACTTATGAGCTTCTGAAGTTAAGGTTGTGCTCTCTGATGACACGTGTCTCGGGAAACGCCCAGTTTAGAAGAGGTTTGCTATGGGGATTTGCTTCTAAACTGGGCGGTTCCTGAGACATGTGTCATCAGAGAGCACAACCTTAACTTCAGAAGCTCAGAAGTACTGAAAGGATTAAGTTTTTTTTAATAGAAGTAATTTACAAATCTGTTTGACTTTCTGGATCCAGTTGATATATAAAGAAATTTTTTTTCCTGGAATACCCCTTTAATCTCCATAGTAGGTAGATAGAGTGGAATCGTACAAACCTAAAACACTTCACACTAGTAAAAACCCAACACTCTTTTTAAATCCAGGCCATTGTGTCCTTTTTAATAATCCTATGTTGATTTGTGTGATATTTAGTTGTGGTTATTTTCTATAAATCATATTTATACCTTTTTGTTGTTGTAACTTTTGCTGTAAGTGGTTTCAAAGCTCCTTTCACACTATAAAAGTCATCAGTTTTAAAGATCTGTTTAAAGTTGCGTTAGGAAAAACCTTAAAATCGGCCGTTACAAAATCCCATTATATTCTATGAGATTTTTACATTATCCGTTTTAACCCGTCATAGCCCGTTATTAATAACGGACGTTATTTTGTGACTGGAGAAGAAGAAATGGTGCATGCAGTATTTCTCCCATTACTTTCTCCCCTCACAAAATAACATCTGTTATTAATAACGGGCTATGACGGATTAAAACGGATAATGTAAAAATCCTATAGACTATAATGGGATTTTGTAATTTTCTGATTTCATAACGGAACATTATAGCGGGTCTTTAAAATGGATAAATTTATAGTGTAAAAGGGGCCTTACAGTGTAATATTTATGGGGGTGTAGCCTCTCTATTGAGATTTAAGAATATACTTTGTAACCGTTGCAGAGAGTTGGATAATCCGCTCCAAGAATATATTCTGGTTTCCCATTTAACAGTCCTGAGCAACCTGTTTCATATCTTCTCAAAATGATAACATCCCTGTATAGCCGGCTGGTTCTAGTTTGAAGGACCTGTTTTCTGGAATAATTCATCATGATAGAATGTATTTGATAAGTTTCATTAAAGGACCCCTTTACATTACAGCGACCCCCCGACCTACGATGGCCCCGACATACGATCATTTCAACATACGATGGTCTCTCAGAGGCCATCGCATGTTGAAGAAAGCATCAACATACGATGCTTTTGTATGTCGGGGCCATCGCATAAACGGCTATCCGGCAGCGCAGACTGCTTCAGCTGCCACCAGATAGCCGTTTAAGGTGCCCGTGTGGTCCGCTGACGATCACTTACCTGTCCTCGGGGCTCCGGCGAGTCCTCTTCACGATCCCCTGCATCGTCAGCGCTCTCCATCGTTGTCATCACGTCGATGCGCACGCAGTCCCGTCATCCAATAGGAGCGGCGTGCGTAGCGACGTGATGGCGGCGACAAAGAGCGGGGACGCGGCGACAGCGATGGACGGCAACATCCAGGGCAGCGGTGACTGTCCAGAGCGGTGGGGACACATGAGTACAACCTTTAATACCAGTGGTCTTCAACCTGCGGACCACCAGATGTTGCAAAACTACAACTCCCAGCATGCCCGGACAGCCGTTGGCTGTCCGAGCATGCTGGGTGTTGTAGTTTTGCAACATCTGGAGGTCCGCAGGTTGTAGACCACTGTCCTATACTTTACATTGCACGGATCCCTCAACATGCGATGGTTTCAACAAAACAATGGTCCATTTGGAACGGATTACCATCGTATGTTGAGGGACCACTGTTATATAGCCGATGGCTGTCCGGGCATGCTGGGAGTTGTAGTTTTGCAACATCTGGAGGTCCGCAGGTTGTAGACCACTGTTCTATACTTTACATTGCACGGATCCCTCAACATGCGATGGTTTCAACAAACGATGGTCCATTTGGAACGGATTACCATCGTATATTGAGGGACCACTGTTATATAGCCGATGGCTGTCCGGGCATGCTGGGAGTTGTAGTTTTGCAACATCTGGAGGTCCGCAGGTTGGTGACCACTGTTCTATAGGATGGTGGAGCAGTTCTTGTAAAGATGACGTGAAATGTAAGTCAAGCAAAAATGTGGTTAGATGTGGAAGCGTCCTGTTACCAGATGTATCCTGCAGGTGCATGGACTTCATGTGTTTGTGAAACAAGTGCTGTCGCTGCAACCTAATGACCGCCTTCACTATTCTGTATGGTGCCCTGCTGCCTCTGGGGCTTTTCTGCTGTATGATTAAAAATGCTGCACTTATTATGCAATATGAATTTGGCTGCTGTCAGTTTGAGTAGCCGATACCCGACAGGGGCTGACATTGATGGTACCTAAGCACAGAGTTGGGGGACCCATGTTTATTATGGCTGATTTTACATTGGGAAATATTGTTGCAGTTCTTAAAGGGGTAGCTCCATTACATGGTTGGCAGAATGCAGGGAAAGTGTATCACATGGTTGCCATGTCAATCATTATAGCTGTAGTACATTGGCTGCTTCTCCTTTTGGATAATCTTGATAAAAGGGCCCTACTGATGTGACAACCCTTTTTAATAGGATTGTCTGGTTTAGGAAATCAGTATCTTGTTGGGAAATGCTGAGTAAGTGTAAGTTCACATTGCCTTAGTGCTCCTGTTAGTCGTATCCATTGGCGTGGCATGCAGATGTATTCGGTAGCGTGGTAGCCTGCGCTTTTGAGTCCACTTAAAATAGCACATAGGTTCCCAACTGAGTCACTAGATGACTCTGCTCGGCCATAGAAATCAATGGGGTCCGCTGCTTCTATTAAAGGGGTATTTCGGCTTTATGCATCTTATCCCCTAGCCTTTGGATAGGGGATAAGATGTATGATCGCAGCCCCCGGCATTCTGTGCTGAGCGCTGCCTCCAAGACGGGGGATGGTGGGACCCCTGCGATCATACATCTTATCCCCTAACCAAAGGATAGGGAGGGTATATAAAGTCAGAATACCCCTTTAACCATATACGCCTGCATCTCAGAAACTAACTGGAGCACTAACTCAGTGAGAACCTACCCTAAATAGAGGGTAGTTCCTGATGTGGAACAGAAATTGGCTACAATGGGTGCCTCTCTGGAGGATCTTGAACCTCCCTGAAATACACAGGAATGTACTGTAAAGACAAAAATGATTTGATCCCCTGCTTATTTTGTATGCTTGTTAACTGAGAAAGGAAATTATCAGTTTATATGTTTTATTGTTGGTTTATTTGAACAATGAGAGACAGAACAACAACAACAAAAAATCCTAAAGTTTAAACAAGTCTTAAATTGATTTGCATTTTACTCAAGAAAAATACTGAAATAAGTATTTGATCCCTTTGCAAAACGTGACTTACTATTTGGTGGCAAAACCCTAGTTGACAATTGCAGCAGTCGGACGTTTCTTGTAGTTGGTCATGAGGTTTGCTCAAATCTCTCGAGAGATTTTGTCCCACTCCTCTTTGCAGATCCTTTCTACAGCATTAAAGGAGTACTCTCCTGGAAAACTTTTTATTTTTCTTTTAAATCAACTGATGCCAGAAAGTTAAACAGATTTGTAAATTACTTCTATTTAAAAATCTTAATCCTTCCAGTACTTCTTAGGGGCTGTATGCTAAAATGCATTTCCTCTGATGTCATGACCACAGTGCTCTCTGCTGTCCATTTTAGGAACTGTCCAGAGCAGCATATGTTTGCTATGGGGATTTTCTTCTGCTCTGGACAGTTCCTGAAATGGACAGCAGAGAGCACTGTGGTCGTGACGTCAGGAAATGCATTTCTTTTTTGGATTTCTCTTTAGTATACAGCCCCTAAAAAGGATTAAGGATTAAGATTTTTTTTTAATAGAAGTGATTTACAAATCTGTTTAACTTTCTGGCACCAGTTGATTAAAGAAAAAAATTTTTTTCCATGGGAGCACCCCTTTAATGGGTGGTTTTGTGGTTTTGTAATTTTTTTTGAACTTTTTATTCAAATTTTTTTTTTAATTTTTTTTTTTACACTTTTAGTCCCCTTAGGGATTTCCGAGAACCACATTGATCTGTATGCTCTGTGCTTGATTGATAAAGCCTGCAGCAGCCAGCACAGGACCAGAGGTAAGCCCTCAGCAGTGGATCGCCCCCCCCCCCCCCCCATTGCGCTGGGGGGGGTGAGAGGAGGAATCCACCCCACTTGACCACCAGTGATGGCTTAAATGTCCCTTTAGACGCCGCTGTCAATTTTGACAGCGGCGATCTAAAGGGTTAATTGCCGGCTGCGGCAATCGCCGCATGTTGGCTATTAACACTGGCCCCCTGCTACAGTAATCAGCTAGGGGCCGGACAATATGGTGCAGGCTCGAGTCAGGAGCCCTCACCATACAACGGTTGCCGTCTCAGGATGAGCCAGCTCGTCCTTAGACGGCAACCGGTTCAAGGGGTACTCTGGCCCTAAGACATCTTATCCCCTCCCATAGACTTGCATTGAGGTTGTGGAGCGTGATGTCACACGGTGGCAGAGTCGTGACGTCATGATACTCCAGCCCCATGGTCGTAATGCTTCACACTCGGAGCCTCCAGCGCTGCACCCAAAGGTGGGTGCGGAAGGAAAGATTGCGGTGGTCTCCAGCGGTGGGACCCCCGCAATCAGACATCTTATCCCCTATTCCCTATAAGATGTCTTAGGGCCAGAATACCCCTTTAAGCTCTCCTGTTGTCATCCAATCATTCCAGGATAATCAGTCAAGATATAGGCTTCTACCGGGATTTAGCCGAAGGGCTTCACACTATGCTGTTGGACTCTTTGTCAGCACCACCAGGTTAGCACGTATCTATTGGATCTTCATGTTTTTTGTTGTAATGAAGTTAATACACTACGGAGTGCCCCTGTTTGTCCTCTTTTCTCTTTGCTTTCATACAGGTAACGAGCTGAGATTAGGAGCACTCCCTTTTTTTTAAGAGAGTCATTATAATCTTAGATTGTTACCTGTATAAAAGACACCTGGTAGCTAGAAATCTTGCTGACTGATAGGGGATCAAATACTTATTTCATTAAGTAAAATGCAGAAGGGGATCAAAAAAAATGTCTTTACTGTAAGCATATCGCCATTCCTGGATCTGGATTATTCTGTTCTACTGCTTCTGTGCTGCCCTCCAAACTGCAACCAGTGCACATAGTTTGAATCTGCATGGGGTGTATGTTGCCAAGCTGCAACCTTTGTCTGACTCCTACCTACCTGGTCTAACACCCAACACATGCATAGGACCTGGCTGGATGCATCTTAAGAATATAGTTAATTATTACAAGAAGTGAACATGTAAAATTGTCAGCTGGCGGCAGTGACGTGGGTTCAGTTTGTGGACATACAAAGATTACTTTTATGTTGTATCAGTCACCATGGAAATTCTAGTTTGCCCGGCTTTAGGGATACCTGTATACTAATGAGTGCAGACTACATAAACTATGACATATCTCATCTCTACAGGGTCCTGTCCCTCCTATGACTATCAAAATGAGGACAGCGATGATGACGGGTGCCAGCCTGGCCCTTACAGCTGCAGTGGTGGCCCATGCCTATTACCTCAAGCACCAGTTCTACCCAACAGTTGTGTATCTAACAAAGTCAAGTCCCAGTATGGCTGTAAGTAAAATAGATATAGTAGTGAAAACAGGCCAACACAGTAACGTGTTACCATTTCTTTCTGTAAATGATATAGTATTATTGTTTTGTTTACATACATAGTCTAGCAGATAAACACAAGGTTAGTATTTGGAAAGTTTTCACACCCTTCCACTTTTGTCACATTTCATTATGTTTTTTTTTTTAAATTCGTTTTATTGAAAAGTAAATAACTGTAGACCACAGGCCCATTAAAGTGAACACGAAGCATATCTACAGTACATAGAAAAGGGTCATGAGACCATACATCAAGTTACAGAATGCAAGCGACAGGATACTCCAGGTTACATCACATGGTATACATCGAAGTCTTAAAACACTACCCAACTGGGGTAGGTAAACTGAAAACAAAATAGAACAAGAAGGCGAACATTCGCCAAAATTAGCAATCATATACCATCCCGCGAGGAGCACCAATACTATCACTAGTTAGTGGTACCATCAAATAACCCATGATAAATAACCCCGAAAGGCACCCACGCATCCAAGGAGGTAGAAATAGAATCGACAAACGTACACAGAAAGAGAAACAAAGGTTAGTAGAGACCATAGACAGTAAGCATAGCATCAATGTATCTTACACTGTCCCAGAGGGAGTCACAGAGTACGAGCATTGAGTCAATGGAGAGGAACACCAACCACCCCACACAGAATAAAATTTACCCGGGCACTTCCTATTTTTGTACACTATGTGTGAGAAAGGCAGTGTAGCATTCACCATAGCCTTCCATTGAGTCAGGGTAGGAGAGCCGGGGTCCATCCATTTAAGAGCAATAGCCTTCCTGGCCAAGAACAGAGTTTCCCGCAAAAACGTACGTACGTGATGTGTCCATATCTCTTCATCTAAGATACCAAAAAGGCAGATCAAAGGATCAAGAGATAGGGAAGGTTGAACCAGAGTTGCTAAAAAAGTGAGCACTGCATGCCAGAAAGCTGCGATATAGGGGCAGGCCCAAATCAAATGCCAAAAGTCTGCCCTGGCAGCGCTACAACGATGACAGGCATCGGAGTCTGAACGACCCATTCTATTGAGCCTTAAAGGAGTGATATAACTATAGTGTATAATGTTCAATTGGATCAATTTATTATTCGCTGCCGGGGACACTAACATGTGGGAGGAAAAAATGTCCTCCCATACATCCTTAGTCAAATTAGGGATATGGGATTCCCAATGCCGGACCGCCGGTACTGGATTGCGGGAGTTCTTGGCCTGAATAAGGTGCGTGTACAGGATGGACACCAGCCCCCTGGGACCCTGAGACTTCAGAACCCCAATGAGGGGAAACGCTGATATCAATGGGCTCCCCATTGGGAACTGGGCATTCAGGGCGTGTCGGAGCTGGAGGTATTTAAAAAAACTGTTTCTAGGAAGAGCATGACTGGATTGCAACTGATCAAATGAACAGAGCACATTGTCACGATAAACATGCCCCAAGGTGAGCACCCCCGCGTCCTGCCAGAAGACTGGGTCCAGAGCATCGCTCACTTGAGGAAGTTGAGGATTATGCCATAGAGGGGTATCCTCAGCGATGTCAGTATATCCATATATCCCCCTAGCAGCCCGCCATACCTTTATGGCCAGCTTATGAAGTTGGAGATAAGCTCTACCCCCCAGGACAGGGCTATCTAGCAGCATCCTAAGGGTCATTATCGGGACAGACCTAGCTAGGGACTGTTCGGAATCCGGCATCACATCCCCAGAGATCCAGTGCCTGATATACCGAAGTTGACCGGCCAAATAATATAAATAGAAATCAGGGAGTGACATTCCCGCCGCCAACTTGGGGCGTTGTAACGTGGTTAGCCGAATTTTAGGTCTATTGGGGCCCCAAATAAATGGTGAAAGAAGGGAGTGAAGAGAATCAAAGAAGCGTCTAGGTACAGGCACTGAGGCATGCTCCAGCGCGTAAAGGCACTTAGGTAAGACAATGAGTTTAATAAGATTAATACGGCCAGCGACCGACAATGGGAGCGTGGCCCACACCCGGAACTTCGCTTTAACATAAGGAAGTAGAGTGAGTATGTTGGCGGACAGGTCAAGCAAAGGATCTCTGTGAATGTGCACCCCCAAATACTTAAATGAGGAAACCACCGTGAGGCCATTCATTACCGGGGGCCAATCCCTAGACAGAAGCGGCATCACTGCAGACTTAGTCCAGTTGATGAGTAAACCAGAGAAATACCCAAATCGGTCCATGAGTGTCATGACATAAGGAAGCATCAATGTAGGGTCAGAGAGGAATAACACCATATCATCGGCATAGAGGCCTATGCGCTCCTCCCGGCCCCCCGTAGACATACCTCGGAAGCCAGGATCCTGCCGAATGCGGAGGGCAAGGGGCTCCACTGCCACCGCAAACAGAAGCGGGGACAAGGGACACCCCTGACGTGTGCCCCGGCCGAGAGCAAATGGGGAAGAACACACACCATTCACCAGGATCTGGGCCTGCGGGCATCTGTACAGGAGGGACACCCATTTTCTAAAGTTAGGACCAAAACCAAATTTAACAAGGGTAGCCTGCAAATAACCCCATTCCACGGAATCAAAGGCCTTGGCGGCGTCCAGCGACGCCAAAGCCCAATCTCCCCCCAGAGCGTTTCCCACCTGGACAGCCGCCTGTACCCTACGGATGTTATCGGATGTGGATTTGCCAGGCATAAAGCCGGATTGATCTGGGTGAATTATGGATAGGATTACCTTGTTCAATCGGTTAGCTAAAACTTTCGTAAGCACTTTATAATCCAGATTCAGCAGCGAAATGGGTCTGTAAGAACCGCACTCCACAGGATTTTTATCAGGTTTTAGGAGGACAACTATGGTTGCCTCATACATAGAGGCAGGTAAAATACCATTCTCGAATGCACGTTCAAACATTGCAAGCAGGGAAGGAAGGAGCATGTCGGAATACCGCAAGTAAACCTCCACTGGAAGGCCATCAGGGCCCGGAGATTTACCCTTAGTCATGTCCCCCATGGCATCCTGAATCTCCAGTAAGGAGAGGGGGGCCTCCAACATCATCCGATCACTATCCGATAGTACCAGAAAGTCAATACCGGCCAGGTAGGTGTCCAACTCCTCAGTACCATACTGCACCTGTGAAGAATAAAGATTAGAGTAGTACGTGGCAAAGCAACGCGCAATGTCCGCAACCCCCAACAGCTCGGACCCATCCGAGGCCACTATCTTAAGAATCGCAGGGGCAGAAGAGTTCTGCCTGACTATATGTGCTAACAGCTTACTAGATTGATTGCCATGTTCAAAGTAGAATTGTTTCGTGAAAAACAGCTTTCTATTGGCCTTCTCTGAGAGGTGCAGCATATATTGCCGCCCCGCATACAGCCATTCAACCTTATTAGCCTCGGATGAGTCCGCAACGTATCGGGCCTCCAGCTCCGCACATCGTCCAGCCAGCTCCTCCTCCCGCCTAGACGCTGACTTTTTGAGAAAGGAGATAGTGGAGCGCAAGCATCCCCTCAAATACGCCTTCAACGTCTCCCATACCAGGATAGGGGAACTCCCAGGGGAATTGGCCTCAAGAAAGACTCGAAGCTGGTCTGGAATACGGTCGCAGGAGCCTATCTGTTCCAGCCAGAAAGGGTGGATTTTCCACCTCCGCGGTGAACCAGGATCTACCATGGAGACATCAAGCAATAGGGGGGAATGGTCTGATATAGCCCGCGGTTCATAGGAAACCGCTGAAACTTGGGGAAGAAGGAGCGAGTTGCCACATGCAAGGTCGATCCTGGACAGCGCATTTCTGCCCAGAGTGTGACAAGAGTATTGCCTAGCCTGAGAGTACCTGGCCCTAAAAATGTCTACCCATCCAACCTCCTCCAAAAACAGCGATAAAGGGCCACCCCCAACTCCCACCGGGACCCCCCTGGGGCTATGACGATCTAGGGACGGATTCGGTACCATGTTGAAGTCCCCCATACAGAGGACACGGGCAGAGGGATAACTAGCTGCGAAGGTAACCGCCCCGTGGAGTATATCCATAGAGGCAGGGGGAGGGTTGTATATGAATAAGAAGACAAAAGGCACATTATTTAAAAATGCGTATACAAAGATAAAACGACCCTGCGAATCCTTACGTACTGTAACCGGGTCCCACCTTACTCTCCGACTAATCAGTAGGGAAACCCCCCTTGAGAAGGACGTGTGATAGGAGTGCAAGGACCATTGGACCCAGGGTTTAGAAAACTGACCAGCTTTATCTGGGGTAAGATGTGTCTCCTGCAGTGCCACAATATGAGGCTGATACTTCCTAATATGGGAGAATATCATAGTGCGCTTGCGCGGGGTGCATGCTCCTCTAACATTCCATGACATTATCTTAACATCAGCCATAAGAAGAGACAACACGTAAAACAGCAGGGGGAGAGGTAAAGACAGAGAAGACATACATGCCCCATCCGGGGTGAGAAACACTGACAGGGATGCACGGGACCATATATAGACCTTAGTACTGAAGTGGTAAGACAAAAAATCCTACTAGTAGGCGACCTCGCGGGTAGGCATCTTGGAGGCAAAATGAAACCCCAAACTAAGTAGGGGACCAGTAAATAAACCAAACAGTAAACATATCTATACCAGCGTTGCATAAGCATCAGTGGAGCAACAGCTCCATCTAGTGGGGAGAACCTGCTCATACATGCTAACAGTGGAGAACCCTGAGTATGTTCATCAATCAGTAGGAGAATATTAGTCCAACTGGGACCCGAGAGAAGAAGTGGAGGAAAAAGGAGAAAGCAGGGAGAGAGAGGAAGGAGAGAAGGGGGGGGGACGGGAGGGGGAAGAACAGGGGGTGGAGGGAGGGTCTTAAGAAGGAGATAAGGATATGGGAAGCAGGAGAAAGAGAGAGGAAATAGAAAATGATAAAACGCATATGATCAACAGTAAACCCCATCCCCTGCTCAGGAGATTGTCCACCCGTCACCCCGACCCCCCCACAAATGGAAAAAAGTAAAAAATAAAAACAAAAAATAATAATCCCAGCAAACAGGAGTCACACAGCAAGGGACAGTCCAGGTAATCGAGGAACAAAAGGCCTAAGGCACCATGAGGGGGGGGGGGGGGGGTTTCGGTTAGGAAGGGATAACGGGAAGGGGGGGGGGGGGGAATTGGCACATCAGGGAGGGGGGAAGGAGACCAGGCAGAGAACGTGTACTAGTAGTCCAGCGGCCGATGTCCTCCAAGTCTGTGGCTCAAAAATAAAAATAAAAAAAAAGGGGGAAAAAAAAAATGAACCGACCCAGGGAAAAGGGACAGGGTGACGTGGGAGGTAGACTGGAGAGGGACAGAGTAAATCCCTTCAGAAGGCCAGAGTAGGGCCCTCATGCAGTCCCGGAGGAACAGGCCTGAATCAGGGCACACAGTAGTCCAAAGTAAGCAACAGGATGGGGGTGAGGGAAGGGAGAGGTAAGGCCTGAGATCACCAGGGAGGCCTTAGGTGCATGGGGAGAGTGGAGGGCCTGGGGAGACTAGGCTCCCGGGGAGGGGGGAGGAGGAATCACAGTACCTTGAGCTCCGCAAAAGGGTCCAGGAGACCGGGGCCATACAGGGGGATAGAGGCAAGGAGAGGGAGGGTAAAGGTCATGGCAGGAGGTCCTGTACCAGCGTCTCCATCTCCCCACATAAACCGGGGTCACCTACAGGATCCGGATCAACGTTGGCGCCGTAGCCAGTCATCCGCATCCTGCGGGGAAGTAAAGAAAACCGCCCGGTCACCATCCACGATCCTCAACCGGGCAGGGTATGCCATGGAGTATGGTACTCCTCTCTCTCTCAGCCGCGCCTTGATAGAAGTAAACGAGGCCCTCTTGCGTTGAAGATCAGAGGAGAAGTCCGGGAAAATGGACACCTTTGCGTTCTGCACTATGATCTCCGGCAGCCGCCGGGCAGAGCGGAGGATCAAGTCCCGATCATTGCAGTTGAGAAACCTCGCCAATAGAGGACGAGGAGGCGCACCAGGGATCGGTGGCTTAGATGGTACTCGGTGTGCTCTCTCCACGGCGTAAGCAGCTGAGAAGGAGGCATCCGGAAATAGCTCTTTGATCCAGGACTCCACATAGGCCCCCGGGTTCTGACCCTCAGCCCGCTCAGGAAGACCGATCACTCTGTTATTCCGGCGCAGCCGGTTCTCGAGGTCGTCATTCTTCTGACGGGCCAAATCCAGTTGCTCCCGGACCTCGCGGAGTGAAGAGGGTAGAGGCTGTACCGTGTCTTCCAGGGTGGAGATGCGTGTCTCAGTCTCCGTCACCCGCTCCCTCAAGGTCTGAAAATCCTGCCGTAGGAGGCCCACGTCCACCCTGACCTCTTCAAGCTTGCCGGTGAGAGAAGTGCGGCATGTCTGGATCGCCATCAGGAGGGTATCGCTCACCTCCCGAAGGGTAAGGTCAGTAGAATCAGCGCCCTCCTCATGATGCGAAGCCTCTCCTCCCTCCGCAGCCGCTGGTGGAACACGCGCCCCGGCCTGAGCGGCGCCATCTTGCCTGACTGCGCGGGCATAGTCCCGGAGCTTTTCCACGGCCGGTCGATCCTTGTTTCTCGTCGGGTCTTGTTTAGAGGCCATAGTGCGGGTCCTCAGCCGAGTCTGTGGGGTCAGGGACTCCAGGATTCACCTCAGGATAAGTTAAATGCAGGTTCTAAGCGGGAGCACTCACAGCGTGCGACCGCTCATCTCAACCGCCCACATTTCATTATGTTGTCACCTTGTTCTAAAAAAGAAAATAATAATCATTCTGCATTCAAATACCTCGTAATGACAAAGTGAAAACAGAATGTTAGAAATCTTTGCAAATTTTTTGGGGAAAGGAAGAACTAAAATATTGTATTGAGATAAATAAAAAATCATTGTGCGACAAAATTTAAGAAAAACGCCATTTTGTAATTTTGGGGGCTTCCGTTTCTACACAGTACATTTTTCGGTAAAAATGACACCTCTTTATTCTGTAGGTCCATACGGTTAAAATGATACCCTACTTATATAGGTTTGATTTTGTCTTACTTCTGGAAAAAATCATAACCATGTGCACAAAAATTAATATGTTTAAAATTGTCATCTTCTGACCCCTATACCTTTTTTATTTTTCCGCGTATGGGGCAGTATGAGGGCTCATTTTTTTTGTGCCTTGATCTGAAGTTTTTAGCAGTACCATTTTTGTATTGATCAGACTTTTTGATCGCTTTTTATTCATTTTTCATGATATAAATACGCTATTTTGGACTTTGAATTTTTTTTGCGCTTACGCCATTGACCGTGCGGTGTAATTAACAATATATTTTTATAATTTGGACATTTCCGCATGCGGCCATACCACATATTTTTATTTACACAATTTTTTTTTTTTTTTTTTTTTTTTTTTTTTTTTTTTTTATGGGAAAAGGGGGGTGATTCCAACTTTTATTAGGGAAGGGGTTAAATGATCTTAACTTTTTTTTTCATTTTTTCCCCACTTTTTTTTATAGCCCCATAGAGGGCTATAACACTGCACACACTAATCTTTTACATTGATCATTGTTATCCCATAGGATAACATTGATCAATGATTCTGCCGCTTGACTGCTCATGCCTGGATCTCAGGCACTGAGCAGTCATTCAGCGATCAGACACACAGGAGGCAGGTAGGGACCCTCCTTGTATGTTCCAGCTGTTCGAGACCCTGCCATCTCGCCTCGGCGGTCCCGAACAGCCGACTGAGTTAGCGGGGATATGTTTTTTATTTTCAATTTAGATGCGGCGATCAACTTTGAATGCCGTGTTTAAAGGGTTAATAGCGTGCGGCAGCGCAATCAGTGCCACGCACTTTTAGCAACAGGTCCTGGCCGTTGTTAGAGGCCGGGCCCGACCCGCTATGACGCAGGGCCAAGCCGTGGCCCCATGTTATAGAACGGGAGTGGACTCGGGCGTACAGGTACACCCTGAGTCCTTAAGTGGTTAACCTCCGTTGTATGTAAATTGTTTGAGGGTTTTCTAAGGGATGCTATTTTGGAGTATCTTGATAAAAATAAATGTATGACTCCATATCAGCATGGCTTTATGAGGGATCGGTCCTGTCAAACTAACCTGATCAGCTTTTATGAGGAGGTGAGCTCCAGACTGGACCTGGGGGAAATCGCTGGATGTCGTATATCTGGATTTTTCCAAAGCATTTGATACGGGGCCACATAAACGGTTTGTGCATAAAATGAGAAGGATGGGGCTGAGGGAGAATGTGTGTAAGTGGGTAAGTAACTGATAAGAAATAGAGAGTTCAAAAGGGGTCTGGATGCATTTCTGGAGAGTAATAACATCGCTGGTTATGTATATTAGATTTATAAGGACAGAACGTTGATCCAGGGATTTATTCTGATGCCATATTTGGAGTCGGGAAAGAATTTTTACCTCTAGTATGAGGGTTTTTTGCCTTCCTCTGGATCAACTCAGTAGGGACTCATTAGGGATATAGGTTGAACTTGATGTTTTTTTTTTTTCTACCTTATGAACTATGTTACTATGTCATATCAACTGAATTTATCACAAGTGACTCCAGTCATGAGTTTATAATGTGTGGAAACTTGTAATATGATTAAGAGAAATGGGAGGCACCAGAGCTAAATTTCATGTGTCATCAGAGCCAGATTAAAAACATCATGGGCCTGGTGCTGAGGATTTTGATGGGCCTACAAGTGGCCGCGACCCAACAGCTCGGTTGCCGCCATTTGTGGGTTGCTGTGTGACTCAATTTTCTTACATCATGTGCGACATGTACGATACACAGTATGACATAGGTAGGTATCCAGGTAAGTAGCTTGCTTGGTAGGTTGTTAGCTAACTAAGTAGACAGCTAGGTAGATATGTAGGAGGTAGGTACCCCTCACATCCCCTGCCCACAATGCAGAGGCCTGGCCGCCCCACATGCTTGGCCCTGGCACAGACCAGTCCCAGCAGCCAGTAAACTTCCTCCCCTTTCTTACCAATAATACTAGTATATAAGAATACGATCACCATACATATTACTATCATACTGTTCCTGAGTAAATCCTGTATACAGACCAATGTTACCAGTATACAAGGAGGAATATTACCATCATACTGTTACTGACCAAGTCCTGTATACTGAGACCAATAATAACAGTATACATACAAATTTATACCACCACACAAAGACTGGATAATACCACGATACTGAGTAGAAACCACTATACACGGACAAACCGGACAAATACTAATAATACCAGAATACAAAAAAATATTACCTGCGCATCAGGAACACAGTATACATTACACAGGGACTGACTAATGCACCGTACTATTACTGAGTAAAACCACTGTACACAGACTGGTATTCCCCCATACAGTGCCAATATAGAGGTAGGTATCGGAAGTACGCAGGATCTGTATACCATATAAGTGATTATATACAGGACCATATAGAGGTATATAGCATCTGTACAAAGGATCTGTACAGTGGTCCCTCAACATACGATGGTAATCCGTTCCAAATGGACCATTGTTTGTTTAAACAATTGTATGTTGAGGGATCCGTGCAATGCAAAGTATAGGACAGTGGTCTTCAACCTGCGGACCTCCAGATGTTGCAAAACTACAACACCCAGCATGCCCGGACAGCCAACGGCTGTCCGGGCATGCTGGGAGTTGTAGTTTTGCAACATATGGGGGTCCGCAGGTTGAAGACCACTGGTATTGGAGGTTATACTCACGTGTCCCCGCCGCTCCGGACCGTCACCGCTGCCCTGGATGTCGCCTTCCATCACTGTCGCCGCGTCCCCGGGGTGTCCCCGACGCTCTGTCAAGGCCTCTGCTTCCCCGGCATCCTCGGTTTCCGTCGCCGCCATCACGTCGCTATGCACACCGCTCCTATTGGATGACGGGACGGCGTGCGCAGCGACGTGATGCCGACGATGGAGAGCGCCGACGATGCAGGGGATCCCGAAGAGGATGCGCCGGAGCCCCGAGGACAGGTAAGTGATTGTCAGCGGACCAAACAGGGCACCGTAAACGGCTATCTGGTGGCAGCTGAAGCAGTCTGCGCTGCCGGATAGCCGTTTATGCGATGGCCCCGACATACAAAAGCATCGTATGTTGATGCTGCCTTCAACATGCGATGGCCTCTGAGAGGCCATCCTATGTTGAAATGATCGTATTTCGGGGCCATCGTAGGTCGAGGGGTCACTGTATACCATATAAGTGATTACAGTTACATCTAGCGACTTGCATAAGACATCTTTTCCCATAGTCGTCATTTTCCAATAGTCGGCACAGTAAAAGTAGGTAGGTAGGAAGTTAGCCAGGTAGGTAGGGTTGCTGTGTAGCTAGCTAGGTAATACCGGTAGGTAGACAGCCAGGTAGGTATGTAGCTAGGTCGGTTGCCAGGTAGGTAGCTATCTAGGTAGGATATTTCCTAGCTAGGTAGGTAGTTGGGTGGATAGCCAGGTAGCTAGCTGGGTAAGTAGACTGCCAGGTGGGTGGGTAGGTAGACATGTAGGTAGCTAGCTATCTAGGTAGACAGCCTGGTTTAGGTAGGTAGGTAGGCAGCCAGGTGGGTAGATAAACAGACAGCCAGTGAGTTAGGTAGATAGGGAGGGAGCCAGTTAGGTAGCTAGGTGAATAGGTAGACAGCCAGGCGGGTAGGTAGGTAGCAGCCAGTATGTAGGTAGGTATCCAGGTCCCCTTGAGCAGAACCCCACCCCCTTTATGCCCGGCATAATAAAAAATACTCTTCTAGTCCCACGCATTTCAGAATGGTCACATCAATCCTCCTTCACCGCCCCATGTCCTCTCTCCTCCACGGGCGCCAATGAGTGATGTCATCTGTGCCTGCGTTGGGGGAGAGTTCACAGCCTGCTTGACTGACTGGAAGCTTTCAGCTGTCTGCACGCGGGCGTATACAGTTGAAAGCAGGTGTCCTGGATTCCCAAGAGCGAACGAGGCAGGCAGAATAAAAAAAGTCTAGCTGGGCTTATTCTAACCTTTGGGCCATCCGCCCCTATGTTAATCCGACCCTGTGTGACCAACCAAATGGTCTGAATACTTATGTCCAAAATTTCAGCCTTATTTTATTTTTTTTATCTAAAAATAAGCAAAAATTTCTAATATTCTATTTTTATTCTTATTATGGGGTATGTGCAAAATGACCAGAGAAGGGGGAGGGGAGGAAAAGAGTTGCAGTGCTTGTAAGATCAAAAATGAGATCAAAGGGATGCTCTATTTTAAAGAAATGGAGCCATTTCAGTGGCATGTTAAGCCACTTAATTTTAATTTTACAGAGCTAGGGATAATGATTTTTATGTTATACTTATATTAAAAAGGAAAAATAACTTTAAAATACTGTGCTACTACAGTGCTATCTGAGGTCCAATGCTCGTTGTATACTCTATTCGCTCTGTAGCAAATTCTAGTTGAGACGGAATCCCGGAAGTCAGGACTTGCCTTACATTCCACAGTAGTAAGTGTATAGAGCAGGGTGCCACCAGCCAGCGGCTGTCCAGGCAAGCTGGAACTTGTACTTTTACAACAACTGGAGGCACCTTGGTTAGGAAGCGCTGAAATAGAACACTACAAAAGCAATCAGACCTCACACAGGGATCCGCATAGTAATCGTGGATTAAAAAAAGGCAGCTGGAGGAAGTGCTTGGTGTTGGATCGCAGGGGAAGGAAGTTCCACTGATTAGGGTACTGGCAGGCCTCAAGCTTGCAGAGAACAACCCCTTTTATCCAGTGGAGAGCAAACAGCAATCCTGGGAAACCGCCCACAGTATACAAAGATAAGTTAAAGGAAAAAAATACATCTATAATCTTTAATGTTTTATTTTTTTCAATCTGGTAAGAGAGTAAGTACTTTACCATACTTATGCAGCAACTTACTCACATTTTTATGAAATTTCCGTAAGTTTCTAACTTCTAGACCAGACACATTTCTGTGTTATATTTTTAATTTTTTTTTACACATGTGAAAAGTTCCTTCACTTCCATACAGGGGATGTACCGTATTTTTCGCTGTATAGGACGCACTTTTTCTTCCTATACGGCGAAAAAGCCGGTGCGTCTTATACGGCGAATACACCCCTATTGCAGCGGTCCCTGAGGCCATCAATGGCCTGGACCCGCGGCTAATACAGGACATCACCGATCGCGGTGATGCCCTGTATTAACCCTTCAGACGCGGCGATCAAAGCTGACCGCCGCGTCTGAAGGGAAAGTGACACTAACCCGGCTGTTCGGGACCGCCGCGATTTCACCGCGGCGGTCCTGAACAGCCCGACTGAATAGCCGGGTTAGTGCTTACAGGACACCAGGGGGGGGACCTTACCTGCCTCCTCGGTGTCTTCTCCGTTCAGGGGTCCCCTGTATGCCGGCGCTCTCCTTCCTCGTCATCACGTCGTCGCGTACGTGCGTCGGCGTGCGTAACAACGTGATGGCGGCGACAGAGAGCGAGGATACCCGGCCGGCAGCAGAGACGTTCCAGAGCGACGGGGACAGCGATGGAGCAGCATCCAGGGCAGCGGTGACGGGTCCGGAGCGGCGGGGACATGTGAGTATTACCTCCTCCTGCAGTGGTCTTCAATCTGCGGGCCTCCAGATGTTGCAAAACTACAACTCCCAGCATGCCCGGACAGCTGGGAGTTGTAGTTTTGCAACATCTGGAGGTCCGCAGGTTGAAGACCACTATTGGGTTCAAAATCTTTATTTTTTTTTAGATTTTTGCCCCTAAAAATTGGGTGCGTCTTATACGCCGGTGCGTCCTATAGGACGAAAAATACGGTATATAGGGGACAGAAAAGTAATTTTGGGTTTTTAGATTATTAATTTTTTGTTCCCATAACTATTTTTTTTTCTTCTTTTTTTGAATTTCTTTGATGAATGGGACTGAAATATTAGCCCCAGTTACAGATAATCAGCCCCTGACACCCTCTGCTGATCTGAGTCAGCTGAGACCCAGCACCTCCTACCGCAGGAAAGAGACCTTCTAGCGAATCACATGATGCCTCTTCTACTGTCACACAGAGCTCACTATCTAGTCTCTACAGGATTTGCAAGAACGTTCAGAAGGTGTCACTTCAGAGTCCCTGGTTGACCAGTCAGTCTTTTTAAAAGGAATTTGTCTGCTCCATTCCAAGTATACAGCAGATAGATGATAGGGGATAAAATATACCATACAGTTTTAGTTCTGCTGTTTTTGTTAAATTATAAAAGTGCCTTTTTTTGTTAGGAGGTAAAGAGTCAAATTGATGGTGCTGTTCTGCAGCAGCACATCTCCGCTTTTCCCCACCATGCTCTGCATGAATGATGGTACAGGGCTTGGCTTCCAGTCCTCTATGTCAATCAGTCAAAACAGCTTGGGAGGGGAAGAGGAGTCGCTGTTGCCATTTAACTCTTCTGCTGCTAACTAAAAATGCCCCTTTTATAAGTTTACAAACTGCGGTCAGAAATACTAAAGGTATGGTTATTTTTATCCCCCTAGCACCTATCTGCCTGGATCTGCAGCTCTGTACCTGGTATGGAACGGTCAGATTCTCTTTTAAGCTTTCCTTGTGGTTTTGAAAACTTATGTTTGCTGCAAGTAAATAGGAACATAGGAGTCTTCATTATTTACTTTTATAAGAGGAAACTGATGAACACACAGGTGATGGGCTTGTCACAAGACACAGCTCTGATAACTGCACTGAAACCGTAACCCTTTCTGCACCTGTGTTCCTCACATGACAAAAACAGATTTATATTCTCTAAAAAAATTAAAACAAACAACGAAGGTTCCTGTTCAATGACCACAGACATCAGAGATCTTAAAAATATGAGATATTGATGCAGAAAACATGTTAAGAATTGTTTCTTACACTTTTCTTTACACTTTCCATTAGTCCGGCAATACAGCTTCCATAGAAGTGGTCATCCAGGCCAGCCTTACTTAGTTTATTTGGGGA
Source organism: Hyla sarda (assembly GCF_029499605.1). Classification (NCBI taxonomy): domain Eukaryota; kingdom Metazoa; phylum Chordata; class Amphibia; order Anura; family Hylidae; genus Hyla; species Hyla sarda. Next base: position 252,906,405 of record NC_079194.1, on the reverse strand, counting down.
GATGTAAAATTTAGGGGCTGATACATGCTCTGCTTTCATGGTGCTGCACATACATTTAGGCTTGCCATATAAGAAATGGATAGTATTTGTATTAACATGTTTTGTTTTTTTTCTGTTCCCCCAGGTGCTTTATATACAAGCGTTTGTCCTAGTCTTCCTTCTCGGAAAGTTCATGGGTAAAGTGTTTTTTGGTCAGCTAAGAGCGGCTGAGATGGAGGTGAGATTTGTGAGCACAGCATAAGGGTTGGGTTTGCATGCAGACAATTTTGTAAAAGGCCAGCTCCTCATACAAATATTACAGTGTTCCCCAACTTGTGGCTGTCCGGCTATTTTTATTTATGGTCACTTTTGCAAACCAGTTTTCTTGGTAGTAACTCTTGGTAGCGCCTCATGACTTTTATTATTGCATCTAAATCCATCTTTCCTGCTTGGTGATCCTTTTTTCTTTGTGTCGTTCATCACTTAGCATCTCCTGGAGCGCTCGTGGTATGCAGTTACAGAGACGTGTCTGGCTTTTACTGTATTCCGGGATGACTTCAGCCCACGATTTGTGGCCCTCTTCACTCTTTTACTATTTCTCAAGTGTTTCCACTGGTTGGCTGAGGATCGTGTTGATTTTGTAAGAAATTGATTGTAATTTTCTGTGCTTTTATGGAATTGAGATATGTATATATATATATATATATATATATATATATATATATATAGTCGGGGTTAATAACTCCTTTATGAATTATGGTCAACAAAAATATGAAAAATATTATGACCGTTATGAATTGCCAAAAATATCCAAACTATGCAATTCACCATATCTGGGCCCGACTATTTTCCCAGATATGAGTTCTTTGAAGTAGTGGTAGAAGTAACTTTTGCAATATACTAAAATAATAACGCAGTTATTATAAAATATGTACATTTATTGGTTACAATTGATTATCATTAAAGAGTGATATACAGACCGTGATAAATTTTATATAAAGAACATCAATGACGTTATGTCAGACATAAATCAAAGATATAAATTAGTAAGTTTATTTAAAAAGATTAAACTTAGTCGCAGAAGTAGGTTAGTTCAGATATCAATAGGTTACTTTGTGTAGAGATCATTACATTACATGATATCTAGTGGGCATTTTACTTGTATAAAATAGGAATAAACCCCGCCCAGTTCTAACCACAACTATCTCTGGTAAGATACGGTACTAAATATATAATTTATAGTACACTACTAATTAGGAAGACTTAAATAATCCCCGTGTGATGTCATGCTCCGCCCCCCTCAATGCAAGCCTATGGGAGGGGGCGTGCACATAAATACAAATTTTTACCTGGGGTGCCCAAACTTTTGATCCCCACTGTAGCATAAATGTCAAAAAAAGTCCAGAATTGCTTATTTTTAATTGATTTTATTATTTTTTTTTGGTCCTCTCATATACCAGAAAAAGTTTTTAAAAAGTAATCAAAGTCCCATTTAAAATGGTACAGATAAAAACTACAGGTAACTGCTAGAGCTGAGCGAAGTTACAGTACTTCGATTCTGCACGAATCTCGTGGCTCGGTGGTTGCTGACTTTAGCCTGCATTAATTAGTTCAGGTGCTCCGGTGGGCTGGAAAAGGTGAATACAGTCCTAGGAGACTCTCGTAGGACTGTATCCATCTTTTCCAGCCCACCGGAGCACCCAAAAACTGTACTAATTTATGCAGGCTAAAGTCAGCAAACGCAGAGCCGAGAAGTTTGTGACGAATCGAATCACTGTAACTTCACTCATCTTTAGTAACTGCGCAAAAAAAATTACTTAGGCCTGTTTATGAAAAAATTCTAGGAGTTAGACTGGAGCAATTTTAAGCATACTGACTTTCTTAGAGGTGTGTGTGTGTGTGTATGTGTGTGTATAGTGTGTGTGTGTGTGTGTGTGTGTGTGTGTATATATATATATATATATATATATATATATATATATATATTTATGAATTCAGGTAGAAGACAGACATGGTGCACATCTACAATCTTGCACAATGATCTAATTGCTTCTCAGCATAATATCAAAAACTAACAGGTTGTTAGTATATACGTTTTGATCAAAAAGTACAAAGCCCACTCGCCACGTTAAGGCCACCTATTTAGAGTGGGTCCCTAACATCCCTAGCATAAAGTGGCGTAGCACTGGGCGGCTACCACCACCGCCGCGACACCAGTGCCCACAGGGGGAACGACCCAACTGGCAGAGCGGCCCCAATGCCACTCAAACCAGTCTATGGGTCGCACCCCCCCGCTGACACGGCGCCACGGCAGCAACGGATGCCACACAGCACCACACCAGTGTGAACAGGATGCTACAGCACACTTACCATGCTCTCCCAGTCAGACTGGGAGGCTGCCAGGAAAGAAAAGGCCCATGTGTAGCTAACTACAACTTGACTTGGCGAGTGGGCTTGTACTTTTTGATCAAAAATGTATACTAACAACCTGTTAGTTTTTGATATTATTCTGAGAAGCAATCGGATCATTATACAAGATTGTAGATGTGCACCATGTCTGTTTTTCTACCCGAATTCACACTGTGTATGTATATATAATTAATGTAATTAGCAAAATAAAACAAAACCTATAAAAGTTAGGTATCATCGTAAGTGTATGGACTTACAGAATACAAATACCATTTAATTTTAACCTTAAAAACTAAATTTGCCAAGTTTTTTATTTTTTATTTTTTTTTTCTTATTTTTCCACACACATAATTATTTAGTGCTTTGCAGTAGATTTTGTGGTAAAATGAGTGATGTCATTACAAAGTACAATTGGTCCTTTTCGGGTTCTGCCAATGTTCCTCCTTTTTTTAAATATGCTAATAAGGCATATTGGTGTGGGAGGGGTTTGGGGAGTTCCCAAGCCCCGGGTGAACGTTGAATTCTGCTTTGAACCTTTATAGGAAACTCCTCCTTCCCTGTGCTGAGGCTCCAATGCTGCAGAATAGAGCGACACTCTAGCCCCTCTCCTCCGATGTGAAATCACTTGATGTCTCCTGTGGCTGGCTGCACATGCGGGGCAGAGGGATTAGATTCAGAGTGGAGCTCCATTCTGCAGCATAGGATACTCAGCACAGGGGAAGAGGCGTTGTCTAGGAAGATTCAAGCCAGATGTCACTCTGTACCCAGGGCTTGGTAATGTCCCCTGTGCACAAATATTCCTCATTAGCATATTAAAAAGAAATGGAGCATTGGCAGAATGGAGTGATGGATCAGGGAAGGTACCACTGTTAACAGTGTAACTAACACTACAAACCTATACCAATAGATGGGTAATGTTAATGACTGATACCCTTTAAAGGGGTTAAAGCACCAAGAGCTACTTAATTTTTAGCGCAGTTTTTTTTTTTTTTTTCCCCTGGTCAGTTCTTTGTTTTCTGAGATCCAAAAGCAGAGTCAGAGATTTTAAGCAGCCTCTTATACCCTGGTGGGCTAAAGTAGAGGTATCAGAATTGTTAAGTCTCTGACCTCCATGAGTTACTTGAAGCAGAGTATAGCAATGATTTTATAGTAACAGTTTGCACATAAGTGTTGCAATATAAGGTATCGAAACATGTTTTCAATTGTTTTCCTACAGATGGAGCGCAGTCCAAACATTTCCTGGTTATTTCATTTCCGTATTCTTGGTAAGTGTGATGGTGTTGAGGAAAGTTTACTATTTGCTGAAAAAGATCTGTCTCCTGTAAATACCGTATTTATCGGGGTATACCACGCACCGGCCTATAACACGCACCCTCATTTTACCAAGGATATTTGGGTAAAAAAAGTTTTTTTTTACCCAAATATCCATGGTAAAATGAGGGTGCGTGTGTGCGCGTGTATACCCCGATACATCCCCAGGAAAGGCAGGGGGAGAGAGGCCGTCGCTGCCCGCTTTTCTCCCCCTGCCTTTCCTGGGGTCTAGAGCCGTGCTGCCGGCCCTTCTCTCTCCCTGGCTATTGGCGCCGCTGCCCGTTCTGTCCCCCTGACTATCGGTACCGGCGCCCCATTGCCGGCGCCGACAGCCAGGGGGAGAGAAGCGGCGCCGACAGCCAGGGGGAGAGAAGGGGCAGCGGCACCCATTGCCGGCGTCGCTGCCCTGTTGCCTCACCCCATCCCCGGTGGCATAATTACCTGGGTCGGGTCCGCGCTGCTGCAGGCCTCCGGCATGCGTCCCCTGCGTCGTTGCTATGCACGGCGCGGCGCACTGACGTCATGCGCCGCGCCGTGCAGCGCATAGCAGCGACGAAGGGGACGCACGCCGGAGGCCTGCAGCAGCGCGAACCCGACCCAGGTAATTATGCCACCAGGGATGGGGGGAGGCAACGGGGCAGCGGCGCCGGCAATGGGTGCCGCTGCCCCTTCTCTCCCCCTGGCTATCGGCGCCGGTATCGATAGTCAGGGGGACAGAACGGGCAGCGGCGCCGATAGCCAGGGGGTGAGAAGGGCCGGCAGTAGGGCTCTAGACCCCAGGAAAGGCAGGGGGAGAGAAGCGAGCAGCGACGGCCTCTCTCCCCCTGCCTTTCCTGGGGCGGTATCGGCGTATAACACGCACATAGACTTTAGGCTAAAAATTTTAGCCTAAAAAGTGCGTCTTATACGCCGATTAAATACGGTAGATAGATAGCTGGATGTTAATATTCTCCTTGGCATAGATGGATAGTTTCTTCTTAAAGTCTTATCCCATTCAATCAGTACAGACACACATACCCTCTTAACTTGGAGAGTAGTTTTGTCCATTTGTGAGTAGTCACTCCAGGAGGAGCAAGTACCCTTGCTGGGACCTCCTATAAATACATTTCCGATCAGATTCCACTGAAAGCAAAACAAGTTCATTCCTTACACGGAGTCCAGAGCTGCTGAAATTCTGCCGCTTGCAGGGTGCAGCAGAATCCCATTGGAAACAACAGGAGGCTGCTGGACTGAGTTTCCTAGCTAAATATTTTTTTTTTTGCTGGATTCAGCTTGGAAATTCCGCCGTATAAAAGGGCCCTATCAGAGGAACGGCACATTGCATAGTTCTAGAAAAGTCTGCTTTATGAGGAAATACAAGCATTTATGAAAGCCTACATGCCAGAAATGCAGTCAGGTTCTGTTAAACAATAATATTTCCTGTTGAATATTTGAGCATTGCATGCATTATCCTAGCTTTTGCAGTGTCTGCATGGCTGAGTGCTTACATTATTTGGCCTAATGTGTAGTTCACCAGATAGTTGTTCAGTATCACTTCCTCTTGTAATGGCCGTTATGTTTTGCATATACAGCTGCCTTGACTATAAATGTTTTATAGCTCATAGCCGCAGTTGTGTTGTCAGTTATTACCATTATATAGGTGTTTCATCACTTGAAAGCCATTACGTAGTTCTTTGTTTCTATGACTACATCTGTACTCTGCTTTCTTTCCTCAGAGTTGGGGAATTGTGGGTTACAGTTCTGTGTTAATACCATCTCTGTTCTAAGGGTGCTCAGCGTGTGTGTTTTTTTTTTTCTCTTCCTAGCACTGATGCTCTTGCTGGGCGTGTTGGATGTTCTCTTTGTGTCTCATGCTTATCACAGTTTGGTCACCAGAGGGGCCTCAGTGCAGCTGGTATTTGGATTTGAGGTAAGTAACCAATCCTTCTAATCAGACGTAAAGATGGTACTTACTATGCATCTTAATACCAACTACAAGGGTTTCCCTCCAAAGAGTTATTCCAATTATAATTTATGCTTGAACACTGTAAATAATGGTCGTCTGAGGTGTGGAATCCATGATGTCAGCAACGTCACTGTGTTCTTGAAATCTGTGAATGAGCCACAGTGCTAGCACTGCTGCTCCTTTATTCTCAGGATCTTAGGTGTCCTGGCTGAAATATGCTACTACTTACAACTATCACAGTTGAAATCATTTTATCTTTATCCGTTCTCAGTCAAATCTATGAAAACCTAGTTCACGTGCATCAATAGAAAAAATCAATACAGAAGAATGCTGCAGGGTCATGTACAGTGGGGCAAAAAAGTATTTAGTCAGCCAGCAATTGTGCAAGTTCTCCCACTTAAAAAGATGAGAGAGGCCTGTAGTTTTTATCATGGGTATACCTCAACTATAAGAGACATAATGAGAAAAAAAAATCCATAAAATCACATTGTCTCATTTTTTAAGAATTTATTTGCAAATTATAGTGGTCCCCTACAAACAAGCAAGATTTCTGGCTCTCACAGACCTGTAATTCTTCTTTAAGATTCTCCTCTGTCCTCCACTCGTTACCTGTATTAAAAAGGTACTCTGCCTCTAGACATCTTATCCCCTATCCAAAGGATAGCGGATAAGATGTCTGATCGCGGGGATCCCACCGCTAGGGACCCCCGGTGATCTCTCCTGCAGCACTCCCGTTTCTCAGGGGGTGAAGGGGACGGAGTATTGTGACATCATGCTCCGCCCCCCCCAATGCTAGTCACACCCCTTCCCATTGCATCGAGGGGGCTGTGTGGGACATCATGAGGGGGCGAAGCCGTGATGTCACGGTACTCAGTCCCCTGCATCGCCCATCATCAGCCACAGAGCGATCCTCGCATTGTGCAGCTGAGAAACGGGGGTGCTGCAGGTGCCCCCCCGGTCAGACATCTTATGTCTAGGGGCGGAGTACCCCTTTAATGGCATCTGTTTGAAGTTGTGGAAATGTGTTTTTTATACTGATAACAAGTTCAAACAGTCACACTCCAAACTCCACTATGGCCAAGTCCACAGAACTGTCAAAAGCCCCCAGAAACAAAATTGTAGACCTGCACCAGGCTGGGAAGACTAAATCTGCAATAGGCAAGCAGCTTGGTGTGAAGAAATCTACTTTGGGAACAATTATTACAAAATGGAAGAGATACAAGACCACTGATACTCTCCCTTAATCTGGGGCTCCACAGAAGATCTCACCTCGTGGTGTCAAAATTATCACAAGAACGGTGAGCAAAAATCCCAGAACCCCCTGGGGGGACCTAGTGAATGACCTGCAGAGAACTGGGACCAAAGTGACAGGCTACCATCAGTAACAAACTTACTCAAATCATGCAGTGCCAGACGTGTCCCCCTGCTTAAGCCAGTACATGTCAGGGACCGTCTGAAGTTTGCTAGAGAGCATTTGGATGATCCAGAATAGTATTAGGAGAATGTCATATGGTCAGATGAAACCAAAGTAGAACTTTTTGGTAAAAACTCAACTCATCGTGTTTGGAGGAGAAAGAATGCTGAGTTGCATCCAATGAACACCATACCTACTGTGAAGCATGGGGGGTGGAAACATCATGCTTCGGGGCTGTTTTTCAGCAAAGGGACCAGGACTACTGATCTGTGTAAAGCAAAGAATGAATGGGGCCATGTATCATAAGATTTTGAGTGGAAACCTCCTTCCATCAGCAAGGGCATTGAGGATGAAACGTGGCTGGGTCTTTCAGCATGACAATGATCCCAAACACACCAACCCAGGCAACAAAGGAGTGGCTTTGTAAGAAGCATTTCAAGGTTCTGGAGTGGCCTAGCCAGTCTCCAGATCTCAACCCCATAGAAAACCTTTGGAGGGAGTTGAAAGTCTGTGTTGCCCAGCGACAGCCTCTAAACATCACTGCTCTAGAGGAGATCTGCATGGAAAAATAGGCCAAAATACCAGCAACAGTGTGTGAAAACCTTGTGAAGACTTACAGAAAACGTTTGACCTCTGTCATTGCCAACAAAGGGTATATAACAAAGTATTGAGATGGACTTTTGTTATTGACCAAATACTTATTTTCCACCATATTTGCAAATAAATTCTTTAAAAATCAGACAATGTGATTTTATGGATTTTTTTTTTTCTCATTATGTCTCTCATAATTTTTAAGTGGGAGAACTTGCACAACTGGTGGCTGACTAAATATTTTTTTTGCCCCACTGTATATCCTGCTGCAAATTTCACCTTCGTTAAAGGTCAGCTAAGTTTTCTGTACTTATCCAGCCCCAGCTGCATCAGCTGATATTATGTTATATCATTCATTCCCCATGATGCTAAACAGAAAGTAAAGATAAAAAGCATTTAAAAGTGTGTGCCATATGCTAATAAATGGAAACTAGTCCTGTGGGCGGAGACTTTGGCCAGACTACTCACAAGAGTCGATAATCACACCTATTGATGGCCTATAAAAATCCTTAATTCCTTTCCCAGCCAATACTGTGATTTTCAGTCCTGCTGATGACGGGTATCCCATGGTAATGAGGCTGGGGTAAGTATCCAAAATCCACCTGACTGGTACCCTTTAAGCTCTAAAATCTTCAGTAAGCTTGCAAGTATTATTCAGTGTCTAAAAGCCTACGGGTACTAATAGTTGAGAAAAAAAAGACAAGTCTCCATCACAATTAACCCAAAACCCTACTGTGTTCATCCAGAGATAGGCAAAATAAAACCCCATGATGCTGAAGCCATAACAGAGGAATTCTTTCCTGACTCCAATATGGCAATTAGAATAAATCCCTGGATCAACGTTCAACTATCCACATGAATATAGGATCCATAACTTTAAATATTTAACATCCAGGCCCCTCTTGAACTTGTTTATTGAGTCAGACATCACAACATCATGTGGCAGAGCGTTCCATAGTCTCACTGCTCTTACAGTAAAGAATCCCTGTCTGTGATGGTGAAACCTTCTTTCCTCTAGACGTAGAGGATGTCTCCTTGTCATGGTTACCTAGGTATAAAAAGTTACTAGAAAGATCTCTGTACCGTCCATTCATATATTTGTACATTGTTATCAAATCTCCCTTAAGACGTCTTTTCTCTAAACTAAATAACCCCAAGCTTGATGACCTTTCTTGGTTAGCTAGGTCCCTCTCCTTACCAAGATTAAAAACACACAAACATACCTTTTATCCCACACTGTGCATGAGCATTCTCTTTTCTCTACAGGTGCAGATTGAGTGTCTCAGGGATGGGGTTTCAGGAAGCAGAGATGCTCCTGGCCTCTTGTGGTTGCAATCTTAAAGCTACCTGCACATAGGATTTTTAGTGCGCCTCTGGTGGATAGACTGCACGCATCTCATAGAGCATATAGGAGCAGGGAGAAAAAGAAAGCTCTGTACTTCTCTCTCTCTCTGAAATGCCACTGCATTGCTGCCTGACCATACAGCAGTGTCTCCCAACCAGGGTGCCTCCAGCTGTTGCAAAACTACAACTCCCAGCTTGCCTAGACAGCCAAAGGCTGCAGCAGTAAGGGTGCCTTCACATGAACCTTACTTGCTGCGGATTATATGCAAGACAGTCTGCAGGTAACCTCATGGCTTAGAATCGGTGAATTTTCATGCATGAAATCTGCACTCATATACTGACTAAAGTGCAAATTTTATCCATAAAAACTCATGCCTGAAATCCATAGCTCTTTCTTTCTTGCTCTCATGTGCTCAGTGAGATACTCAATACTAGGCAACAGATTCAACGCAGTACTGATTACTCGGTCGCCTCATTGGGGGACACAGATACCATGGGTATTATACTACTGCCACTAGGAGGCTGACACTAGGCAAAAAAGAAGTCTGCTTCTCCCAGCAGTATATACTCATCCACAGGTACTGAGCTAATCGGTTTTAGCTTAGTGTCTGTAGGATTTTTTTTTTTTCTTATATTCAGTCTAAAGTTTAGTCTTTTCTTTCCCTTGTTGGCCCAAGCTGGTCGAAAACTTTGTTGGTGAGTATGCTCCATGTGGGTGAGTATGCCTCGACCACCCCCCCTCCTCTGTGAGTGAATATGCCTCGACTCCCCATGTCCCCCCCCCCTCTGTGGGTGAGTATCTGTGTATGAGTACCCCCCCCGTGAGTATGCCTCCCCTTTGGGGGAAGACACAGACAGGGGACTTTTTTCCTACCTGGCCCAAGGGGTTAATAGGTCTGCTCATCTCCGGGCCGCGAGCGGGGAGGTGCGCTTAGTCGTAGCTGCTGGTGGTCCCACTGCGGCTTCTCCAGCGGTGCTTAATTCCTGCGCTTTGCTGTGCAGCCCCGCTTTTTTACGCAGCATGCGCATATAGGGGCCATTTTCCTTTCGGCCCATGCCGCAACCGTCTCTCTAATTGAGCCCACGGCTTGGGCATAGTTATTGCTCTGCCCCCTTTTCTTCAGCGCCGTATCACATGCCTGGGACCTCCTGACACTCCTCCAATGCTGCCCCCGGCCTCTCTCCTCTCAGCGTCTGCTTCTTCTCCTCCCTTCCACCAATGAGGCCTTAGAGTGCGCTCTTAGGGTCAGAGTCCTGACCACTCAGGTGCCTACATGCTTTTTTTATTAAGAGGGGGGAGAAAAAAAAATAAGCCTCTCGAGCGCACTGCGCCCTCTAGTGCCGGCATGGCTACATCGCTGCAGCACTGTTTCTATCTCTCTCTTGGGAAGTATTAGGCTCCCCTCTAGTGTTCAAATGTAGTTATTACAGCTACATATTTTTTTCTATGGTCCTTCCCTTTTACTCCTGTCTGTTTTTTCCCGATTATCGGAAAAGATCAAGTGTGGTATCGGTCTTATCAGTTTAATATTTCATATTTCCCGATTCGGGAACCATATATTGAAGTTTTTTTTTTTTTTTCTGTCTTTTTGCTTTCTCTGCCCTTGGCGGGTGATGGATAGTCCCCCACATATTGGACTGTTTGACCTTTGCTCCGTGTATTGCGGCACCAGCCATGTGCATTGTTTCATCAGACTCACATAAGCCGCGGACCTGCTCTTACCTTTGCAACTGTTGCCCTCCGACCTCTCTGTGTTGGAGGGTCCCTTTTATTTCTCTCATGCCCTCGATCTCCCCTTCTTTTGGCGGGGTTCTGCTAGATATGGATTTGTTGCAGCTGTCGCCGCCCTAGCTTTCGCAGGGGCGCTTGTTGCTACTGCCAGGGCAGTTCATGGTTTTTCTCCCCTCTTCCTTTGGGTGAGGTTCTGTGGGTTCTTGCCAGGTCCATATCCCTGCTTCTCCAGCCCCTCGTGTTACTGTCTCTCTCCCTGTATGGGTATGCCTTGTTTGGCAGCCATCCTGGTGGTCCTTGTGTTTCCTTCTGGATGTGAGGGCTCAGTTCTCTGCTCTTACACTCCAGCGCTTTTTCCATTTAGAGTGTCTCTAGGCCTTCCCCTTCATGCTTCTCTGCTCAGGTCGCCTCAGGCTCCCTGGGGCTCATTGTCTGTCAGTCTCACCTGGATGTTCCTCTCTCGGTCATCCAATCAGTTTCCACATTGGAATCCCTTGCTTGCTCGACCATGGCTATATCTTTTGTGTCTACGAGTGCTGTGGCATGGTTGCCTCAGAGGTGGCGGTGCCTTTTTCTCCTGGCCGCGATTCTCCCCTTAGGTTGGGTCACTCTTCTCTGGCAGTCCCGGAGTCGTTCTGGTCCCTCTCCCTCGGTCTTTGGCCTTTTCAGGCTTTCCTTGCATTGGGCTCTCGGCCAGGTGGCCTTTCCATGCCTTGTGCTCCGTAGTGGTTGTTCCTGGAGCTTCCACCATCCTGGGAGTTCGTCCCCGGCCTTGGCTAGGTTCCGGTCCTGCTCTTCTCCGCTGTTTCTCTTGCCACTCCATGTCCTGCCCCGGTCGAGGTGCTCAGCCGGAGTGTTCGCTCTGGCTTGAGGTTCTCTGCCGCAAACCATGCGGGTGCATCTTACCCTAGCCTTCCTTCTGGCTGTATTCTTCAGGCGCTCTGGACTGTTCATGAATTTTGTTTCTCTTTCGTCCCATTCTAGTGGCTCGGGTATCCGCCTTCTGAGTCTTGCCTTCTTGCTGAGTGTGCTCAGCGGCTTTTCTGTTGTTCTCTCCCCTCAGCCTCTGTCCCCTGGTTGCGTTGGCCTTCTGTCAGGGCTCTCCCTTCATGCCTTCCCGGCATGTTTCTCTTCTGGAAGTGGTGTTTCCTTGCCATGTTTGTCTAGCTTCACTGAATCTCTGCATTAGAGCTTCTCTTATCCCTCTCTTGCGTGTTTAGGCCAGGACTCTGGTTCTTTTCCTCAGGGGTGTTTTCTGCTCCTGCCAGGCAAGGTTTGGCCTAGCAGGCCTCCGGGGCGACCATTTGTTGTCTGTCTGGTCGGCTGTCGGACCCCAGTTCTCTGCTCAGTTCCTTCCTCGTGGGTCCTGCCTCGTCACTCATGTTTTGCGGGGGCTGTCCGGTGGTTGGTAGCCAGGATCCTGTTTCCTCTGAGCCTCTACCTCTTTCTTGGGTGACTGGTTATGGCTCAGTCTCTGGCCTGACCTTCCCTTATTTGGCATTGTTTTTCCTACCCCAGGGACTGCTTTTAGGACGTCCCATGGTATATGTGTCCGCCAATGAGGCGACAGAGTAAAGGAGATTTTTTTTTTGTACTTGCCGTAAAATCTCTTTCTTGTAGCCTTCATTGGGGGACACAGCACCCACCCACTTATGGTTCCTGGTCAGGTTGTTTGTTGCCTGTTCTTCAGACAATTTCTCCTTTTGTTGTTTGGCTTCTCCTACTGCTTTGTGACACAACTGATTAGCTCAGTGCCTGTGGGTGGGTATATCCTGCTGGAAGGAGCCAACTTCTTTTTTTCCCGCCTAGTGTCAGCAGCATAATACCCATGGTATCTGTGTCAAAGTACAAAAAAAATCTCCTTTTTTATTTATCTTTTTTTAGCTGGCAAAAGGCCCCAGATCTTTATGCCAAGTGATACCCCTCGTTTTATTTGACATTAAAGGAAATCTGTCAGTGGTATCACCCACACTAAACCTGTTACACAGGCTTGTAATGCGGGTGATGCTGATTAAAAAGGGTACTCACATTGTGTAGATTCGCCCAGCCGTTCCGCCACAAATTGCGCGCATATATATATATATATATATATATATATATATATATATACACACACATACATACACACACACACACACACACTAATGAGGGCCTTGGGGCATGGGCAGAGCTCTGATCCGAGCTTCGGGCACCCTGATGTAATCTTCGCTGGGCGGCCGCTGCGCCCGGCTCATCAATATACATAAACCCCCTCCCTGCTCCTTCGGCCATGTTATAGTACTGCGCATGCGCCGCTTACTGTGTCCTCCCAGAAGCGGGGTTCCCCTTGGCTTCACAGCTGCAGATGTCATTGCACAATAAGAGGCACATCTGCAGTACTATAACACGGCTGAAGGAGCAGGGAGGGGGTATATGAATATTGATGAGGGGGGTGCCCGGCGAAGATGACATCAGGGTGCCCGTAGCGTGGATCTGAGCTCTGCCCATGCCGCAAGGTCCTCATTAGCATATATAGAAAAATGCAATTTGTGGCAGAACGGCTGGGCGAATCAACACAATGGCCCTCATTTACTAAGAAAATCGGAAGTCTATCTTGCTTTCTTACCCGACTGCTTTTTTCCCCTGGTATTTATTATTATGTCGCATCCTGTTTGTCGCACGTGGGTTTTGTAGGTTTTGGTTTCCAACTCCTCTGAGCTGTCGGGGAAAAAATCCACAACAATTCAACAAATTTGGGTTGGAAACCTTAATAAATACATGGGAAAGCTCAGAAATGTCGGGAAACGCCCCTTTTTCGGGTTTGGGAGAATCCCCATCGGGTCCGTCGGGAAAAAATGTCGCATAGTGTCGCAGACTGGCGCACGATGTCTGCGACATGGCGCAGACAAAGATGCGCCAAAAAAACCCGACAAAAGAGGTCGGGTTTAGAATAGTAAATGAGGGCCAATGTGCGTACCGTTTCAGCATCACCTGCACTACAAGCCTGTGTAACCGGTTTAGTGCGGTTGATACTACTGACAGATTAAAGTAACCAGCAGTAAGGGAATTCCACTAAATGCAGCAACATTCAGTCTTGTAAAATACCAGATTATTAAAATGTCACTATATGCTTGTAACACTGTTTGGCATTACAGTAATAATTTCTTTTTTCTAACTGCCTTTATTTTTTTTTTTTGTTAATTTGCCAGTATGCCATCCTCATGACAATGATCCTCACAGTCTTCATAAAGTATGTTCTTCACTCCGTGGATCTTCAAAGTGAGAATCCATGGGACAATAAAGCAGTTTACATGTTATACACTGAACTTCTGACTGGTAAGCTCCAGTTTTGCCTGCCGGCTTCTCTCCTCATATAACCAAAAGAATTGTGTATCTCTAACAACCAGACTGACATAGTATTAAAGAGGACTAGCGTTGTGCTGTGTGCAGAGGTAGTGAAGCAAATTTTTGCATTTACATTGTGCCATTTTACACTATGCCTTTTGCATACATAGTTTTTAAAGTTAAAAAAAGGCAAGAGTCTGGTTGAACCTATAACCCTACTGTGTTAATCCAGAGGAAGACATGACCCCCCAAAAAATATTGATTAATGTATACTGTGGCCAAACCTAGAACCCTAAGGGGTTCTGTCTTAGACACGCGGAGACAAAATTCCCTTCAGGCATCACACTTTAGATTGGTTTTGTTCCTCATTTGTTTGTGTGATGAACATCTTAAAGAACCACCTGTCGCCATAAATATTCTGTGTAATCTGCAGGCAGCATGTTATAGAGCAGGAGAAGGTGAGCAGATCGATTTATATAGTTTTGTAGTAAGAGTAGTTAGCTTAAAGAGGTTTCTCTGTACCTTAGTAAAAATAAATCTCTGCTTATTTTGGGCTAAGTCAAGTGGGTGGTCCTAATCTGCGATTGATGCTATCTGTGTATGTACATTTGGAGAGCTGTCAATCACTGAGCAGATTCCCTATAAAAGCTTGGCTTCTGTTATCGAAGTTGGTTGAATAGGGGCAATGCTTTTTTATTCATAAAATGTGAGTACTTGGTAACATTTTAATCTTCCTTCTCCTTTGCTGCAGGCTTTATAAAGGTTTTGTTGTACATGGCTTTCATGACAATCATGGTTAAAGTCCACACATTTCCACTATTTGCAATCCGACCAATGTATCTGGCAATGAGGTAAGGGAAGCTGAAACCTGCAATAGCATGATAACAGTGCGTCTATTTTACTCTCCTTGTATAAACCAGAGAACACTGTTCTGGAAAGTAATTTTCTGTCATAGTAAGGGTTTTCCAGTTATTTTTTATTTATTTTTTTAAATAGAGCTTAAAAAGTGTATAAAAACACACACACACACACACAAAAACCTTCCATATCCTGCTGTTCTGACAGTGTCTGATCCCTGCTGCTCACTGCTTTCTGGTCTCCCAAAGTCCCTGCTCTGCAAGTCCCTGCATGAGACGGGTCACTGCCACCAGTAATTGGCTAATCGGGCACTTACTTGTGTCAGGACGTCATTAGGAAGTGGTGAGCAGTCGGAACAGCAGCAGAAGAGCATTGTTGCAGGTAAGTACTTATGGGACAATCACTTTAACAAAGTCATAGCACAAGAAGTGCATGGTATCATTTAGGGATGTACCGATACTGGTATCAGTATCTGGGCCGATACTAGCCATTTGCATGGTATCGGGGACTCGTTTAATGTCCCCGATGCCATGCCCGATACCTGGTGCCGCTCTGCTGCCCCGTTCTTCCATCCTCCCGTCCGCATCATAGTGTTCCATGGAGGAGCATGTGACATAAACGTCACTCTGCCTCCTCCCCTGCGCCCAGCGTAACGCTACGCAGGAAGCAGGGTGACGTATATATGTCACATGCTCCTCCATAGGATGCTATGATGCGGACCGGAGGACGGGAGAACGGGGCAGTAGAGCGGCAGCACCCGACCCGAGGAGGGGGCTGCTACTAATGTCTAAGCGGAGGGCCCTGCTGCTTTCTAAAGGGGGGGGGGGGCGCGCCCTGCTGCTGCTGTCTAAAGGTGGGGGGCTGCTGCTGTCTAAAGGGGCCTGCTGCTGTCTAAAGGGGGGGGGGGGGCTGCTGCTGTCTAAAGGGGGGGTCTCTTATGGAAATCCTTGGCAGCTCGCAGTAAACCGGTTTACTGTAAACCACCAAGGGTTAACTCCAACTGCAGAGGATTCATGGCAACTAGTGCAGATAAAGTACAAGGCTACCTCATGCAAGTGAGCCACACTAGGTATCCTAAAGATCTGCTTCATGTCATGTGTAGCATATTTGTTGTGGATCTGGAGGACAAATCTAGAAAACAAAACTGTTAAAATCGACCCCTGTGTGTTATTAGCTGAATCACATAGGAAAAAGATCAGGTTAACATAAGTCTGTTTATAATGTTTTAAAGTCTCTTGTCTCTTTTGAAAGACCTTAAGCAGAAGGAGAAACATTAGATTACAATAAATTTGTCACTTTGCCTCACACTGTTATATGCACTAATGTGGGAAATGGTGTCAGTAGTTCTAGTAATGAATCAGACTGGTCTATATGGAGAAGTTCTCCATTCGTAATTCTAGTTATATTCATATTGCACAGGGCGAGTTTGATTCCTGGGTGAAAAGACGATTTTCCAATATTTCCTACTTGTTTGTTTCTAGGCAGTTTAAAAAGGCCGTCACTGATGCCATCATGTCCAGGAGAGCGATCCGCAACATGAACACCCTGTGAGTAAATGCCCTGTTATCACACTTGTTACCAACATAGATATGAACTTTGAGCCTTTGAGGTTCAACATTTTGTGTTTTCTTCATATCTATATGAGCATTCAAAAACAACCCAAACATAGTCAAGTTTTTGCACGGACTAAGGCTCCTTTCACACTGACGTTTGTGCCTGTCAGTGTACCGGCCATTAAAAAATAGCGGGAGAAAAATGTGTTCTTTTTCTCCCGCTATCTTCTAGTGGAATAACTGGAATCGTAATGGATATTAGAAGAATCCCATTCAAGTGAATGGATCCTCTTTGCCCGTGAGGCTCCATTACAATAAGTGACGTTACTGGCCTTAACGTCCTCTTGTAACGGAGCATCACACATAGCGTGAAAGAATCCTATGAAGTGCAGTTTGCAGCACTTCTCAGTCTGCGACAAAGCTTGAATACATCTGGGAAATCATTTAAAAATAATTACACCTCAAACTAACATGTTTAATTAAAGTACAGCATATTCCAAAAGTCCCTGCCAAAAATGTACCTTCAGCCTATCCAATTCACTTGAATATAGGACAAGACAGCCATTGCTAGTGCTCTGTGCCCTTCATTGTGTTGATTGGCAAGGGTCTCAAAAAGCCTTTCCTAATTATATTTGTTAATTTGCTTGGAAATTCTGCCACAGGTAATGGTAGTGCTTCCAATTGTTTCACATGAGGAAATGGATATATAAAGAATATGGTAGTTGCTACAAAACAAACAATGTAAAGGTACAGATTTATTTTTTTATGGCACCTACAGGTATCCCGATGCCACACCAGAGGAGTTGCAGGCAATGGATAATGTGTGCATCATCTGCAGGGAGGAGATGGTGACAGGAGCGAAGAGACTTCCCTGCAACCACATCTTCCACACCAGGTTAGCACAGTCTTATGTAAATGCCATGCATGTAATGTCTTCTGCTACACACATTGTCACCAGCTCATTGGTTTTATGATAGAGAAGGATTATTGTATCTTGATCAGCATGGTTCTAATCACATTCTACCCCCTTCAGTTTGTAGCCACTGCAGTGATCTACTGTTACAGCCAGTCAGTCATATGATAGGGGTTTGGGGGGCAAAGATGACAACATCTTTAACCCCTTAAGGACACAGCCCATTTTGACCTTAAAGGGGTACTCCGGCTCTAGACATCTTATCCCCTCTCCAAAGGATAGGGGATAAGATGTCTGATCGTGGGGATTCTGCTGCTGGGGGCCCCTGCGATCTCCCTGCTGCACCCGCTTGTCATCAGCCTCACGGAGCGAAGATTGCTCTGTGTCTGACTCAAGATACAGGGGCTGGAGTATCCTGACGTCACGGCTCTGCCCCCTCATGACATCACACCCTGCCCCCTCAATGCAAGTCTATGGGAGGGGGCGTGGTGGCCGTCTTGCCTCCTCCCATAGGCTTGTATTGAGGGGAGGGGAGTGATGCCAGGAAGGGGCGGAGCCGTGACATCATGACACTCCGGCCCCTGTATCGTGAGTCAGACACAGAGCGATCTTCGCTCCATGAGGCTGATGGCAAGTGGGTGCAGCAAGGAGATCGCAGGGGTCCCCAGCAGCAGGACCCCTGCGATCAGACCGCTTACCCCTTTAAGGACAAAGCCAGTTTCAATTTAGCATTTTCGTTTTTTTCCTCCTAGGCCTTCTAAAATCCATAATTTTTTTTTTTTTTCCATCCACAGACCCATATGAGGGCTTGTGTTTTTTTTTTTTTTTTTTTTTTTTTGCGTGACCAATGTACTTTGTAATGACATCTTTTATTTTGCCATAAAATGAAACAAAGAAATATTTATTTTGTGGGGAAATTGTAAAGAAAAACGCAGTTTTGCATTTTTTGGAGTGTTTTCGTTTTTTTTACGCAGTGCACTTTACGGTAAAAATTTTCTATTTATTTTGATGGTCAATACGAATAAAATGATACCCATGTTAACACACTTTTCTATTGTACTAATTAAAAAAATAAAACTTTTTAAACAAAATTAGTTTTGAATCTCCCTATTCTGATTCTGATATACAGGGATGTATATGGGATGGGATGGAATGTGGCCATAAAGCAGCAATTTCAGCTTTTTATTTTTTAAACTTAAAATGGAGAAAAGGGGCACTTTTTTCACATTTATCTGACACTTTTTTTTGTCTATTGACTATTTATAGCACTCATTAGATTACTAATACTGTTCAGTGCAATGCATAGAACTGATCAATATTATTGGCGATAATACTTCTGGAAGGCAGATCAGAGAAGAAGACCCCGTGATGACAGCCAGAGCAGGTGAGGGGGCCTCCACCCGCCATCTTGGATGATCTGATCCCTGCGGCCTTGCCACAGGCAATCAGGTCAGCCATTAAAAGCTCTGTGCTGCCGCGGGGTCCCTGGTTGCTGATAGCAGCTGGAACCTGCTGTGCATGATGTGAGCACCGCTCCAAAGCATGCATCATGTTCAGGATCTAAATATACGCCCTGAAGTACCAGCGTATCAGGACATACATTAGGACGCACCGGCTCCCCTTCGTGGGATGGTCCCGGCGGCTATCAGCTGCTGGGACCAGTGTGTCTAATGCCAGACATCACCGATCGCACCTGGCATTAACCCCCGTCTGAAGTGTGAAAAAAATCTGATGCTGATAGGGACCACCACGGTGAAACCCATCAGCTGTGAGGAACGCAGGAAGGCCCTTACCTGCCTCTTCTCTGTCCGATCGGTGCTCCAGTTAGCCATGGCAGGCTTGTGCAATAAAGCTTCAATAACCCTGATCTATGCTGTGGCATAGCATTGTTCAGTGTATGCAATCTAATGATTGCATGTAATAGCCACGTGCGTAAATGTCCGAACTAAAAAAATATGTTAATAAAATTGCACGGTCAATGGCACGTATGTAAAATACTAAAGTCCAGAATTGTGTATTTTTGGTCCCTTTGTATACCCTAAAAGAAATATATAAAAAGCAGTCAAAAAGTCTTCCCAACAAAACAAAAATGATACTGATAAAAACTACAGACCACAACTCAAAATATGAGCACTCGCAAATCCCTGTATAAGGAAAAATAAAAGTTATAGTAATCAGAACAGGACCATTTTAAACATGCAAATTTTTGTGCAAAAAGTTATAATTTTTTAAAAGAAACCTATATAATTTAGGTATCATTGTAACCATATGGCCCTACAAAATAAAGTGTGTGTAATTTTTACCGAAAAGTGCACTGTGTAGAACCGGAAGCCCCCAAAGTAACAAAATGGCGTTTTTTTTTTTTTTTCAATGTTTCCCCACAAATATAAAAAAAAATTTCACCGCTGCTGCTTGAAGACTTCATTGCAAGTTCACTGTATAACACCAGTCACAGGTAGGAAAGGGCAAGGGAGAGGCGCAGGGTGCTCTGCTGAGCACCCCTTGCTCTTTCCTACCTGGGACCAGTGTTATACAGTGAACTTGCAATAAAGTCTTCAAGCAGCAGCGGTGAGTCGCCGAGTTTCCTTTATACTTTTCCATTTACCTTACTTGGGACTTCTTACTCCAGAGCACCACCAGACTGCTCCACACAGTGGGTCAGGTCCTTCCTAGCTTCCTATCCAGACTAACTAGACCGGATATCGAGTAGTGCCAGTCTATCCTCTTTCTATCAGTTTATAAAAAAAAAATTTCGCCAGACATGTTGTGGTGAAATGATTGATGTCTTTCCAAATTAAAATTTCCGGCGCAAGAAACAAGCCCTCATGTGGGTGGAAAATTAAAAGCGTTATTTTTAGAAGGTAAGGAGGAAAAAGCAAAAGTGCAAAAATGAGAAAACCCTGAGACCTTAAGGGGTTAAAAGCGCTGCACTGCCGCAATATGTATTGATCACGGCATCTTAGGGGTTAATGGCCAACATCAGTGCGATCGCTTATGTCCGCCATTTCTGGCAGATCCCTGGCTGCTGAAAGCAGTCGGGAGCTGCTGTGCAAGATACGAACACCGCTTCAGTGCTCTTGTCATGTACAGGACCTAATCAAATCCAAACCCCAGGGCCGTGGCCCGGGGTTAAAAAAAACCTATTAGTCTTCACTTAAAATGTAACTTTTATTGTATTTCGAATAAAAAAACAAAACAAAAAACAAACAAGGATAAAACCTGTGTGCCAGAGTGCACATATTCCGTAGTAATTACAGGGATAACCCTGTTGGGTGATTATGAACGGCGCTGCAGTACACTGTATTCAACCACTCTGACACAGTGAAGTTAAATATAACTAGCTTGCCTCCCTCGACATGTTTCGCCGTAACAGCAGCGTTGTCAAAAGGCTATTGAGGCAATGACAAACAGTAATGTCCGCCGGGGGTATTTATAACCCACCTACTAAACATCATCAAAAGTGGCCCCTTATCCATATCCACTCACAATGCTTGTATTATAACAGCAGCAATATGAGCCAATGAGCTGTGCACATGTATAAATCGCTTCCGGGTGAATAAACACTTTTACCTATCACCAGGTATTTATGTTTGATACGTCACTCACCCGTTTGAGGTTGAGATTCCCTCATTGAGGGGCTTCCCCTGTTTTGTGCGGTTGGCTATTATCGGCCTTTTTTAAGTGTTTTTTATGGTATTGTCTGTCTTTTTTGATACATGTATTAATAAAGGATTCTTGATTTATAACGAATATGGGTGTGCGCTGTTTTACGTGTTTCTTTTTCTTCTGTATAATGACTCACCCGTTTATGTCATCATTCCCCTGCAAAGGCATATTGGGGAAGATTTATCAAGAAATGTCTGTTAGATCAAATTTCCAACATTTTTTTTGCCTATACTGACTAGCGTGCGCCTTATTCATCAATAATGTGCAGCGTAATGATGAATAAGGTGCAGCTCTCCTTTAGTGTGAAAAGTTGTCTAACGTACACCTTTTTCTAAAGAAGAGTCAGACCAACAACCAGAGGCTTGGGTTCTCAACCCGTGGTACACATACCCATAGGGATACGCCATGGGTTGAGCCTTGGTATGCGAAAGCGCCGACAAATACTGGCCATGCACTGGCAAGTACTTGTCAGCGCATAGCCGGGCAAACCTCCAGTTGTTGCAAAACTACAATTCTCAGCATGCAGTGACAGAAGGGAATGCTGGGACTTGTAGTTATGCAACAGCTGGAGGCACACTACTATAACTTTCAGCATGCCCTTTGGCTGTCCGTGCATGCTGGGGGTTGTAGTTATGCAACAGCTCGAGGCACACTGGTTGCAAAACACAGTTTGTTACATAACTCAGTGTTTCCCAACCTGTGTGCCTCCAGCTGTTGCAAAACTAAAACTCCCAGCATGCATGGTCTGTCAGTGCATGCTTGGAGTTATAGTTTTGCAACAGCTGGAGGCACACTGGTTGGGAAACACTGAGCTAGAAAACAGATAATGTTTCCCAGACAGTGTGCCTCCAGTTGTTGCAAAACTACAACTCCCAGCATGCCCAGACAGCCAAAGGACATGCTGGGAGTTGTAGTTTTGCAACATCTGGAGGAGAACAGATTGGGGACCACTGTGTAGTGGTCTCCAAACTGCGGCCCTCCAGATGTTGCAAAACTTCAACTCCAAGCATGCCCAGACTGCCTAGGCAGGGCCAGATGTTTACAGAACTACAACTCCCAGCATGCCTGGTCTGTCTGGGCATGCTGAGTTCTAGTTTTGCAACATCTGGAAGAGCACAGATTGGAGACCACTGCACAGTGGTCTCCAAACTGTGGCCCTCCAGATGTTGCAAAACTACAACTCCCAGCATGTCCAGACAGCCAAAGGCTGTCTGGGAATGCTGGGAGTTGTAGTTTTGAAACTCCTAGAAGCAGCAGCGAAGATTAGTGACAATCTTCACTGCTGCCTCTAAAGCCGACGCTGCCCCATTGGCTCCCCCATCCCCGGTTTTAATAATTACCTGTTCCCGGGGCCCATGCTACTTCTGGCTCCTGCGGAGCCCCCGGAGCCAGAAGTAGTGCGGACCCCGGGAACAGGTAATTATTTAAACCGGGGATGGGGGAGGCAATGGGGCAGCGGCGACGGTGGTGGTTGGACTAGGGAGGACCCCAGGACGGCAGGAGGAGAAAAGTGGGCAGCGGACCCCTGCTTCTGTGCTGCGGCAGCTGCAGGCGGGTGCAGCGGGGGCCCGGGCCCCTTACTGGAGTACTGGCTGTACCCCCCTGACGGTGGCCCTGGCTGCATACAAGGTCCTGATACTAGCATCAGGCCCTTGTATGCTAGTGTGCATGGGCGGCCCGACCGCGCTCTGATCTATAAGAACGGGTCAGGTTGGTGACTGAGCACCGGCCCTGGATGTGCGAGACATAGAACTTTTTGTCACGTCTACTGTGAGGTGGTGTAGCATAGCGACAAATAATTGTCATTTAAGTGAGAAATAGTGACTTTTCAGGAAAGTCGCAAATAATAAATATGTGACCACTGCATGGTCATAAATAAAAATGGTCTACATTTAGGCAGAAAAGGAAAAAAGTATCTATATGTAAAGAGGCTAGAAAGTCACTAAAAAGCCCCCTAGCGCCTGAATAGCGCAAAAAAATTGACAAAAAATGGTCTAAATCTCCCTCATTGAGTTTGCGACGCATGCCCAGTCTCCAGAACGAGGAATTTGTATATCTCGATCCTTCCATGTGAACTCTGTACGTGCGCGCCTGTAACTGGATGCCGCGCCTGCGCAGTGGCTAGTAATATGGACTTAGTTGCAGCTTTGTTAAATTCTCTCACTGCGCATGTCATAGACCTTGCACATGTCAGGGAACTTAGGGAAAAAAAGGTAGACAGTCCTATATTCACCATTCTCTAAGTGACTGAGTAATATTGCCCAAAACTCCTTTGTGTAGGAAAATCACCTGTAATACCTGTACTAATAAATATGATAGATGTTGATGTTATTTTTAAAGGACAAAATACCCAGGTAAGTATTAGGTCTCAGCCACTAATAACCTCAGTATGGAGAATTAAAATCCTATGGAATTGTGACAAAACAGGTACCGTATATACTCGAGTATAAGCCGACCCGAGTATAAGCCGAGACCCCTAATTTCAACCCAAAATCCCAGGAAAAGTTATTGACTCGAGTATAAGCCTAGGGTGGGAAATACATCATCCCCCCCATGTCATCATCCAGACCCGTCATTAACATCCTCATCATCATCCCCTTGTCATCATCCCACACATCCCCCCTTCATCATCCCCTTATCATCCCACACATCCCCCCTTCATCATCCCCTTATCATCCCACACCCCCCCCCCTTCATCATCCCCACACCCCCCCCTTCATCATCCTCTTCTCATCATTCGCCCTCAGTGGTCTTCAACCTGCGGACCTCCAGAGGTTTCAAAACTACAACTCCCAGCAAGCCCGGGCAGCCATCGGCTGTCCGGGCTTGCTGGGAGTTGTAGTTTTGAAACCTCCGGAGGTCCGCAGGTTGAAGACCACTGCGGCCTTCAACATCATCCAGCCCCCCTCTCACCCCCTTTAGTTCTGAGTACTCACCTCCGCTCGGCGCTGGTCCGGTCCTGCAGGGCTGTCCGGAGAGGAGGTGGTCCGGTGGGGAGGTGGTCCGGGCTGCTATCTTCACCGGGGGCGCCTCTTCTCCGCGCTTCCGGCCCGGAATAGAGCCGTTGCCTTGACAATGACGCAGAATTACGTTGGCAATGAACGCACCTCTGCGTCGTTGTCACGGCAACGTGACTATTCTGAGGCCGGGCCCGAAGCGCTTAGAAGAGGCCTCCCCGGTGAAGATAGCAGCCCGGAACCAGTATCCCACCGGACCACCTCCTCACCGGACAGCCCTGCAGGACCGGACCAGCGCCGAGCGGAGGTGAGTACTCAGAACTAAAGGGGGTGAGAGGGGGGCTGGATGATGTTGAAGGCCGCAGTGGTCTTCAACCTGCGGACCTCCGGAGGTTTCAAAACTACAACTCCCAGCAAGCCCGGACAGCCGATGGCTGCCCGGGCTTGCTGGGAGTTGTAGTTTTGAAACCTCTGGAGGTCCGCAGGTTGAAGACCACTGCGGGTGGGGGAGTTCACTCGAGTATAAGCCGAGGGGGGTGTTTTCAGCACGAAAAATCGTGCTGAAAAACTCGGCCTATACTCGAGTATATACGGTAAACTAATCAAAATGGAATGCTGATAGTTGGTATGTAATATATAACTTGGTGAAATAAACAATATGATGGTACACAAAAGGAGGGAAGGGGAGGACGAACATCTTTTTGTAAAAGCCATACTGTAAGTCATCAGATAAATAACTGCTGTACAATAGATAATGATATCACAGAAATGCGGCAAATGAAAAACCCTCATTAATGCCTGAGGGGGACTGACTGCGTAACCGAAAAAATCCACTTCGCTTCCTCCCGTAGGAGGACAGAGTCTAGATTCCCTTTCCTGGGACCCAATTTGAAATGACAGACGCCAATGAATTGAATATCCTGTAATCTGCCATTAAGATATGCCAGCATGTGTCTCGCCAAAAGGAGTTTCTCCATTATTGCGAATTGTACTTAGGTTATGCGACATCCGCCGACGAATGGGTTGTGTTGTCTTACATAAATAGAATTTAATACAGGTACATTTGGCTACGTACACAGTATTTTACGTACCGCAGTTAATAAACTAACTTATATTGTAACGGCGCTGATCCACCTGGTTAGTAATCACTTTGCATTTGGGAACAAATTTGCAAAAACTCCAGTGACCACATGGGTATGAGCCCACTGTTTTACTTCCCAGCCAAGAAGGTTTACTACCTTCAGTTGCAAAGTGGCTGTGAACCAGTTGATCTGATACTGGGTCCTCTTTGGTACATCAGGCTAGGCCTGGTCCCTATCACTGGTAGCAAATCTTGGTTTCGCAATAGTAAATACCAATGACGGTGTAAAATTGACATTACCTGATCCACATGCCCAGCATAGGTACAAATGCATCTCACGGTCTTAGAATCCGACTATTTACGGGAGTTTGACAAAAGTTGGTTTCTCTCACTCTGCTGGGCCCTATGGAAGGCCTTCTTTAGGCAACTTCGTGGATAACCACGTTGATGGAACCTGTTGTAAAGATTATTGCTTTCTCTCAAAAAGCTCATATGTTCAGAACAATTTCTCCTCGTCCTGAGGTACTGGCCAACCGGGATACTCTTTTTGAGAGTTCCCGGGTGTGCTACCAGTGATAGGGACCAGGCCTAGCCTGATGTACCGAAGAGGACCCAGTATCAGAGATCAACTGGTTCACAGCCACTTTGCAACTGAAGGTAGTAAACCTTCTTGGCTGGGAAGTAAAACAGTACACACCCATGTGGTCACTGCAGTTTTTACAAATTTGTTCCCAAATGCAAAGTGATCACCAACCCGGTGGATCAGAGCCAGTACGATATATATGCCAATTTATTAACCTCTTCAGGACGCAGGGCGTATGCATACGCCCTAAATCCTGAGTCCTTAAGGACGCAGGGCGTACTGGTACGCCTGTGGGAATTTTGGCAATTCCTGGTGACCCGGAAAATAAGGGATAGGAGTGAGGTGGCAGGGGTGCCACCCTACCTATTGGTTGGTCTGAAGCGACTGACCAATAGCAGATCGAGGGCGGAGGGGTTAAAGTTTGGTTCGGCATTCGGCAGTGTTTCCAAAACGGTGTTGCCCCATACTTTTTATTTTCACAAGAGTTAAAAGAAAGAAAGACCCCCAAAATTTGTAACGCAATTTCTCCTTTGTACAGAAATACCCCATATGTGGAAGTAAAATGCTCTGCGGATGCACAACAGGGCTCAGTAGTGTGAGCGCACTATGTACATGAGGCCTAAATTGGTGATTTGGACAGGGGTGGCTGATTTTACAGCGGTTCTGACAAAAACGCAAAAAAATAAAATACCCATTTTGGAAACTACACCCCTCACGGAACATAACAAGGGGTATAGTGAACAACACCTCACAGATGTTTGACGAATTTTCGTTAAAGTTGGATGGGAAAATGAAAGAATTATTTTTTTTTTTTAACTAAAATGCTGGTGTTACCCTAAATTTTTCATTTTCACATGGGAAAATAGGAAAAAAAAGCCCCCAAAATTTGTAACCCCATTTCTTCTGAGTAAGAACATACCCCATATGTGGATGTAAAGTGCTCTGCAGGCGAAATACAATGCTCAGAAGAGAAGGAGCACCATTGGGATTTTGAAGAGAAAATTTTTCTGGAATTGAAGGCCATGTGCGTTTACAAAGCCCCCATAGTGCCAGAACAATGGACCTCTCTCACATGTGACCCCATTTTGGAAACTACACCCCTCATGTAATGTAATAAGGGGTACAGTGAGCATTTACACGCCACAGGTGTCTGACAGATTTTTTTTTTTGAACAGTGGTCCGTGAAAATGAAAAATTTAACTTTTCATTTGCACAGCCCACTGTTCCACATATTTGTCAAATACTGTGAGGGGTGCAGTTTCCAAAAAGGGGTCACATTTGGCACTGTTCTGGCACCATGGGGGGCTTTGTAAAGGCTCAAGGCCCCCGACTTCTATTCCAACCAAATTCTGTCTCCAAAGGCTCAATGGCGCTGCTCCTCTTCTGAGCATTGTAGTTCGCCCACAGTGCACTTGACGTTCACACATGGGGTATTTCCATACTCAGGAGAAAATGCCCCCCAAAATTTGTAACCCCATTTCTTCTATTACCCCTTGTAAAAATGTAAAATTTGGGGAACCTGCATTTTAGTGAAAAAATTTAATTTACACATTCGACTTTAACGAAAAGTCGTCAAACACCTGTGGGGTGTTAAGGCTCACTGGACCCCTTGTTATGTTCCTTGAGGGGTGTAGTTTCCAAAATGTGCCATGTGTTTTTTTTTTTTTTTTTTTTTTGCTGTTCTGGCACCATAGGGGCTTCGTAAATGTGACATGCCCCCAAAAACCAATTCAGAAAAACTCTCTTAACATAATCCCATTGTTGCTCCTTCCCTTCTGAGCTTTGTAGTGCACCCACAGAGCACTTGACATACACATATGAGGTATTTCCTTACTCAAGATAAATTGTGTTACAAAGTTTAGGGTGATTTCTCTCCTTTTACCCTGAATTTTCACTTTTCTACTATTCCTGTGAAGTACCTAAAGTGTTTAACAAACTTTCTGAATGTCATTTTGAATACTTTGAGGGGTGCAGTTTTTATAATGGGGTCATTTGTGGGGTATTTCTAATATAAAGGCCTTTCAAATCCACTTCAAAACTGAACTGGTCCCTGAAAAATTCCGATTTTGAAAATTTTGTGAAAAATGTGAAAATTGCTGCTGAATTTTGAAGCCCTCTGATGTCTTCCAAAAGTAAAAAAGATATCAACTTTATGATGAAAATATAAAGTATATTTTATATGTGAATCAATACATCATTTATTTGTAATGTCCATTTTCCTTATAAGCAGAGAGCTTCAAAGTAAAAAAAAAAAAAAAATAAAAAGCAACATTTTCTAATTTTTCATCAAATTTTGGCATTGTTCACCAGAAATTATGCATCGACGACAATTTACCACTAACATAAAGTAGAATATGTCACGAAAAAACAATCTCAAAATCAGAATGAAAAGTAAAAGCATTTCAGAGTGATTAATGCTTAAAGTGACAGTGGTCAGATGTGCAAAAAAGGGCTGCGTCCTTAAGGGGTTAATTACGGTACGGAAAATATTGTGTACGTAGCCAAATGTACCTGTATTAAATTCTATGTAGGTAAGACAACACAACCCATTCGTCGGCAGATTTCGCAACACCTAAGTACAATTTGCAATAATGGAGAAACTCCTTTGGCGAGACACATGCTGGCATATCTTAATGGCAGATTACAGGATATTCAATTCATTGGCGTCTGTCATTTCAAATTAGGTCCCAGGAAAGGGAATCTAGACTCTGTCCTCCTACGGGAGGAAGCGAAGTGGATTTTTTCGGTTACGCAGTCAGTCCCCCTCAGGCATTAATGAGGGTTTTTCATTTGCCGCATTTCTGTGATATCATTATCTATTGTACAGATTAAATTGTTTACCCCAGTTATTTATCTGATGACTTACAGTATGGCTTTTACAAAAAGATGTTCGTCCTCCCCTTCCCTCCTTTTGTGTACCATCATATTATTTATTTCACCAAGTTATATATTACATACCAACTATCAGCATTCCATTTTGATTAGTTTACCTGTTTTGTCACAATTCCATAGGATTTTAATTCTCCATACTGAGGTTATTAGTGGCTGAGACCTAATACTTACCTGGGTATTTTGTCCTTTAAAAATAACATCAGCATCTATCATATTTTATTAGTACAGGTATTACAGGTTCTAGGTTTTCCTACACAAAGGAGTTTTGGGCAATATGGGCTAGTAGGAGCCACTTATATATACATGTTATATATACATGTCACTTAGAGAATGGTGAATATAGGACTGTCTACCTTTTTTTCCCTAAGTTCCCTGACATGTGCAAGGTCTATGACATGCGCAGTGAGAGAATTTTACAAAGCTGCAACTAAGTCCATATTACTAGCCACTGTGCAGGCGCGGCATCCAGTTACAGGCGCGCACGCACAGAGTTCACACGGGAGGATCGAGATGTACAAGTTCCTCGTTCTGGAGTCTGGGCATGCGTCGCAGACGTAATATGCCTTTGCAGGGGAATGATGACATAAACGGGTGAGTGACGTATCAAACATAAATACCTGGTGAATAGGTAAAAGTGTTTATATACCCGGAAGCGATTTATACATGTAAACAGCTCATTGGCTCATATTGCTGCTGTTATAATACAAGCATTGTGAGTGGATATGGATAAGGGGCCACTTTTGATGATGTTTAGTAGGTGGGTTATAAATACCCCCGGCAGACATTACTGTTCGTCATTGACTCAATAGCCTTTTGACAACGCTGCTGTTACTGCGAAGCATGTCGAGGGAGGCAAGCTACTTATATTTAACTTCACTGTGTCAGAGTGGTTGAATACAGTGTACTGCAGCGCCGTTCATAATCACCCAACAGGGTTATCCCTGTAATTACTACGGAATATGTGCACCCTGGCACACACATACCGTATATACTTGAGTATAAGCCGAGTTTTTCAGCACGATTTTTCGTGCTGAAAACACCCCCCTCGGCTTAAACTCGAGTGAACTCTCTGCCCTCTGTGGTCTTCAACCTGCGGACCTCCAGATGTTTCAAAACTACAACTCCCAGCAAGCCCGGGCAGCCATCGGCTGTCCGGGCTTGCTGGGAGTTGTAGTTTTGAAACATCTGGAGGTCCGCCGGTTGAAGACCACTGTATCAGACATTGACAAGCGGTGATGATGGGGGGGGGGGGGGGGCTGATGACGGGGGGGTGTGGGATGATGACGTGGTGATGATGAAGGGGGGGGGTGGGATGATGACAAGGGGATGATGAAGGGAGGGTGGGATAATGACAAGGTAATGATGAAGGGGGGGGTGTGGGATGATAAGGGGATGATGAAGGGGGTGTGGGATGATAAGGGGATGATGACAATGCGGTGATGATGAAGGGGGGGTGGGATGATGACAAGTGGTGATGATGAAGGGGGGGATGATGACAGGGTGATGAGGGTGTTAATGACGGGGGTCTGGATGATGACAGGGGGGATGATGTATTTCCCACCCTAGCCTTATATTCGAGTCAATAACTTTTCCTGGGTTTTTGGGGTGAAATTAGGGGCCTCGGCTTATATTCGGGTCGGCTTATACTCGAGTATATACGTTAGGTTTTATCCTTGTTTGTTTTATTGTATTTCGGATTAAAAAAAAATATTTTTTTTTTAAGGGAAGACTAATAGGGAGTTTTTACCCTGGGCCATGGCCCTGGGGTTTGGATTAGATTATACAAGGGCCCCTTGCTTTCTTTTAGGTCCTATATTAAAAACAAAAATGCCCCAAGGGTATGTCCTGGTGCGCTAAGTATCAATGCATCAGGACGTACGTTTTAAGCCCATTGTCCTTAAGGGGTTAACCAGGCATCCAAAAGTTCAGAAGTTCTTATTGTCTGGTGATTAAGACTCCTCACTATATTTGGTTTATCGTCCTTCTGTAAATTGTAATATACTTATCTTCCAGTAATCCAAAATACTGAAAGACCTTATTGCATCCAGATTGCTTAAATAAAGGAACTCTATTATATTAATCCTTTCCGCAGAACGCAGTTTATAAATGGCACAGCGGCACGGCAGGGGTATTAGCAGCCAGGACCCGTGGCTAATGCTGAACATCGCTATTCAGGCTGATGTCCGGCATTAACTCTTTAGATCACGGTGTCTAAAAGTGCTGAAATCTGTTCCCGGCAGCTCAGCAATGTCCCGATCAGCTGTACGGACGGAGGGAAGCCGCTAACCTCCTTCCCTGCCATCCGATCGGTGCTCCATTGCTGCAGCCAGCTATTGCAGGCTGGAACAATCGAGCGCCGATAACACTGATCAAGGCTATGCTATGGAATAGCATTGAACAATGTATGAAATCGAAGGATTGCATGTAATAGTCCCCTATGGGACTATAGTGTAAAAAAAAAAAAAAAAAAAAAAAATATATATATATATATATATATATATATATATATATGTGTTAAATGTGAATTAACCCCCCCTTCCCTAATAAGTTTGAATCACCTCCCTTTTCCCAGTTTTAAAATTATATTTTTCTTGAGTGCTTCATTGGGGGACACAGGACCATGGATGCTGCTTGCCACTAGGAGGCTTACATTAGGTAAAAAACAAAAGAAGGCTGGCTCCTCCCGGCGGGATATACCTGCCTCCTGGCTCTGAGCAACTCAGTTTTAGCTTAGTGTCAGAGGAGGCTAGACGCAGGTCTGGTCTTATTTCTTTAGTTTTTTTTTCCTAGTCTCTGGTACAGTTTAGACGTTCTCTCCTTTTTTGTTTTATCTAGCGTGGGGCGACGGGAGCATGGCGCTGCCTGATCTCCCCCCCCCCCCCCCCCCACACATGGGAGCTAGGGGCACGGTGCATCATGAATGGGCCGTTAACCCCTCCTCGACAGCAACCAGCGCCAGGTGGTGTACCTATGGTACGGGTCCCCCATTTGCCCCTGTTCACCATGGCGGCTAAAGGCAGGTGGCACTAGCTGGTCGAAGACGTCTGGGTAGGTATGATGGAGGTCCCTCCTGGTAAGGATTCCCCCCCCCCCCCCCCCCTTCCCTCACCCCTGCCTTTTTTCCACGTGGGCTGGGGGTCTCTATTCCCCTGGCTGTGGGGTCTGAGGGGGCAGTAGCCTGGCTAATCGGCCGGAGGGGGGGGGTTTATCTATAACAGGGGGAAGATGGTGGCCGCAGAGGGGTTAATCTCTCTCCTTCCCCACTTCCGCGCCCATGCACGGCCGGTGGAGGGGGGGTTAACTTTAGATATGGGGGTTATTATTCCCCTTCCCTTCCTCCGCTGTGACTCTGCTCCTGGCTGGAGGGGGGGGGGGGGGTTAACTTTGGCCCTGCGGGGTTAACACTGCGGCCGTGCGCCTTACAGTTTTTTTTCTGCTGCACGGCCACAGTCTTACCTCCGGGGTCCGGGTTCGGCCGGGGCTTCTGTCGGCGCGCACATCGCACTGCTCCACTTATCTGCATTCCTCAGCACATCGCCCCTGATTCTTGCAGGCCCGGAGCTGCGGGCAAGTCATTAATTGAGCCCGCGGTTTGGGCCTGCACTTGGCTCCGCCCACTCTGGAGCAGTTCCCGAGCGCTGGCCTAGATGTACGGCCATTCTCTAGCCTCGCCCCCCTCAGCCTCTCTGCTCTCAGCGCGCCTATCGTCTGGGAGCGCGCGCTCCTTCCTCCTATCGCAGGGGAGCATGCGCAGCACGGGGGGCTGTACTTCTAGTCACCCTATGAGGTGGTCTCGTGCCTTGCGCGCACTGTGGGGGTCACTTTCTCCTCCCCCTCTTCCTGCCTCACAGTGGTCCAGTGCTTCCCTCTGCCGGCAGTTGGTTCCTCCGTCCCTCTGAAGTTCCTCCAGCTGTTTTTTGCCGTCCCACTGCGCTTTCTCCAGCTGTTTCCAGGATTCTCTCCGGTCACAGGCACCTGGGTGAGATTACTCCTTGTCTGTGGATTGTCTGACTTACTAGTGCTTCTTAATGTCTGACCCCAGTACCGACCCCCCCCTTCCCAGCAGGCTGCTACTGCGCTGGTCACTTACTATGCCTGCTCAGGCTGTAAGGCCAAATTGCCAGGCGGTTCCTCTGAACCCACCTGTACGCTTTGCACGTCCCTGCGCCCCGGTCCTTCCCCAGCTACCACCCAGGGCGGTCTCCCAGACGGCGGGCGGTCTGATTCCGCTCCGGTATGGGTTGCTTCCCTCTCCCAGTCCATTTCTGACTTGGCCAGGGTTTCCAGGGAGGTTGTGTCCGCGCTGGGGCGATCCTCTTCGCGCTCTTCCATCAGGGAGCCGAAAGTGAGTAACTCCCGCCCTCCCCTTCGGCCCTCTCACGTTCGCTCGGGGCGACCTTCCTCGGTGTCCTCCCCCGAGTCGGGCTTCCCGGGTCTTTCCCACCGGAGTTCCCATTCTCGTTCGACCTCCTCCAGGCGTCGCCGCTCTCAGTCTCCTGATGTCCGCTCCCGGTCTCCCGGTCTCCCCGCTCCGTCTCCCCCCGCTCCAGGACTCCTCCGGAGCGCTCCCAGTCTCCTGGTGAGCTGCGGCACTCTGATTCGGACCCCCCCCCCCTCTTACTCGGAAGTGACTCCCCGCATGTCAGATATGGTGGAGAGCCTGGTGTCGGCTGTCAGGGACACCTTCCACCTGCAGGACCCGGAAACTTCTGGGGCCGCCCCTGAAGTCTCCTTCCGCCGAGCTCCTTGGACCTCCCAGGTTTTCTGCCCCCACGCTGAATTCGATGAGCTGTTGGAAGCAGCTGGAAACATCCGGAAAGGCGCTTTTCTGGGTCTAAGAAGCTTCAAGCTCTTTTTCCCTTTCCGCAGGAGCTAGTAGCCAGGTTGTCTTCTCCCCCTAGGGTGGATCCCCTGTGTCTAGGCTGTCTAAATCGACTACCTTGGCACTGGCTGATGCGGCTTCCTTTAAGGACCCATCGGACAAGCGCATAGAGAACCTAGCGAAATTCGCCTTTGAGGCGGCAGCCTCGGTCTTGTCCCCTGCTTTTGCCTCCACCTGGGTGTCAAAAGCTATGTCAATTTGGGCAGGTGAGGGTGGGGACTTCCTCCGGTGATATGGCGGCTTTGGCGCAGCAAATCGCCCATGCTGGTGAATACCTCTGCTGGGCTTCCTTGGAGTCGACACGCTGCGCGGCCTTGGCCTCGGGAAACTTGGTGGCCCTCAGGTGCTCCATGTGGCTTAAGGCTTGGAATGCTGATGTGGCCTCTAAGCGTTCTCTCGCTGAACTCCCGTTTCAGGGATCTCGTTTGTTCGGTAAGCGCCTCGACAAGATCATTTCGGAGGCCACGGGGGGGCAAAAGTTCTCTCTTGCCTCACAATCGGCCGCGCCGTTCGGGTCCGCAGTAGGGGACTTCTTCCTTTTGCCCTTTCCGTTTCTCAGGCCGCACGGATAGGCCCCAGGCCTCTCGGGACAAGAGGGCTCCATCCTTCAAGACTTCATTCTAACCGCCCTCCTCTCAAGTCGGGGACCCGCAAGTCCCCCACGGCATGAGGGTGCGCCCCCATCCGAGTCTTCATCCGAGGTCGCCTGTCCCTCTTTTCGGACATTTGGCTAGCTCATGTCCAGGATGCTTGGGTTCAGGAGGTCGTTTCTCAGGGTTATCGCATAGTTAGCTTCTATGCCCCGGGATCGTTTTTTCCGGTCCCGCCCTCCTCTGTCCCCAGCTCTGGCTGCAGCATTTCAGGTGGCCCTCCGCACTCTTCTTTCCCAGGGCGTGATTGTTCCGGTCCCTCCTCAGGACCGCTTCTCGGGTTTCTACTCGAACCTCTTCGTGGTCCCCAAGAAGGACGCCTCGGTTCGTCCGATCCTCGACCTCAAACTTCTGAACTGACACGTGCACCTCAAGCACTTTCGGATGGAGTCTCTGAGGTCTGTTGTTGCTTCAATGGATCAAGGGGAGTTCCTCTCCTCCGTGGACATCCGGGATGCTTACTTACACATCCCTATCTTTCCGGCCCACCACCGCTTCCTCAGGTTCGCTGTCCCCGAGAGTCATTTCCAATTTGTCGCCCTACCTTTCGGGCTGGCGACCGCACCCCGGGTCTTTACCAAGACGTTGGCGGCGGTGGTGGCTCTTCTCCACTCTCGGGGCATCTCGGTTCTTCTGTACTTGGACGACCTGCTCATCAAGGCGCCCTCCTTGGAGCAGAATCGGGCCAGCCTCAGCTACACCCTCCAGACCCTCTCAAGTTTCAGTTGGATTGTCAACCACGAGAAGTCCCATCTGTCCCTGGTTTTTCTGGGGCTCCACTTCGACACAGCGGCTGCTCATGTGTTCCTGCCGGAGGGCAAACTCCGGGAGCTCCTGTCAGGGGTCCGCTCCCTTCGGGCACCGGGCCCACTTCCCATCCGCACCTGCTGTTTTGAGGAAGATGGTGGCCGCCATGGAGGCGGTACCCTTCGCTCAATTTCACTGCTGTCCTCTCCAATGGGCCATCGTGTCCCAGTGGGACAAGTCCCCCTTGTCTCTCCAACGCAGGATCTGGCTCTCCCCAGGTACGCCTCTCCCTCCTTTGGTGGCTCCGGTCCCCCCTTCCCTTCCTACCCCTCTGTTGGCATGTCCTGACCACGGACACGAGCCTCCTCGGCTGGGGAGGGGTCTTCCGGGACCAGATGGTCCAGGGTCGCTGGACTGCGTCGGAGACCAAACTCTCCATCAATGTTCTGAAGCTTCGGGCGATCCTCCTATGCCTTCGGCACTGGACCCGCCTTCTTCGGGGCCTCCCAGTCTGGGTGCAGACGGACGACGCCACGGCCGTGGCATACATCAATTGCCAGGGGGGCACCCGCAGCTCCACAGCCATGAGGGAGGTCACGAAGATCCTCAGGTGGGCAGAACTTCAGGTTCCGGCCCTCTCAGCCGTGCACATTCCCAGCATCGAAAACTGGGAGGCAGACTTCCTAAGTCGCGCCACCACGGATTCGGGCAAATGGTCTCTCCACCCGGAGGTCTTCGATCAGATCTGCCGTCGGTGGGGAATGCCGGACGTGGACCTGTTCGCGTCACGTTGGAACAGGAGAAAGTCCCTTCCTTCGTGTCCAGGTCTCGGGATCCCCTGGCGCTTGCAGAGGATGCCCTGGTGGTCCCCTGGACCTCGTTCGCCCTTCCTTACCTCTTCCCACCTCTTCCCCGGGTCGTCCGGAAGCTCAAGGCAGAGGGGGTCTTGGCCATTCTTGTGACTCCGGACTGGCCTCGTCGCGTGTGGTACGCAAACGTGGTCAGCCTCGTGGCAGACGTTCCCTTCCGTCTTCGAGGCGCCCCAACCTTCTCTCCCAAGGGCCCCTCTGCCACCCCAATTCACTTCCGCTGCGTTTGACGGCGTGGCGGTTGAAACCGTGGTTTTGAGGGCTCCGGGGGTTTTCCTCCCGCGTTATCCGGACTATGTTCCGTGCCCATAAGCCCTCGTCCGCCAGGATTTACCACCGCACCTGGCGGGCATATTTTCGCTGGTGTGAGGCCCGTTCCATTTCTCCCACCTCCTTCTCTCTGCCAACTCTCCTGTCCTTCTTACTGTCTGGAATGGAGACGCGCATTGCCCTCAGTTCCCTTAAGGGGCAGGTTTCGGCCCGGTCAGTCCTCTTCCAATGCCCTCTGGCGTCTGACCTTCATATTCGCACCTTTTTGCAAGGTGTGGCCCACGAGGCCCCCCCTCTTCGGTTCCCTACTGCGCCTTGGGACCTTAACCTTGTTTTGGATGCCCTTCAGGCGCTCCGTTTGAGCCTCTGGCTCAGGTTTCTCTCAGTTTCCTCTCTTGGAAGGTGGCTTTTCTGGTCGGGGTTACATCCCTTCGCCGTGTCTCGGAATTAGCCGCTCTCTCCTGCCGCTCCCCCTTTCTGGTGCTTCACCAGGATAAGGTGGTTCTCTGGCCGGTGCCCTCTTTCCAGCCTAAGGTGGTGTCTCCCTTCCACCTGAACGAGGACATCATGTTGCCCTCCTTCTGTCCGTCCCCCTCCCATCCGAGAGGGCGCCGGCTTCATAAGCTGGACTTGGCCGTGCGGACCTATTTGTCGGTCACCTCCTCCTTTTGGCGTAGTGACTCCCTGTTTGTGCTCCCCAATGGGAGGCGCAAGGGACTCCCGGCCTCGAAGTCCACGATCTCCCTGTGGATCCGTTCTGCCATTTCAGAGGCGTACCGCTGTAAGGGTTAGGTGCCTCCCTTCTGCGTGATGGCTCACTCCACCCGAGCAGTGGGGGCCTCCTGGGCGGTCTGTCACGGGGCCTCGGCCCTGCAGGTGTGCAAGGCTGCGACTTGGTCATCCCTGCATACCTTTACCAAGTTTTATAGGGTTCATACTTTTGCGTCCTCCGACGCAGGCCTGGGCCGCAAGGTTTTGCAGGTGGCGGTTCGAGATTCCGTCTGAGCCTTCTTCTGTCAGGGTTGGTTTGCCCTCCCCAGGGACTGCTTTAGGACATCCCATGGTCCTGTCCCCCCCCCCCAGTGAAGCGCTCGAGAAAAGTAGAATTTTGGACTTACCGTAAATTCTCTTTCTCTGAGCTTCTATTGGGGGACACAGCACCCACCCATTGTTTTGTTTGCGGACAGCCGGTTTCTGCCCTTTCGGGGCGGGGGTGTTCTCCCTTTTTGGTCGGTTTTCCTTTTTCTGGGTGTTGTGTTCAACTGTTCTTTTCTGGGCTGGCTCTCCTTCTGCTTTGGGACTAAAACGGAGTTGCTCAGAGCCAGGAGGCGGCTATATAGTGCCGGGAGGAGCCAGCCTTCTTTTGTTTTTTGCCTAGTGGCAGGAATTTAGAATTTACGGTATCGCCGCATGTGTAAATGTCCGAACTATTAAAATATCATGTTAATATAACTGCACGGTCAATGGCTTAAACGGAAGAAAAATACCAAACTCAAGAATTGCGTATTTTTGGTCACTTCTAATGCCAAAAAATGAATAAAAAGCTATCAAAAAATCCCATCAAAACAAAAAATAGTATCAGTAAAAACCTAAGACGATGGCGCAAAAATATGAGCCATCATACTTACATGAGCTCGTATATGGAAAATTAAAGGGGTCAGAAATTATAGGGGTCAGAAGAGGTCAATTTTAAACATACTAATTTTTATACAAAAATTTATAATTTTTTAAAAGTTGAAAAATAAAACAAAACCTAATATAAGCTTGATATTATTCTAATCGTATAGACCTAGAGACTAGAGATAACATCTCATTTGTAGCATAAAGTGCACTGCGTTTTTTCAATTTCCTCCCACAAATTTTTTTTCATTTCGCTGTAAATTTGGTGGTAAAAAGAGTGATGTCACTACAAAGTACAGTTGGTGGCGCAAAAAAAAAAAAAAGCCATTATATGGGTTTGTAAGTTGAAAATTTAAAGCGTTATGGATTTTAGAAGACAAAGAGGAAAAAACAAAAGTGAAAAAAAAAAACCATGTCCTTAAGGGGTTAAAGGTGTTTTCCACTGGATAGGCCATCAATGGCTGATTGGTTGGGTGCCCTACACCTTGCTGTTCTGCACAGCCACTGCAATGGGATGTAAATAATGTACAGAGCTGGAAGCCTTGGCTCCATACGTTGTGTGGTGGTGGGGTCGGGTTACTGCAGCACAGCTCCCAGCAGGACATCAATGTATTTTCCATGGAAAACCCTTTTAGTCTTTTCCTGAGATGAGCAAACTTACAGTAATTCGATTCATCACGAACTGTTCGGCTCGGCGTTTGCTGACTATCATGCATAAATTAGTTCAGCTTTCAGGTGCTCCGGTGGGCTGGAAAAGGTGGATACAGTCCTAAAAGACTATCTCCTAGGACTGAATCCACCTTTTCCAGCCCACTGGAGCACCTGAAAGCTGAACTCATTTATGCAGGCTAAAGTCAGCAACTGCCGAGCCGAGAAGTTCGTGATGAATCGAATTACTGGAAGTTCCCTCATCTCTAGTCTTTTGTCAAGTTTTCATTCCACTCTTCTAAATATCTTGGAATATGTTTTTAGCGAACAGAAACTGTGTATTTTAGTATTCATTTTTACCTTAAAGCCCATCAATATTAGATCAGAGGAGGTCCTGAAGGGACTGTAGTGCTTTTGCAAGCGGTGCACCCTCTTCAATGTTTAAAAACACTCATACTGAAATCGCCATACTTTTAGTGGTGGAAGTGCATAATACAGCTATGCACCATTTAAAGGGAACCAATCATCAGATTTTACCCTATATAACGCTTGGTAAAGCGTTATATAGGGTAAAATCTTTATTTTCACCATTCCCGGGGGACGCTCCTGCCCCCAGGGATGGTGAAGATATGAAGTTATAAACTAGTCACCGCCGCCGCCGTAAGTAGTCACCTGGGCGGGGAGCTCTTCTCACCAACTCCCGTTCTTCGGCCGGGAGCGACGCCCCCTCCGCTTGATTGACGGGCAGCATCATCGCTCTGCTCCGTCTTTTCAGTGAGCGGAACAATGATGCGGCCCATCAATCAAGCGGAGGGGACGTCGCTGCCGGCCGAAGAAAGGGAGTAGAGGAGAAGAGCTCCCCGCCCAGGTGACTACTTACGGCGGCGGCGGTGACTAGTTTATAACTTCATATCTTCACCATCCCTGGGGGCAGGAGCGTCCCCCAGGGATGGTGAGGACAGCAATTTTACCCTATATAACGCATTATATAGGGTAAAATCTGATGATTGGTTCCCTTTAAGCGTAAGGGGCAATGCTGCAGTAGCTTGCAGCGCTACTACTAAAAGTATGGTGAAGCAGGTATGAAAGCCGGTAAAGATTAGGGGTATTCTGGTGTAAATAATAACTTGGCATAATGCTGGGGTTGTAGAAACAAAAAGGATACTTACCTACCACTGGTCCCTCCACAGCTTCGGCTGTAACTTTCATTCAGCTAATTTCTGTCCACTGATGCTTGTCTCTTCTGCCTGCTTTTGAGACAAGAGCTTGGAGCAGCTCTGAGCTCTTCTCTTGTAAGCAGGCAGAAGAGACAAGCATCAGGGGCCTGAAAGGAGCCAAATGGACTCTAGAGCAGGAACTGTGGGAAGACCAGGCGTTGGTAAGTATCCTTTTTTTTCCCCCTACAGCTACAGTATTATTCCAAGTTTTTATTTACCCTCCAATACCCCTTTAAAGATGCTACAGCCCACACAGATGGCTGTTTGGCAGGGTACCCTTTAGTCACACACCTGCTGATCTAATATTGATGGCTTGTCTTGTGCATAGGCCATAGATTTTATCAGGCTGGATAACCCATTTTAAGTAAGTCTGCTTAGAATAAATGCTAAAAAAAAACACCTTTTACCATTCCAGCTGTTTGCGTTCTTGGTTCCAACGACAGCAGACTTGTCCCACATGCCGAATGGATGTCCTCAGAGCTTCTCTGCCTACACAGACTCAGGCACCAGTAGATCAGCCTGACCCTGCCCAGCAACCCCATGCAGCTCCTGCTCAACCAACTCCAGTTATTCCGCCACCACCCAACTGTAAGTCACACAATTTGTTTGATTTCTAGAAATAGCTGGAGTTATAGTATGTCATATCCCCCCAACTCCCCCCCCCCCAAAAAAAAAAAAAATCCTATTACTCATGTACATATCATTCGTATGTGTCTAGCACCTATATTTCTCTCACAAACACCTTATTTCTGTTGCTCACTTGGTTTGTCATCCTGTGCTCTGGAGTGGGTGTGTCCTTACTCTGCAGGACTCACCCTCCTCTCTGTTTTCATGATGCAGTCTGATAGGATAGGAGTGAGTACTGAGGTGCTAGTCCCACCATCACTTAAAGGGGTACTCCGCCCCTGGCATCTTATCCCCTATCCAAAGGATAGGGGATAAGATGTTAGATCGCCGCGGTCCCGCTGCTGGGGACCCCGGGGATCGCCGCTGCGGCACCCCGCCATCATTACTGCACAGAGCGAGTTCGCTCTGTGCGTAATGACGGGCGATACAGGGGCCGGAGCAGCGTGACATCATGGCTCCGCCCCTCATTACATCACGGCCCGTCCCCTTAATGCAAGTCTCTGGCAGGGGGCGTGATAACCGCCACGCCCCCTCAAATAGACTTGTATTGACGGGGGCGGGCCGTGACGTCATGAGGGGCGGAGCCGTGACGTAACGATGCTCCGGCCCCTGTATCGCCCGTCATTACGTGCAGAGCGATCTCGCTCTGCACAGTAATGATAGCGGGGTGCTGCAGCAGCGATCCCCGGGGTCCCCAGCAGCGGGACCCTGGCGATCTGACATCTTATCCCCTATCCTT
The DNA here is from genome assembly GCF_029499605.1 of Hyla sarda. Classification (NCBI taxonomy): domain Eukaryota; kingdom Metazoa; phylum Chordata; class Amphibia; order Anura; family Hylidae; genus Hyla; species Hyla sarda. The sequence goes on along the minus strand of NC_079194.1, from coordinate 252,865,584 downwards.
TGGATAGGGGATAAGATGTCTAGGGGCGGAGTACCCCTTTAATGGACTTTGTCCCAGCCTGTGCTTCAGCTTGGACAAAGATGATACTGAGGCTGGACAGGATTATGTTCTGGACAGTATGGTGACCTCTAGTGTTTAAAAAAAAAAAAAAAAATTTGAGCCATGATTTCTAGAAAAAGGAAATAAAATTTTTCTTATGAAGTATGTTAATGATTTGCCAAGATCTACAAGTTTTTGAATCTGACGGTGCACATTTAAAGTGCGACTGTCACCAAGAATACGAATAAGAATGCGACCCTGTGCACTAGGGCTTCAAGCATATTCTAGTCATACCATTATAAACAAATGTAGATTTCTTTAGAGTAGGGTCACACACATTGTATACACATAGTATTTCATGCTGCTCCTTCGGAGTCAGGCCAACAATTGGAGAGCCGGAGCCCTGCTACATCACACAGTTGATTGACACACAGGACTCGCCTGCCTGCGGCAACCTAGTGTAGCTTTATTGCGCATGTGCCAGCTGTCAATCGATTGTGTAACGTAAGCAGAGACCCCGGGCTCCACCTCTCCGACAGTTGCACTTCGTCAGTTTAGCTATTTATTCTGTTTTCCCTTTTAGTTCCTCCAGGGATGCTTCCACCTTTTCCACCTGGAATGTTTCCACTGTGGCCTCCAATGGGACCTTTTCCACCAGTCCCTGGGACACCCGGAGCCAATGCCCCGGAGGATGCCAATGCTGGACCTTCCACTAGTAAGATTCTTGTTCAGCAGTTGTTTCAGTGTAAAGAACTAACTTATCCAGAAACCTACAATGTATGTCTTATAAGGCAGAGGTCAAAAGGATAGTCAACAAGTCTTAATATTGCAAGCAGTACATTGACAAAACATAAAGTCGGCAAATAGTTTCTGTAAAAATGTTGTTTTGTCTCAAGTTATGGCAGACTGTTTCTTTCAAGGGCAATTTGGTTTCTTGGGGGAAGAATCTCTTTATCATCTGATGATTTGGTTTCTTATTTGGTTTCTGATGAAGTTCTAGTCTTTTACCGATCAACCATTTGTTTCATCTAGAAGAAATGTTACTGCTTTCAGTTGTCTTCAGTAATTTACCTGCTGCCAATGAATATTTGCTCCACTCTTTGCAGCATTTGCCCCTAGGCCTGGTGATGCATCAAACACTGGTGGTCCTGATCCATCAACAGGGACGTCTCTGCCAGGCTTTCCCTTCCCACCTCCATTTTTGGGAATGCCACTGTTTCCACCATTTGGTATGCAAATTTTTCCATTTGTCAATTTTCCATCAGTTTTTCTATTTAAGGAGTGACAAGCATGCATGATCAATGGTTTAATGTACTTTTTCTTACTGCTTAGGTTTGCCTCCCATGCCAATGCCTCCTGCTGGTTTTGCGGGTATGACAGATGAAGAGTTGAGGGCAATGGAGGGTCATGAAAGGCAGAATCTGGAAGCCAGGCTACAGTGTCTTCAGAACATCCATACCCTTCTAGATGCTGCCATGTTACAGATAAACCAATATCTCACAGTGCTGGCAACTATTGGGTAAGAATAATAAGAAAGTAGCTCTTTATTCTACAACCTTTGTAGATTTCTTATCATTTATATGTCTCTATTTAGAGTAGCTGTTAATGGAGCTGTTAATTTTTGCCAAAACCGCCTAAAGATTCACTCACCTATATCTAATAAATAGTAATGTCCTCCTCAGCCAGTCAGACAGAAGTATATATTGTTTTTCAAAGTGCATATCATATGTTTCAAATACCATAAATATTATGGAGCACTGCTGTAAAGCATATAAAGTGCAGTGATGTACAAAATGACAGCTCAAATCTGCCAAACTGAATGGTACACATCATGTTGCTTTAGATATATAATATGTCTTTAAAATATGGCAAGTTGCAATTTAAGACTAATAATTTAGTATCAGGTCATGTCCAGTATTTAACCTTTCCGGTTTCTTGTTTTTACTTCAGAGAGAGGGGAAAGAGAAAAAAAAGGGAGAAAAGTCCTTTAAAAGCTATAAAGGTCCATTTGGGAACAAACTTTACCACAGTGTGTTCTGTTGATGTATATTACTTGGGAAACATTTGCGTAATAGTAATGGATGAGTAGTGTAATTGTGATAATATGGTTAGAAGAAATGCTGTATTGAGGAAGATTAAGAATATAAAGTTAATAAATAATAAAAGATAACCCAGTCTTAACCGCAGTACCCTTGTGGTAGGCTGGGAAATACAATCAGTACTATTATACTATTCAAATAATAAAATGATAATAAAAAGGTAGTAAAAACACACATAAAGCTGGGTTCACACCACGTTTTTAGCAATAAGAGACCGTATCCAGCTGGGGCCTGGCCCGTATGTAATGTATTTCAATGAGCAAACCGGAGTAAAACGCTGACTCCGGTCGGCTCATTTTTGCCCCGTATACTGGTTTCTGACCGGACATAGAACCGTGGAACACTACAGTTTTAGGTCCAGTTAGAGAACTGTATACGGGGCAAAAATGAGCTGCCTGGAGTCATCGTTAGACTCTGGTTTGCTCATTGAAATGCATTCCATACAGGCTGGGTCTGGCTGGGATACGGGAGGGCCCGGTTTTTGCTCCCACCCCCCCAAGCCGGATATGGTCCCGTATTGCTAAAAACATGGTGTGAACTGGCCCTAAATTGGTTAAAACAAATTTTGGAAATTGCTGCACAATATATCAATGTGGAAGTGCATGGAGTTCATATGGAGACAGTTTGCAATAGGATATATTAAGTGTTTTTTGTATGCAAGATTAGTCCGTCTCCTGTGTAAGATAGTAAATGCAGTGCTGCGTAGTGAAGTTGCGAACTGTGAAGGTAAGTTCAGCATGAAGGGCAGTGCTGTGCACTGAGATTGTCTCCTGTTGAAGTAGAAACGGTGGCTGGAGTGTGTCAGCAGTTCCTGCAAGAGGAAGGCATTGATGCTTTGGACTGGCCCGCGCACTACCCAGACCTGAATCCGATTGAGCACATCTGAGACATCATGTCTCGCTCCATCCACCAATGCCACGTTGCACCACAGACTGTCCAGGAGTTGCTTTAGTCCAGGTCTGGGAGGACATCCCTCAGGAGACCATCAGCCACCTCCTCAGGAGCATGCCCAGGCATTGTAGGGAGGTCATACGGGCACATGGAGACCACACACACTACTGAGCCTCATTGTGACTTGTTTTAAGGATATTACATCAAAGTTGGATCAGCCTGTAGTGTGGTTTTCCACTTTGATTTTGAGTGTGACTCCATATCCAGACCTCCATGGGTTGATACATTTGATTTCTATTGATAATTTTTGTGTGATTTTGTTGTCAGCACATTCAGCTATGTAAAGACGAAAGTATTTCACATGATTAGTTCATTCATTCAGATCTAGGATGTGTTATCTTAGTGTTCCCTTTATTTTATTTTTTTTGAGCAGTGTATATCCTTTTGTAAACTGTCTCTATATGAACTCCATGCTCTCCCACTATGACATATCGTGTAGCAATTTCCAAAATTTGTGTTAACTGATTTATGTGTTTTCAAATAATAAAAAGGTAGTAAATGGTATAATAGAAGTCTGAAGCTCTGGTCACATTGTCCGTTTTGTATAATGTGAACAGACCCTTCTGGCAGTGTCTACCCAGAGAGGGAGACGCCAGCTGTTGCTAAACTGCAACTCCTAGCATGCCCAGACAGCCAAAAGGCAAAAGGCAATTGGAGGTTCCCTGTTTAGGAACACATTGCATCATGGGCACTCTCCCCAGCGGAGAGTGGCAAAAATGTACTAACCAATTTTTTGTGTTTTTTTTTTTTTTTTTTTTTTTTTTTTTTTTTTCTTCTCGTTTCAGATCTGTGTATGAGACGAATTCGATGGATTATGGTGGATGAACTGGATTTTTTTCTTTTAATAAAATGATTAACACAATGGCCCTCATTTACGAATAGTGGAGTGTAGGTTTCTTTGTGGGTTTTAATTCCCTGCAATTTTCCACGGTATTTACGAAGGTTTCCCTACATTTTCCACTTTCCCTACATTTTTCTTTTTTTTCTTACACCTGCTCTGATCTGTCTGGTTTTCCTCAGCTGAAATCCATCACAGTTTAAGTGGAAACCTTAGTAAATATGTTGGGTTTTTGTGAAAATGTCAGGATCACGCCCCTTTCCCGGTGGCCACGGGTTTTCTTCGCAAAATGGAGAGTTAGTCGGGGTTTTTTAAATTCTGGCGCACAACCCAACAAAACATGTTGGGTTTGCAATAGTAAATGAGGGCCAATGTGTTTTTTATTGAATTTTCAGGCTTAGTAATTGATTCGGTCAATAAGACAGCTTCCACTACTAAGCCAGGGCTTAGCGTTAACCCCAAAAACAGCTAGTAAAACCCCCTATTTATTACCCCGGTACCCACCGCCACAGGGGTGCCAGGAAAAGCCGGTACCAACAGGCCCGGAGCATCAAAAATGGTGCTCCTGGGCCTAGGCGGTTAACAGGCTGGCGTTATTTAGGCTGGGGAGGGCCAGTAACAATGGTCCTCACCCACCGTGGTAACGTCAGTCTGTTGCTGCTTGGTTGTTATTGTGCTGAGAATGAAAATACGGGGAACCCTATGCGTTATTTTTTATTTATTAAAAAAAAACATAGGGTTCCCCGTGTTTTCATTCTCAGTACCATACCAACTAAGCAGCAACAGCTTGACATTACCTGGATAGACGAGGACCATTGTTACTGGCCCTCCCCAGCCTAAATAATGCCAGCCTGTAACCGCCTAGGCCCAGAAGCACCATTTTTGGTGGTACCGGCTCTTGGTGGATACTGGGGTAATAATTGGAGGTGAGAGCTAGCTGTTTTGGGGGATAACGCTAAGCCCTGGCTTAGTAATGGATTCTGTCAATAAGACCAGCTTCCACTACCAAGCCTGAAAATTCAATAAAAAAAAAAAAACACATTGGAAAACATTTTATTTTAAAAAATACTCCCCCACAGCCCTCATTAACCATTTTATTCAAAGAAAAAAAATCCAGTTCATCCGCCATAATCCTCTGCATACACTGATCTAAAACAAGAAAAAAAAAAAACACAAAATTGGTTAGTACATTTTAGGCACTCTCTGCTGGGGAAAGCGCCCATAATGCAATGTCTTCCTAAACAGGGAGCCTTCAACTGGTGCAAAACTAAAACTCCCAGCATGCCCAGACAGCCTTGGCTGTCTGGGCATGCTGGGAGTTGTAGTTTAGCAACAGCTGGAGTCTCCGTGTCCTGGAGGACACTGCCAGAAGGGTCTGTTCACATTATATAAACAATGTGAACAGAGCCTTAGACTAACCATCCTGGCTCTCGTCTGAAGCCCCGCCCCTCATTACTAGGGGGCGGAGCTACACAGACCCAGCCAGGACTGGAGGGAGGAAGGGGATTTCTTAATCTTCTGTATACACTATATACAGCTATCTATAGATAGCTATATATACTGTAAACCACCCAAAGGGTTAACCTACACTGTCCAACAGTGTAAGTTAACTCTTTCCTTGCCGGGCTTGCGCATAGCGCACAGCTCAGTAAGGGGTTAAGTGAGCCAGTAATGTGTATACTGTATATACATTGCAGGCTCACTGTAAGTTCTTGTTGAGCAGTAGATATACGATGTATATCTACTGCTCAGCATCAGCTGTTCTCCCGGCTCTGTAGCCTTGGGTACAGCTGATCCCGATATTCACATCAGGACGATCGCAGTGGGTGTCAGGAGGAGTGACACACCTGCTGTGATCGGTTTCTTACTGCAGGTACTACTACTCCCAACATGGAGCACACTCTGCTCCATGCTGGGAGCTGTAATACCTGCAGTAAGAAACAGATTACAGCGGATGTCACTCCTCCTGACACCCGCTGTGATCCTCCTTAATAATTTATAGATTCGGCTGGCCGCTCTTCTATGGTCCCCTGTATATGTATATATGTATGTATATATATGTGTATATATATATATATATATATGTATATGTATATATGTATGTGTATATATATGTATATATGTATGTATATATATATGTGTATGTATATATATATATGTATATGTATGTATGTGTATATGTATGTGTATATGTATATATATATATATATATATATATATATGTATGTATGTGTATGTATATATATGTGTGTGTGTGTATGTGTATGTGTGTATATGTATGTATGTGTATGTGTGTATATGTATGTATGTATATATATATATATATATATATATATATATATGTATGTATGTATATATTTATATATATGTATGTATATATTTATATATATGTATGTATATATATTTATATACACACACACACCTATTCATATTTCCCACAGAGGAACCCGGGGCAATCTGTCAATTAGCACAGGTACTACTACTACTACTCCCATCATGGAACAGTGTGTTCCATGCTGTGAGTAGTAGTACTACCTAAAAAATGTTAAAAAAAAATAGTTAACGCACACACACTACATTTTTATTATTGTCTGCTAAATTTTTAGGTCCCTGCCCGCCCACATAAATTGATCCCTGTTTAAAAATTAATAAAAATTTCGTTCTAAAAGATAAATTTCATTAAATACAATTTTTTCCATCACTATATCTTTTATTTTTTATGATACCCTATGACAGTGATGGCGAACCGGTGGCACGCCGAGCCCCCTCTGTGGGCACGCGGCCATAGTTCGCCATGAATGCTTATACAATCGGTCGCACAATGAAGGGGCCAGTCGGGCCGCACGGGAGCAGACAATTAAACAAGGGAACAGAGCCGGGCTCCAGCGGTAAGTTAGCTCCCTGCAGTGCGGCCCGGTCCCTTCACTGTGCGGCCGACTGTGACTGTCTCCTCCCAGCAGTGCGCAGCGCTGGGAGGTGAATTAACCCCACCACGGCCAGGCGCCGTTAATAAACGGCGCAGCCGTGCAGCGGGCGTATGAAGAGAGCTCAAGAGCTGAGCTCTCTTCATGCTGGCTAATGCTGGACATCACTGATCCGAGTGATGTCCGGCATTAACACTATAGACGCGGCGATCAAAGTTTATCGCGGCGTCTAAAATGCTGGTGTATGCCCGTAGCTCAGTGGAGCTGATCGGGACACCGGCGGCATAATGCTGCCGGGTCCCGATCAGCTGAGAGGACAGACGGAGGTTACTTACCTGCCTCCGTCCTGTCCCATCGGCGCTCCAATAATGCTGATAGCCTTTGCAGGCTGTAGTAATGGAGCGCCGATAACACTGATCACTGACTGCAATGAATAGATTGCAGTGCAGGTAGAACAGTCCCCATGGCAGTTTTTTCCTAACAGGGCGCCTCCAGCTGTTGCAAAACTTCAACTCCCAGCATGCCTGGACAGCCTTTGGCTGTCCAGGCATGCTGGGAGTTGTAGTGTTAGAGCAGAGTTTTCCAAATGGTGTGTCTCCAGTTGTTCAATGGGGACTAAAAAAATTTGTAAAAAGAAAATGTTACATTTTTAAAGCACCCCCACCCTCAATAAAAGGTTAAACCGACCCTCTTTTTCCCCATTATTATATAAAATAATGTTGCAAAAAAAAATAAAAATCGCTGCGTAAATATCCAAACTATTAGAGGAAAACTGTCCGCTTTCTCCCTCCGCACTAATCAGCAGTACTTGGTGGTAGTGTGGGGTACGCTGATCAGTTTGAGCCTTAGCGTGCGTGCCCAGATCCGCCATAATCTTCTTTTTTCAATATATGAAAATGAGGTGCTAACTTGCACTGATCAGGCTAACTGGCACTGTGAGATTACAAGATTACGGCAGAAACAGCAGGGCGGAGCCGGGCACGGTAAGGCTCAAACTGATCAGCGTCCCCCGCACTAGCAGTCAGTACCACTGGTTAGTGCGGGGGGAGAAAGCGGAAAGTTTTCCTTTAAAATATAACATTAACGAAAACAAGAGTTTATTTAGGTAATGCACCACCAACCACCAGTGTGTTTTCTTTACTAGAATGTTAACAAAAGATGTTAATTAGTTATGGCAACTGTAGGAGCGTTTTTTTCCAAACTTAAACCTCAGTATTCCAGGGGAAAAATGTTGGCGTGCATTACGGTTTGGGCACTCGGGCTCAAAAAGGTTCGCTATCACTGCCCTATGACATTTTATTAAAAAAGGTATCTCCATCACTTTTTTGAAGTCCAAAAAAAAATAAAAAACACCAAAGTTAAAACCAACATGGCATTTTTGCTCTCCCATAGACTTCTGTGGGGTCTATGGGAGGAAAACGCCACGATTTCTGTGCAAAAAGAGCCAAACTAGGTTTTGTCAGGTGTTTTGAAAAAGCCAGCCTCTGAGCCCAAAATTGCTGAAAAACGCCAAAAGGATTTAAAAAACGCCAAACTGAAAGACGCCAGGTGGATCTGGCATTTTGCAGTTTACTATTGACTTGAAGCTAACATCTGGACGCTGTGCAGGAAAGTTGGCGTTTTTTATGGCGTTTTTGCAGAAAACAGCCACTGGCTGAAAACCCATCCGGATCTAATTGTAATGCTTTCTTACACCTGGGAGGTTGGTACAATTGTATAGGTAAAGGAGAACTGCGGTGCAACACTTTTCACTTCCCCGGTGCCCAGGCTGCAAAAAAAAAAAAAATAAATAAAAAAAACTCACAGTCCTACGTTGCGCAACAGGGAAACGTAGGAAAGGGAGATAAGTTTTGTTTTTGCGGCACAGGGGAAGTGGGAAGTGAAGTGTTGTGCCGAAGTTCTCCTTTAAAACCTACGCACAGTATGAAACGGTCACTGCTTGATAATACAGCAAATTATGATTTATTCTGAAATACTCCAGTACTTCAGAGAAATTATTAAACACTGCAAGGAACAGAACAACTAGTAGTCTGAGTAGTCCTTGATCTGCTCCCCTATGGCCTTGAGTGACAGGTCCCTCTTTGTGGGCTTATGAAGATGTGTCACTCAAGGCCATTGGGCAGCCGCTGCAGGGGACCACCCTGATGACAAGTTACACCATTCATTTAGTTTTTTTAAAACCATGGCATTTCAGAGAAGTCACAGTTTGGGGTGTTACCGAATGCGGACTCCCTTTTATTCCTCCAAATTCATCAGCCTGCATTCCTTTTCTGGTACATTGTAGCAAACAATCAGGACAGGAGGAAATCTGTGTTGCATTTGGGATGTTGAACTTATTCACCCATGTATCCCATGGTTTAAAAGCATGGCCATGATAATTTTCTTTTTTTTAAAAATTATTTGTTATTCAACTTAACAGGCCCCCTCGTTCTCCGGTGCTCTCTACACAATCACCATTAGTTACCTCAGATATAGTTTCATCCAGTCAGGCAGAAGACGTTCCCGCTCCTGATACATCCTCAGCTGTCGCCGAGGCCTCACAGTCAGGTACACATTTTGTAGTACTTCTGCCCTGTCAGCTTATACAGACTTAAAATTAACCATACAAATATCATTTTCTCTAACAGTTGAAGAAGACTCCACCAGTGAAGAGATTACCAATGTTTCTGAAGATGGCACCTCAACAGAAGAACCAGATGCTGCAGAGCTCCGAAGACGTAGACTTCAGAAACTGGAAACGGGCACCTCTGAATCTCTCTGAGGTTTTGCTTCTGACCTCATTGGCACAAATGAACTGTTCATTAAGAACAGAAAATGAGCTTCTTTTGGACTCTGAATGAAAGCCTGACAAGACTTAAGCTGGACTTCTATACATATATATATTTTTTAAGGACACAATCCAGGCTCTTCATGAAAATGCTTGTTAAATGAGGGAAAACCTATGACCTCATTAAATGTGTTGGACTTGTTTCAGTAAAATTAAATATTGGACTGGTCTATTTTACTGTATAAACTTTAATTTAATCATTAATATGTTTATCCATTAAATTGGTATTTCCATATGGACATTCATGGTGTTTCACAGGAAATGGAAAAAATGCCTTTATAAAGCTGCAAGTCCAACTTTTGGGCCATGTTCACATGGCAGGATTCCGGAGGGACAGCAGAGTCCCATGACTCAATAAGATTCTGCTGCACTGTTCACACGGCAGAATTTCCACGCCAGATGTTTCTACCACAGGAAATTCCCATAACGGGATCCGTAGAAAGAATAGACATGACTATGAGATGGCACATTTCCAAGCGTTCCTAGCGCCTAGAATGGAATTTTTTCTTTGCCGACATTTCACCATGTGGACATAGCCTAAGGCCCTTTCCAGTCTGCTTGTGTCCTCCAGAGATGGTCAGAAAACTGAAAACAGCTGAGCCAGCTCTGTCAGTTTGCCTAACTCCAACTGACTTAAATGGGAGTTACATAAACAGCATTGCATCACAAGCCATATTGTTAAGGCAAGGTTCAGACTACGGAATTTCCGTCTGCAATTCCGCTTGCTGAAATGTATAGTGTAGTGAATGGGTTTCCGTTCACAAATTCACACTTCGGAATTTGTGAACGGAAAATCTGCTTGGAAATTTCCGCCTGAAGAATGGCGTTGCTCTTTCTTCAGGCGGAAATCCGTGCGGAACACATTGCAGTGTATTGGAGACTGCAGTGTCCGCACGGTCCTAGCGCTGATTGATTCAGTCAGCTCTGACCGCACTCGGAATCTCCGGGCAGAAATTTTCTGCCTGGAGATTTCGTAGTCTGAACCTAGCCTAAAGGGCTACTTTGCTGCTCCAGCGTTCGGAACAGTTTGTTCCGAACACTTGGAGCACGCGGCGGGGTTGTGACGTGACGCCACGCCCCCTCCAATAGACTTGCAGTGGGGGGGGACGTGGCGTGAAGTCCCAACCCTGCTGCACGCACCCAGCATTCTAAACGAGTGCCGGGTGCTGCACAGAGATCGTGGAGTCCCAGCGGTGGGACTTATCCCCTATCCTTTGGATAGGGGCTAAGATGTCAGGGGGCGGAGTACCCTTTTAACACAACTATTAAAATGAATGGCAACTTTGTTAACCTGTTTTCAGCTGTTTTCAGTGGCTGGAACCAGGCCAAAAGGCCCTTGCTCTTAGAGAACATTACACAATGTTCAGATGGGAATACCACAGTAGTGTCATTAATGAAAACTGCCTGAAATAAGGGCTGAATGTAAATTGAAGGTCACGTTTCTGGTTCTGTCAAATATCCACCAAAAGACTGTGTTTTTTATTTTTTCACATCTGTTATCGTCTCATAGAGACTGACCAATAATGGAGAAGGCAACAATGAAAAAATAAACTGCTCAATTCCACATTGCTGGTAGCAGAGATATCAATTCAAGGGCTCTAAGATACCACTGTTGTGCATTTAGTGTATTTAGGAGGGTTATCCAGTTAAAATTTGATAATCTATCCATTGGATAAGCCATTAATATATAGACTGTTGGAACCCCTGCTGGTCAGTAGTTTAAAGGGTCTGAGGTGCTAATACACCAATTCCAAGGACAAACGCAATAAACATAGGTAAGGCAGTACTCGAGCACTGTAGATCCTTAAAACATGATCAGCAGTACTATGAAGAAAAAAGGCAGAGCGAGCCTCCCATGGGACAGTGTGAATTTGCAAGGTGGTGAGATATTTACTCACCTCTCCGGGTTGTGTTGGCAGACACAACCACTTTGCAGAGCTTTGTGTAGGATTTGTGGTGCAGCCACCCGTGGGTCAGGTCCTGGATGATCCAGCTGATTGCGGTAGATAGCAGTGCTATCCGCTTGAACGTATGACAATACAAGTGTGGTATTGTACAAAGATTTCTTTATTGAGCCAGTATCAGATGCATTTTGGGACTGCACATCCCTTTCTCAATGAAAAAGGGCTTTCAAAGCAATTGCTATCCCCACCCCTATCTAAAACATGATCAGCAGAGAGGCGCTGGGAGTTGGAAACCAGCAGCCTAGTAGACCAGTAGCCTATCCAGAATATTGGCCACTAACTTTCTCAGACTGCATAACCCCTTTAATATCTATATAAGGTCTATAAAAGGTTTGGAGGATTTTTTTTTTCCCCCCAGCTCTTTTGGAACCCTCTAAGCATTTTCAGTCACATTTGTGGCCTTTTTTGAGCGGCACAAATAAGAGGCAATTTAAATTTGGACCATTTTATACTCCAAAATCTATGTGAAAACAGTTGACTAAAGAGGACCTGCCTCCTAAAATTATGGCTGTAAAATTCAAGCGGGTATCCAGCAATGTAAAACTTATCCCCTATCCACAGGCTAAAGGATAAGTGTCTGATCTTAGCGGTTTGGCCGCTGGGACCCCCATGATATCCTAAATGATGCTCAAATCTCCCTGTACACAGAGCAGGGATGCATTCTCTATGGAAGCTCTGAAGACAGACAAGTACAGCGTTCATGGAAATAAGTTTTCAAACGCTGGAGTAGCCCTTTAATTTATGAACAAACAGCCATTTTATTTGTGTTCACTAGAATGCAGTAGTGAAAACCCTGGGGGCGATTTATCAAAACCCGTCCAGAGGAAAAAGTTGCTGAGTTGCCCATAGCAACGAATCAAATTGCTTCTTTCATTTTTAACTCCTTAAAGACGCAGGACGTATATATACGTCCTGCGACGGTTCCCGTGATATAAGGCCGGGACCCGCGGCTAATACAGGACATCAACGATCGCGGTGATGCCCTGTATTAACCCTTCAGACGAGGCAATCAAAGTTGACCGCTGCGTCTGAAGTGAAAAAGTATCTCAGTCGGGCTGTTCGATTTCATCGCAGCGTCCTGAACAGCTTAAAGGACACCGGGAGGATCCTTACCTGCCTCCTCTGTGTCTGATCGGCGAATGACTGCTCCGTGCCTGAGATCCAGGCAGGATCAGTCAAGCGCCGATAACACTGATCAATGGCGTGTTAATACATGCCAGTGATCAGTGTAAAAGATCAGTGTGCGCAGTGTTATAGCCCCCTATGGGAGCCTTAACACTGCAGAAAAAAAAAGTGATTTAACCCCTTCCCTAATAAAAGTTTGAATCACCCCCTTTTGCCATAAAAAAGTGTAAATAAACATGTGGTATCGCCGCGTGAGTAAATGTCCGAACTATAAAAATATATCAAACCGCACGGTCAATTGCGTACACGCAAAATAGTCCAAAATAGCATATTTTTGGTCACTTTTTATAGCATTAAAAAAATGAATAAAAAGCGATCAAAAAGTCCGATCAAAACAAAAATGGTACCGATAAAAACTTCAGAACACGGCGCAAAAAGTTAACCCCCATATAAATTTTCCTGCATGTAGTTATGATTTTTTCCAGAAGTACAACAAAATCAAACCTAAATAAGTAGGTTATCATTTTAACTATATGGACCTACAGAATAAAGATAAGGTGTCATTTTTACCGAAAAATGCACTGCTCAGAAACGGAAGCCCCCAAAAGTTACAAAATGGTGTTTTCTTAAATTTTGTCGCACAATGATTTTTTTTTCCGTTTCGCCGAGGATTTTTTGGTAAAATGACTCACTGCAAAGTAGTGGTGGCGCATAAAAAGCCATAATATGGATTTTTGGGCGGAAAATTCAAAGGGTTATGATTTTTAAAAAGGAGGAAAAAACGAAAAACTGAAACGCTGAGTGCTTAAGAGGTTAAATAGGCCCCCCCTCCGTGTTTAATTTATTGTGACAGGCGAGAACAGGAAAAGGTCGAACAGGCGAAGGTCCTAAAAACTATACAGTTCAGCTGTATTTGCTACAAATCTTTGGAAGTGTTAGGAAATGTATACACAGGCGTATTACCTGCAGCAGGTTTTTCACAGTGGAAAATCCATAGCGGACCCCACTGAGGTCAATGTCATCTGCTGCAGAAATTCTGCAGCAGAATATCCACTGCGGTTTGAACCCACAGCAGGAAACTGGTAATCTGTGTGAGATCCCATGGGAATGTTCAAACGGGCAGAACAGTAGCAGAGTCCCATTGATTTTAATGGGATTCTGTCGAACTGTTCATACAGCATAATTTCTACGCCAGATGCTTCTGCTGTGGAAATTCGGATTCTGGCGTCAGCAGAAAAATAGACTTGTCTATTCTTTTTGCAGAGTCTGCAAGGAAATGTATTGCCGTTTATAAGACTTTTCGCATTTGAGTATTCCTAGGGTCTGCCAGATTTTTCAAATGTACGGAATGTCTGCCGCACATTTTACGCCCTTGTGAACATAGCCTAAGGGTACTTTCTAAATAATAAAGTACTGAACTGGTCCAAGGTAAATTAAAGTGAATGTAAGCAAATGCCCAGGGGGGGTCATTAGCCCCCCCCCCCACCCCCATGACGGCGACCGGTGCAAATCGCAAGTGAATTCACACTTGCGATTTGCGCTGATTCCGGGTCATTACGGGTCGATGGTGACCCGGAATATAAGGGGGATCGCGGTTGTCTAAGACACCCACGATCCCCCTGAAGCAATAGAAGTTAGGTGGCACGGGTGCCACCCCTCCTATCTCTGCTATTGATGGTCTAGACGTGACCACCAATAGCAGATCGGGGGCGGGGGGGGCTTTACTTTAGTTTTCCCCGTCCTGCCCACCCACAATAGGCGGGCAAAACTGGGAAAACAAAGAGGACCAGCGCCGACGTCCAGTTACCCCTCCGGAGGCTGCGGGCAACAGGGATCGGCGGGTGGCGATGGCGATCTGCGTGCGGCAGTAAAGGACGGCTCCCTGGATGCGACAGAAGCCGGTGAGTAGTTGCCTAGCAACATCTAGAGGGCTACAGTCTGAGACCACTATAGTGGTCTCTAGACTGTAGCCCTCCAGATGTTGCAAAACTAGCACTCCCAGCATGCCCAGACAGCTGTTTGCTGTGTGGGCATGCTGAGATTTGTAGTTTTGCAACAGCTGGAGGTCTACAGTTTAGAGATCACTGCACAGTGATCTCTATACTGCCCTCTAGATCTTGCAAAACTACAACTCCTAGCATGCCCACACAGCTGTTTGCTGTCTGGGCATGCTGGGAGTTGTAGTTTTGCAACATCTGGAGGTCCACAGTTTGGAGATCACTGTTCAGTGGTCTCTAAATTGTACCACTCCAGATGTTGCAAAACTGCAAATCGCAGCATGCCCAAACAGCAAACAGCTGTCTCGGCATGCTGGGAGTTGTAGTTGCGTACCTCCATCTCCCAGCATGCCCTTCTGTGATCAGTACATGCTGGGAATTGTAGTTTTGCAACAGCTGGAGGCACACTGGTTGAAAAACACTAAGTAACAGAACCTGACTGAAGGTTTTCCAACCAGTGTGCCTCCAGCTGTTGCAAAACTACAACTCCCAGCATGTACTGACAGACCGTGCATGCTTGGAGTTGTAGTTTTGCAACAGCTGGAGGAACACTGGTTGGAAAATACTGAGTTAGGTAACAGAACCTAACTGAAGGTTTTCCAACCAGTGTGCCTCCTGCTGTTGCTGTTGCAAAACTACAACTCCCAGCATGCACGGTCTGTTAGTACATGCTGGCAGTTGTAGTTTTGAAACAGCTGGAGGTTTGCCCCCCATGTGAACATACAGGGTACATTCACATAGGCGGGTTTACAGTAAGTTTCCTGCTTCAAGTTAGTTTCCTGCTGCAAATTTTTCGCCACAGCGCAAATTCCTAGCGGGAAACTCACCGTAACACGCCAGTGCGAATGTACCCTAAAAACACTACACTATACTAACACATAATAAAGGGTAAAACACAACATATACACCCCCTTACACTGTCCCCCCCCCCCCCCCCAATAAAAATTAAAAACTTATTGTACGGCAGTGTTTCCAAAACGGAGCCTCCAGCTGCTGCAAAACAAAAACTCCACGCATTTCTGGACAGCCACTGACTGTCCAGGCATGCTGGGAGTTTAGCAACAGCTGGAGGCACCTTGTTTGGGAATCACTGGCGTAGAATACCCCTATGTCCACCCCTATGCAATCCCTAATTTAGTCCTCAAATGCGCATGGCGCTCTCTCACTTTGGAGCCCTGTCGTATTGCAAGGAAACAGTTTAGGGTCACATATGGGGTATCGCCGTACTCGGGAGAAATTGCACTACAAATTTTGGGGGCTTTTTCTCCTTTTACCCCTTATGAAAAGAAAATTTTTTTACACTAACATGCTGGTGTTGCCCTTTACTTTTTATTTTCACAAGAGGTAAAAGTAAAAAAAAGACCCCCAAAGACCCCCCCACTATGTACATTTGAGGCCTAAATTGGTGATTTGCACAGGGGTGGCTGATTTTACAACGGTTCTGACATAAACCCAAAAAAATAAATACCCACATGTGACCCCATTTTGGAAACTACACCCCTCACGTAATGTAATAAGGGGTACAGTGAGCATTTACGCCCCACAGGTGTCTGACAGATTTTTGGAACAGTGGTCAGTGAAAATGAAAAATTAAATTTCTTTGTTTGCACAGCACACTGTTCCAAAGATCTGTCAAACGCCAGTAGGGTGTAAATGCTCACTGCACCCCTTATTACATTCTGTAAGGGGTGTAGTTTCCAAAATGGGGTCACATGTGGGGGGGGGGTCCACTTTTCTGTCACCACGGGGGGCTTTGTAAATGCACATGGCCCCCGACTTCCATTCCAAACAAATTATCTCTCTAAAAGCTCAATGGCGCTCCTTCTCTTCGGAACATTGTAGTGTGCCCACAGTGCACTTGACATCCAAACATGGGGTATTTCCATACTCAGAAGAAATGGGGTTACAAATTTTGGGGGTCATTTTCTCCTAAAAAAAAAAAAGTAAAATTTGGGTTCCTTGAGGGGTGTAGTTTCCATAATAGTGTGCGATGTGGGGGGGTTGCTGTTCTGGCACCATAGGGGCTTCCTAAATGTGACATGCCCCCCAAAAACCATTTCAGAAAAACTCACTCTCCAAAATCCCATTGTTGCTCCTTCCCTTCTGAGCCCTCTACTGCACCTACCTAACATTTTACATCCACATATGAGGTATTTTCTTACTCGTGAGAAATTGGGTTACAAATTTTGAGAGGATTTTTTTCCTTTTACCCCTTGTAAAAAGTAAAAAACTGGGTTTACAAGAATATGCGAGTAAAAAATGAAGATTTTGAATTTTCTTCTTCACTTTGCTGCTAATTCTGTAAATAGGGGGTGCAGTTTTTATAATGGGGTCATTTATGGGGTATTTCTAACCAGAAGACTACAAATCCACTTCAAACCTGAACTGGTCCCTGAAAAATTCCAATTTTGAAAATTTTGCGAA
Organism: Hyla sarda; assembly: GCF_029499605.1. Taxonomy (NCBI): domain Eukaryota; kingdom Metazoa; phylum Chordata; class Amphibia; order Anura; family Hylidae; genus Hyla; species Hyla sarda. Next base: position 252,848,396 of record NC_079194.1, on the reverse strand, counting down.
AAATTGGAAAATTGCTGCTGAACTTTGAAGCCCTCTGATGTTTTCCAAAAGTAAAAACATGTCAACTTTATGATGGAAACATAAAGTAGACATATTGTATATGTGAATCAAAATATTATTTATTTGGAATATCCATTTCCTTACAAGCAGAGAGCTTCAAAGTTAGAAAAATGCTAAATTTTTCATCACATTTTTGAATTTTTCACCAAGAAATGATGCAAGTATCGACGAAAATTTACCACTAACAAAGTAGAATATGTCACGAAAAAACAATCTCGGAATCAAATTTATAAGTAAAAGCATCCCATAGTTATTAGAGTTATTACTGCTTAAAGTGACAGTGGTCAGATTTGCAAAAAATGTTCCCGTCCTTAGGGTCATAATGGGCAGGTTGTATACAGGTTGTATCCGTTTTTTCACCTGGACATAAAACCTTAGTAGACTACGGTTTTGTGTACGGAAAAAAAATTATAAAACCTTAAATGATGCAAAACTTACACAACCGGATGCTACGGTTGGCATACGGTTTTCAATGACATGTCTATACATACGGTTTGCAATACGGTTCCATACGGTTTTTACACTGAAACTGGATACGAGAACTGTTTTGCAAAAACAAGATGTGAATGCAGCCTTAGAGAAATCAGTTCAGTCATTTCTGTACTCTTATTCATAATATTTAGAGATTCTCTGGTCTCTGGTATTCTGCTGCGACTGTGCAAAGTGAATCTGGTACCAATCTTTAACCCTTTAACGACCCTTGACATACGCGTACGTCATGACACCCTGGTACTTAACCTCTTAAGGACCCAGCCATTTTACACCTTAGGACCCGGCCATTTTTTGCACATCTGACCACTGTCACTTTAAACATTAATAACTCTGGAATGCTTTTAGTTATCATTCTGATTCCGAGATTGTTTTTTCATGACATATTCTACTTTAACAGTGGTAAAAATTTTTGGTAACTTGCTTCCTTTCTTGGTGAAAAATACCCAAATTTTATGAAAAATTTGAAAATTTTGCATTTTTCGAACTTTGAAGCTCTCTGCTTGTAAGGAAAATGGATATTCAAAATATTTTTTTTTTTATTCACATATACAATATGTCTACTTTATATTTGCATCATAAAATTGATGAGTTTTTACTTTTGGAAGACACCAGAGGGCTTCAAAGTTCAGCAGCAATTTTCCAATTTTTCACAAAATTTCCAAACTCACTATTTTTCAGGGACCAGTTCAGGTTTGAAGTGGATTTGAAGGGTCTTCATCTTAGAAATACCCCATAAATGACCCCATTATAAAAACTGCACCCCCCAAAGTATTCAAAATGACATTCAGTCAGCGTTTTAACCCTTTAGGTGTTTCACAGGAATAGCAGGAAAGTGAAGGAGAAAATTCACAATTTCATTTTTTACACTCGCATGTTCTTGTAGACCCAATTTTTTAATTTTTACAAGGGGTAAAAGGAGAAAATTTATACTTATATTTGTAACCCAATTTCTCCCGAGTAAGCACATACCTCATATGTAAAGTGTTCGGCGGGCGCAGTAGAGGGCTCAGAAGCGAAGGAGCGACAAGGGGATTTTGGAGAGTACGTTTTTCTGAAATGGTTTTTGGGTGGCATGTTGCATTTAGGAAGCCCCTATGGTGCCAGAACAGCAAAAAAAAAAAAAAAACACATGCCATACCATTTTGGAAACAAGACCCCTTGAGGAACGTAACAAGGAATTAAGTGAGCCTTAATATCCCACATGTGTTTCACGACTTTTGCATATGTAAAAAAATTAAATAAAATTTCACTAAATGTGTGTTTCCCCCCAAATTTCACATTTTTTGCAAGGGTTAATAGGAGAAAATACCCCCCAAAATTTGTAACCCCATCTCTTCTGAGTATGGAGGTACCCCATAAGTTGACCAGAAGTGCACTACGGGCGAACTACAATGCTCAGAAGAGAACAAGTCATATTTGGCTTTTTGAGAGCAAATTTTGCTCGGGGGCGTGTCGCATTTAGGAAGCCCCTATGGTGCCAGGAGAGCAAAAAAAAAAAAAAAAACACATGGCATACCATTTTGGAAACTAGACCCCTTGAGGAACGTAACAAGGAATAAAGTGAGCCTTAATACCCCACAGGGGTTTCACAACTTTTTTATAGGAAAAAAAAAATATATATCACTAAAATGTGTGTTTCCCTCCAAATTTCACATGTTTGCAAGGGTTAATAGCAAAAAATACCCCCAAAATTTGAAAACCCATCTCTTGTGAGTATGGTGGTACCCCATAAGTTGACCTGAAGTGCACTACGGGCGAACTACAATGCTCAGAAGAGAAGGAGTCATATTTGGCTTTTTGAGAGCAAATTTTGCTCGGGGGGGCATGTCGCATTTAGGAAGCCCCTATGGTGCCAGGACAGCAAAATAACCCCCACATGGCATACTATTTTGGAAACTAGACCCCTTGAGGAACATAACAAGGGGTACAGTGAGCATTTACCCCCACTGGTGTCTGTCAGATCTTTGGAACAGTGGGCTGTACAAAATTTTTAATTTGCACAGCCCACTGTTCCACTGTGCATCTGTCAGACACCAGTGGGATGTAAATTCTCACTGCACCCCACATTACATTCCGTGAGGGGTGTAGTTTCCAAAATGTGGGTTTTTTTTTTTTGCATTTGTCAAAACCGCTGTAACAATCAGCCACCCCTGTGCAAATCACCTCAAATGTACATGGCGCACTCTCCCTTCTGGGCCTTGTTGTGCGCCCCCCAGAGCACTTCGCCCACATATGGGGTATCTCCGTAGTCGGGGGAAATTGCATTACAAATTTTGGGGGGCTTTTTTCCCCTTTTACCTCTTGTCAAAATGAAAAGTATAGGGCAACACCAGCATGTTAGTGTAAAAAATTTTATTTTTTTACACTAACATGCTGGTGTAGACCCCAACTTCACCTTTTCATAAGGGGTGAAAGGAGAAAAAGCCCCCAAAATTTGTTAGGCAATTTCTCCCGAGTACGGCGATACCCCATGTGTGGCCCTAAACTGTTGCCTTGAAATACAACAGGGCTCCAAAGTGAGAGCGCCATGTGCATTTGAGGCCTGAATTAGGGATTTGCATAGGGGTGGACATAGGGGTATTCTATGCCAGTGATTCCCAAACAGGGTGTCTCCAGCTGTTGCAAAACTCCCAGCATGCTTGGACAGTCAACGGCTGTCCAGCAATACTAGTTGTTGTTTTGCAACAGCTGGAGGCTCCATTTTGGAAACAGTGGCGTACCAGACGTTTTTCATTTTTATTGGGGAGGGGAGGGGGGCTGTGTAGGGGTATGTGTATATGTAGTGTTTTTTACTTTTTATTTTATTTTGTGTTAGTGTAGTGTAGTGTTTTTAGGGCACAGTCACACGGGCGGGGGGTTACAGCGAGTTTGAGCTGCCACGCAAAATTTGCTGCATTGCAAACTTGCAGCCTGATACTCACTGTAAGCCCCTGCCCATGTGAATGTACGGGGAATCACGGGGGGGGGGGGGCTAGGGGGGGGGGGGAAGAACCTCCAGCTGTTGCAAAACTACAACTCCCAGCATGCACAGTCTATCAGTGCATGCTGGTAGTTATAGTTTTGCAACAGCTGGAGGCACACGGGTTGGGAAACACTGAGTTAGGAAACAGACAATGTTCCCCAACCAGGGGGGGGAAGAACCTCCAGCTGTTGCAAAACTAATACAGTGGTCCCCAATCTGTGCCCTTCCAGATGTTGCAAAACTACAACTCCCAGTATGCCAAAACTGTCCAGGCATGCTGGGAGTTGTAGTTCTGCAACATCTGAAGGGCCAGATGTTACAGAACTACAACTCCCCGCATGCCTGGACAGTAAGGGCATGCTGAGGATGTGTAGTTTTGCAACATCTGGAAGGGCACGTGCATTGCTGTAAAGGGCCCGACCGCGGCTGAAGATCAACTCACCTGTCGCCGCCGCCTTCACGTCGGGATCCGGGTCTTCAGGGACGAGGTAAGTACGAGGCCGGGCCCCAGCACTCCCCCCTCCCCCGCCGCGTCCTCCGGTCTTCCTCTTCAAGGGGCCGGGCAGGGCGGGAGGAAGTAACGCCCCCCCCCCCCCTGCGATTGGTCGGTTAGTTAACCGACGGATCGCAGGGAATAGGAGGAGGTGGCAGGCTTGCCACCTCGCTCCTATTCTTTAGCATGGTCCTGGCTGTCTGTGACAGCCGGGATCATGCAAAATTAACGGGCGGTCGGGTCCCAGAGACCCGATCAGCCCGGTATCGCCGCAGATCGCAAGGGCAATTTCCCTTGCGATTTGCGGCGATCGCCGACATGGGGGGCCTACATGGCCCCCCTCGGCGTTTGCCCTGGATGCCTGCTGAAGGATTTCAGCAGGCATCCGGTTCCGATCTCTGCCCGGCGAGCGGCAGAGACCGGAAAACGCCAGGACGTACGGGGACGTCCTGGGTCCTTAAAGCCCAGGGTGCGGGGACGTCCCCGTACGTCCTGGGTCCTTAAGAGGTTAAACATGCATGGGATAGGTATAAGGCTATCCTTCATATAAGATAGGGCCAGGGACTATTCATAGTATTCAGATTATTGGGCAGACTAGATGGGCCAAATGGTTCTTATCTGCCGACACATTCTATGTTTCTATGTATGTTTCACAGACAGCAAACAGCTGTCTCGGCATGCTGGGAGTTGTAGTTACGTACCTCCAGCTATTGCATAACTACATCTCCCAGCATGCCCTTCGGCAATCAGTACATGCTGGGAGTTGTAGTTTTGCAACAGCTGGAGGCACACTGGTTGGAAAATACTGAGTTAGATAACAGTACCTAACTGAAGGTTTTCCAACCAGTGTGCCTCCAGCTGTTGCAAAAGTACAACTCCCAGCATGCACGGTCTGTCAGTACATGCTGGGAGTTGAAGTTTTAAAACAGCTGGAGGTTTGCCCCCCCCCCCCCCCCCCAAGGTGAACGTACAGGGTACATTCACACGGTCAGGTTTACAGTAAGTTTCCTGTTTCAAGGAAACTCACCGTAACACGCCAGTGTGAATGTACCCTAAAAACACTACACTAACACATAATAAAGGGTAAAACACTACATATACACCCCCTTATACTGTCCCCCCCAATAAAAATTTAAAACGTATTGTATGGCAGTGTTTCCAAAACAGACCCTCCAGCTGTTGCAAAACAACAACTCCCAGCATTTCCGGACAGCCACTGAGTGTCCATGCTGGGAATTTAGCAACAGCTGGAGGCACTCTGATTGGGAATCACTGGCGTAGAATACCCCTATGTCCACCCCTATACAATCCCTAATTTAGTCCTCAAATGCGCATGGCGCTCTCTCACTTCGGAGCCCTGTCGTATTTCAAGAAAACAGTTTAGGGCCACATATGGGGTATCTCCGTACTCGGGAGAAATTGCACTACAAATTTTGGGGGCTTTTTCTCCTTTTACCCCTTATGAAAAGGAAAAGTTGGGGGCTACACCAGCTTGTTAGTGTAAAAAAATAAAACATTTTACACTAACATGCTGGTGTTGCCCCATACTTTTTCTTTTCACAAGCGGTAAAAGGAAAAAAAGACCACCAAAATTTGTAACGCAATTTCTCCTGAGTATGGAAATACCCCATATTTGGGCGTAAAATGCTCGGCGGGCGCACCATATACAACTGGTGATTTGCACAGGGGTGGCTGATTTTACAGCGGTTCTGACAGACGCAAAAAAGAAATACCCACATGTGACCCCATTTTGGAAACTACACCCCTCATGTAATGTAATAAGGGGTACAGTGAGCATTTACGCCCCACAGGGGTCTGACAGATTTTTGGAACAGTGGTCTGTGAAAATGAAAAATGTAATTTTTCATTTGCACAGCCAACTGTTCCAAAGATCTGTGAAACGCCAGTGGTGTGTAAATACTCACTGCACCCCTTATTAAATTCTGTGAGGGGTGTAGTTTCCAAAATGGGGTACCATGTGGGGGGGGGGGTCCACTGTTCTGGCACCACGGGGGGGGGGGGGGGGGATTTGTAAATGCACATGGCCCCTGACTTCCATTCCAAACAATTTTTTTCCCCAAAAGCTCAATGGCGCTCCTTCTCTTCTGAGCATTGTAGTGCGCCAGCAGTGCACTTGACGTCCACACATTGGGTATTTCCATACTCAGAAGAGATGGGGTTACACATTTTGGGGGGCATTTTGTCCTATTACCCCTTGTAAAAAAAATTTAATTTGAGGGAAAACTAGCATTTTAGTGAAAAAAATAATAATTTACACATCCAACTTTAACGAAAAGTCGTCAAACACCTGTGGGGTGTTAAGGCTCACTGGACCCCTTGTTACGTGCCTTGAGGGGTGTAGCTTCCAAAATATTATGCCATGAGGGTTTTTTTTGCTTTCCTGGCACCCTAGTGGCTTCCTAAATGGGACATGCCCCCAAAAAAACATTTCAGCAAAATTTGCTTTTCAAAAGCCAAATGTGACTCCTCTTCTGAGCACTGTAGTTCGCCCGCAAAGCATTTTAAGTCCTAACATGGGGTATTTCCATACTCATAAGAGATGGGGTTACAAATTTTGGGGGGCATTTTTGTCCTATTATCCCTTGCAAAAAAATTTAATTTGAGGGAAAACTAGCATTTTAGTGAAACAAATAAATAAAATAATTTACACATCCAACTTTAACTCCTGTGGGGTGTTAAGGCTCACTGGACCCCTTGTTACGTGCCTTGAGGGGTGTAGTTTCCAAAATAGTATGCCATGTGCTTTTTTTTTTGCTGTTCTGGCACTATAGGGGCTTCCTAAATGTGACATGCCCCCCAAAAACCATTTCAGAAAAACTCACTCTACAAAATCCCACTGTCGCTCCTTCCCTTCTGAGCCCTCTACTGCGCCTGCCGAACACTTGACATACACATATGAGGTATTTTCTTACTCGAGAGAAATTGGGTTACACATTTTAGGAAGATTTCTCTCCTTTTACCCCTTTTAAAAATCCAATAACTGGGTCTACAAGAACATGCGAGTGTAAAAAAAATGAAGATTTTCAATTTTCTCTTCAATTTGCTGCTATTCCTGTGAAACACCTAAAGGGTTAACAAACCCTTTGAATGTCATTTTGAATACTTTGAGGGGTGCAGTTTTTATAATGGGGTCATTTGTGGGGTATTTCTAATAAGAAGGCCCTTCAAATCCACTTCAAAACAGAACTGGTCCCTGAAAAATTTCGATTTTGAAAATTTTGTGAAAAATTGGAAAATTGCTGCTGAACTTTGAAGCCCTCTGGTGTCTTCCAAAAGTTAAAACATGTCAACTTTATGATGCAAATATAAAGTAGACATATTGGGGGACATTTCCTAATCTAGTCTATTCTGGGTATGCTTATAGACCAGCGGATGTGGTAGTCTCCTGTCTATTGTGCTCCTAATTTATCAAAGGTCTCACAGCCCTTGATAAATTCTGTGCTCAGACTTCAGGGTCTACAGCTTAAACTGCATTTAGACCTGCTCCAACATGGTCTGACATTTCAGCGTATTTTGGGCAGATGCGACTTGTCGCACAAAAGTCGCACTTGATAAATTCAGCACCAATGCATTTTCCAATGCATTTCCGTCTAAAATAGACTAGAATGCACCATGTTCTAAAAATCCTCTACAGCAAAAGTCACAGAAAAGTCGCACATATTTACACTGCGACTTTCTGTGCGACAAATTTAGACAGGAAAAACCAGTCTAAATCCTTTGATAAATCTCCCCCATTGTATATGTGAATCAATATATAATTTATTTGGAATATTCACTTTCCTTGAAAGCAGAGAGCTTCAAAGTTAAAAAAAAATTCCAATTTTTCACCAAGAAATGATGCAAGTATCGACAAAATTTTACCACTAACAAAGTAGAATATGTCACGAAAAAACAAACTCTGAATCAGAATGAAAGGTAAAAGCATCCCAGAGTTATTAATGTTTAAAGTTACAGTTGGCAGATGTGCAAAAAATGGCCGTGTCCTACAGTGAAAATTGGCTGGGTCCTTAAGGGGTTAAGGACCACAGGTTTTTCTGTTTTTGCACTTTCGTTGTTTCTTCCTCACCTTTTAAAAATCATAACCCTTTCAATTTTGCACCTAAAAATCCATATTATGGCTCATTTTTTGCGCCACCAATTCTACTTTGCAGTGACATCAGTCAATTTACCCAAGAATCTTTGTTTTTGTTTTTTTAAATCAACTGGTGCCAGAAAGTTAAACAGATTTGTAAATTACTTCTATTAAAACAATCTTAATCCTTCCAGTACTTATTAGCTGCTGAATACTACAGAGGAAATTATTTTCTTTTTGGACCACAGAGCTCTCTTCTGACATCATAACCACAGTGCTCTCTGCTGACACCTCTGTCCATTTTAAGAACTGTACAGAGTAGAAGAAAATCCCCATAGCAAACATATGCTGCTCTGGACAGTTCCTAAAAAGGACAGAGATGTCAGCAGAGAGCACTGTGCTCATGATGTCAGCAGACAGCTCTGTGGTCAAAAAGAAAAGAATTTCCTCTGTAATATTCAGCATCTAATAAGTACTGGAAGGATTAAGATTTTTTAATAGAAGTAGTTTACAAATCTGTTTAACTTTCTGGCACCGGTTGATTAAAAAAAAAAAAAAAAAAAGTTTTCCACCGCAGTACCCCTTTAAGGTCTTAATGTTTAGAAATTTTACTTTGAAAACTGGCTTAAGACTGTACCCATAGACTGGATTAATGATTCGAAATCTAATTGGTCCTTATTCAGAATATTGTGAGGGTCCCAGTTATTAGCGGTGTACCCCAAGGTTGAGTACTGGACCCGCTTTTGTTTACCTTACTTATTAATGAAATAGAGCAATGTTTTGGGATGCTCTGATAGGAAAGAGGACGCCAACAAAAATGTGTTTTTTAAATTTCCCGCCCTGACGTGCGCACTGACTCACTGCGCCGCAGGACGGAATAAGAAGTCTGTGTGTGCACACAGCCTCCCTCTTACCCCTGCGGTGCTGTAAGTCAAAGGCACGCAAGCCATGAAGGGAATGCTTCTCTGTTCCCCTCTGTACCCTCCTCTGGCCTCTGGATTTTTCCCGGACCCCTGCAGCTGTGCATGGACCCAGAACCACAGCTCAGCTTCAGGTTGTGTACCCTGTCCCCTCTGTCACCCATGTCCGTCACCCATGTCTACTCCCCTCTTACACCCCTGTACCTCTCTACACCATTCTCACCACTCTGCACATCAGTTACACCCCTGAACAACTCTCTACACCCCTCTACACCCCTGTCACTCGCAGGACGGGAACATAATACCGATTTATAAAGCATTGGTACGACCTCACCTGGAATATGTTGTTCAGTTTTGGGCACTGATTCATAAAAGGGACATTCTGGAGCTGGTAAGAGTAGAGATGCATAACTAGAGATTTTTCCCAGCAGAAAATATGCAGCAAACCCCACTGAGGTCAATGTAACCTGCTGCAGATTTTCAACTGAAAATTTCTGCTGTGGAACAACCGCTGAGGCTTAAACCCGCAGCAAGAAATTTGTCTGTTTTGCACTGTTTTTCAGTTTTATTTCTTTTGCTATGGCTTCCATCCAGAGATATATCTCTAGCCAGAGGCGGCCTAGCTCATCTAATGGGAGAGCCGCCTCTGGATAGAGATATATCTCTGGATGGAAGCCATAGCAAAAGAAAGAAAACACCCCCCCAAGTAAGTGGCAATGTGTACAATGTATGTACGCATCGCCACTCTGCAGAGCTGCCGATCCGGGACACATTTAACTATAGGCGCATCTTACAGATACGCCTTTAGTTAATTCGGCTCTTCCCATGTTGGACAGAGCAAAGAGCCATTGGCTCCTCGCTCTGTCAATCGCTCTTGTGGCTGCCCACATTACATAGGCAACCACAAGAGGCACAACATCCTTCCTCTGTGCTCCAGCACGAGTGACGTCACCATGCGCTGGAGCACAGACCGGAGGAGAAGAGAGAAGCCATACTGCAGACTTCGGGAGCCAAGTGATTATCTTTGTTTTTTTTTAGTATGGAGATGGGGGACGTGTTGGGATATGGAGTATGGAGATGGGCATGTGTAGGAATATGGTGGGAGATTTACCAAAACCTGTCTAGAAGAAAAGTTGCTAAGGTGCCCATAGCAACTAATCAGATCGCTTCTTTCCTTTTTAACAAGGCCTCTGCAAAATGAAAGAAGTGATCTGATTGGTTGCTATGGGCAACTCAGCAACTTTTTCTCTGGACAGGTTTTGATAAATCTCCCCAATGGAGTATGGAGAATAAGTTTTGAGATATGAAGTATGAAAATGGAGGACATGTGTTGGGATATGGAGCATGGCAATGGGGATGTGTAGGAATATGGAGATGAAGGAAATGTGTTGGGATATGGAGTATGCAGAATGGGGATGTGTTGGAATATGGAGCTATTGTCAAGAGGGGGTTGCCATACTTTACCACCTTAAGGGGCTGCTACTTTTACTACCTAACAGAGGCTGGAGCTGCTACTTTTACTACCTAACTAGGGGTTACTGCTGCTACTATATATGGGAGGCTACTATCTACAAGGGAACCTACCTACTGGGAGTAAGCCCTATTTATAGGGGGCTACTACTGCCTACAGGGGGACATACCTACAGGTGCCACCTATCTACTCAGGGCACCTGTGTAAGGGGGAAACAAAGTGAAGGAACCTGTCTACCTACTGCAGCATGATTAGCAATACTTCCTATAAATTTACCTCTCACCATACCAATTTTTTTTCTCTATTAACCAATTGTTAATTTGTGATACACAGTTTGCTATCTGTTATCCTGCAGTTGTCACCTACAATACGTGGGGCACACTATTCAAACCGTGCGCTCCCGTATGTCTAAACACAGATCTAACATTAAAATTACTTTATATTACATAGTGTCTCTCTGCACTTTTCCATTATCCATAAATTGACATATCATCTTTACTCTTGACTATTCTTGAAACAATACCTGACAGTAGACCTAATCGGTTTCAATGTTTAATAAATTGTGAATTTTTTTGATGTTCAAATTATTCACATTAGTACCGCATGGTCTGAATGAGACCATCGAAAATGTTCGATAATTATTCTCAGTCCGTACTTACTGGTACCGCATAGTCTACATAGTTTGCACAATAGGAATAATTTTTCTTTATCACATTACCACAACCCTCTGTTCCATATATACATTTTGCATGCTCTGCATATGCCATAATCATAACCCTCTGTTCCGTACATACATTTTTCATGCTCTGCAGATGCATTTACAGTTGCAATATGACCACCGCAATTTCTCGATTATTTCTGACATTGGCCGACATTTATCATTGTCTTTAGACTGTTTTTTTGGGTCTACAAAAGGCGCAAGCAGGGTTTATTTGCACCTTTTGGTTTACACGTTTCTGCTGATTTTGAGTTGCAATCCACTGATTTTGGCAATACAAATGATATGGAAGGGTTTTATGAACTGCGCCTTTTTGTGAAAAGGCACAATGCCACTGAAAAGTCTCTAAAACTACACCAGCCCAGACATGGTGTAGCTTTTTGGTGTATGTGAAGAGAGAAATTTCTGAAAATGTGACCTGCACAAAATGTATCAAATGCCCTGCGACCATTTAATACATTTGGCGCTCCTACACATCAGCACACACAAAAAAAAAAGGTGTAAAAATGCTTCACTTACACCTACAATGATAAATGCTTCACTTACACCTACAATGATAAATGCTTCACTTACACCTACAATGATAAATGCCGGCCATTATCTTTACTTTTCACTTTTGCTAAACTCTACTCTCTCCACTCAGATACACTGGATCAACTATATCTACATATCACTTCTACATTTACATCCTATATTTACACCCTTTATTATTTAATGTATTTTCTTTTATTCTCCTCTCATTCTTTTTTTCATTATTTCCACTACTGCCTGTTTGGTCCACATATTTTTCAATTTTTACATCTGCTTAATCAGCATGGGGTTTGTGTGCAATTTGTTTCTTTTCTGTTTGTATGTATAATCTTTATGTATTTTATTCATCCCATTGTATTATTTTTCCACGCTATGGATGCACTTCTCGTGTATGTTATAGTGACTATTTGCATATATACATACATGTCTATTTCTGCACGTGTGCAGGCATATATGCATTTCACTCTGAGTAAATAGAATTCCACATTTTTTGTATTTTTATTAATTTATTAATATTTGTCCATATATGTTTTTGATATGTTTCTCCTGCAATTGTTATATCACATTACTTATTCCAAATGTTCCCTCTCCCTTCCTTGTACCAACGTAACAAACTACCACTCCTATAAAATACCTATTCCCTGTCATGCCTGATGAAGCTGCTTTCTCGCAGCGAAACGCGTTGCATCTTGGGAAAAAAATTACCTCGATTCTATCTGATTTCCATTCCTTTAGTATCCTGAGCCACGTGGAGTCGTCGTTCTCCTTGAAGCCAGACAGATTGAATACCTACTGGAGCGACCTAACTAACTAATTGGGGGACCTACCTACTCTTGCCCCAACCCAATTATCTACCCACTATACTATGTAGGACACTAAGAGGGTTATTATTACTGTATGGAGCACTATAGGTGCTAGAAAAGAGTGGAGCCTAAAAGATTTGTCTGGCAGGTTCTGTGGAGATGAGTTGTAGATGGAAGAAATCATCATAATGGTCTGGGTCGGATGGAGAAAAAAAAAAGTGAATAACTCCAATCAGAGAATACGTCACCTTCGAGTCACCTGTAACTGTATGTAATCACTTTTATGGTCTGTGGAGTCTGTGTAGAACTGGGGTTAGCACTGACTGTGTACAGAGGTTTCTATTTAGTATCAGTATGGTACTACAGTGGTCCCTCAAGTTAAAATATTAATTGGTTCCAGGACGACCATTGTATGTTGAGACCATAATTCTATGGAAACCTGGTAATTGGTTCTGAAGCCACCAAAATGTCATCCAAAAAGAGGAAAAAGTGAGGATTAAAGAAAAATAAATAGATAACTAATATAGATATAGCAAGTCATTGCACATAAAAGTAAGAAAGAGCTTCATGAAGCTATAAATCACTGTATTTAGAGGATAGGAGCTTCTTCAGGGTCCTGTACAGTACACGCAATGTCCTAAAAAAGGACAGAGCATGTAGGACCTCTTAATAATGATAATGGGGAGGTTGTCACAGGCAATATAGAGAAAGCAGAGCCACTGAATGGGTTCTTTAGTTCTGTATATACTAAGGAAGAAGGAGCTGACATTGGACAGGTCAGTGCTGGTAACACATCATGTAATGTACTGAACTGGCTTAATGTAGAAATGGTACAAGGTAAGTTAAGTAATATAAATGTAAGCAAATCTCCAGGGCCAGATGGATTGCACCCAAGAGTTCTTAGAGAACTAAGTTCAGTAATATCTGTACCCCTGTTCATGTTATTTAAAGATTCATTGGTGTCTGGTATTGTGCCAAGGGACTGGCGCAAGGCGAATGTGGTGCCAATCTTCAAAAAGGGCTCTAGGTCTTCCCCAGGAAACTATAGACCGGTAAGTCTAACGTGCATTGTGGGTAAATTGTTTGAATATCAGGGATTACATACAGGAACATAGGGGATAATTTTATTATAAGTGATAGCCAGCATGGGTTTACTAAGGATAGAAGTTGTCAAACCAATCTAATTTGCTTTTATGAAGAGGTGAGTAGAAGCCTTGACAGAGGAATGGCTGTGGATATAGTGTTTCTGGATTTTGCTAAAGCATTTGATACTGTCCCTCATAGTCGTCTGACAGGTAAGTTAAGGTCTTTGGGCTTGGAAACTTTAGTTTGTAACTGGATTTTAACACTGGCTCATGGATCGTACCCAGAGAGTGGTTGTCAATGATTCGTACTCTGATTGGTCCACGGTTATTAGTGGTGTACCCCAAGGTTCAGTACTGGGCCCGCTGTTTAATTTATTTATCAATGATATAGAGGATGGCATTAACAGCTCTGTTTCTATCTTTGCAGATGACACCAAGCTTTGTAGCACGGTACAGTCTATAGAGGATGTGCATAAGTTACAAGATGACTTGGATAGACTAAGTGTCTGGGCATCCACTTGGCAAATGAGGTTCAATGTGGATAAATGTAAAGTTATGCATCTGGGTACTAATAACCTGCATGCGTCGTATGTCTTAGGGGGGATTAAACTGGCAGAGTCACTGGTAGAGAAGGATCTGGGTGTACATGTAGATCACAGACTACAGAATAGCATGCAATGTCAGGCTGCTGCTTCCAAGGCCGGCAGAATATTGTCATGTATAAAAAGAGGCATGGACTCGAGGGACAGGGACATAATACTCCCCCTTTATAAAGCATTGGTACGGCCTAACCTGGAATATGCTGTTGAGTTTTGGGCACCAGTCCATAAAAGGGACACTGTGGAGCTGGAAAGGGTGCAGAGATGTGCGACTAAACTAATATGGGGCATTGAACATCTTAGTTATGAGGAGCGATTAAAGGAGTTGTTTAGTCTTGAGAAGAGACGTTTAAGGGGGGATATGATAAATGTATATAAGTATATTAATGGCCCATACAAAAAATATGGAGAAAAACTGTTCCGGGTTAAACCCCCCCCCCCCCCCCCCCCAAAGGACGAGGGGGCACTCACTCCGTCTGGAGAAGAAAAGGTTTAGTCTCAAGGGGCGACAAGCCTTCTTTACCATAAGAACTGTGAACTTATGGAACAGTCTACCTCAGGAACTGGTCACAGCAGGAAAATTTATCAGCTTTAAAACAGGGTTAGATACATTCCTGGAACAAATTAACATTAATGCTTATGAAGAAATATAAAATCCCATCCCTTACCCAATATCGCGCCACACCCCTACCCTTCAATTCCCTGGTTGAACTTGATGGACGTATGTCTTTTTTCAACCGTACTAACTATGTAACTATGTAAAATGGAGCTGCCCTTACTTGGTGTCCAAAGGAGCAGCTAACTTTGGCATAGGTTAATAGTAGTACAGAACGTGTAATACCTCCCTGTACTGTAGGGGGTGCTACCAGAAAGCCAGTCAGTGCATACAGGTGTGTTACCAGTAAATGCCCATTCTAATTGTTCAGTTCT
Source organism: Hyla sarda (assembly GCF_029499605.1). Taxonomy (NCBI): domain Eukaryota; kingdom Metazoa; phylum Chordata; class Amphibia; order Anura; family Hylidae; genus Hyla; species Hyla sarda. Next base: position 252,833,239 of record NC_079194.1, on the reverse strand, counting down.
TTCAGCCATTGACATGTTTTGCAGATCTGGGCTGGTCGTAGCATTGTATGTTGTGTATGGTTTCAAGTTACAATAGTGCAGAAAAGACCAATGTAGGTTTAGGCCATTGTAAGTTGAGAGATCACTGTATTATCAAGTCACTATAGGGTGGTAATGGTGATAGGGATGACCCTTATGTTTCTAATGACTGATCAATATACTAATACTAAAATGCCATTGCTGCTGGAAAAATATATCTGTTACCTACCCTTTAATCCATATACATCAGAATGCTATCTGCTCGTTACTCTGAATATAGGCCTCGAAAATGACTCCATGCGGGAGTAGAAAGACTAAACATCTGACGAACAGAGAACTTCTGCCAAGAAATTAATGGACACTAGATATGCTAATATATACGGACACAATAATCGAACAACCAATAAAAATATAACATGCGAATTGTGATGTCATAACTAACCCTCCTTTTTCCAAATGTAAAAACCAAATTTACTTCCTGTAATAAAGCAGAACTTCCTGGAGTACCGAGGAGGGAACTCATACCAACCTGGCATGGTGTGAATTTTCTTACGTCGACGCTCGGCAAAATAGTACAGCGGTAGTCACTCACAGATTAAGGCCGAACATTAACCCATCCTTAACAATGGTAGTGGTCATGGAATGGTACAAATATTTGTCCCTTGTATAATGATGTTGTTGGTGATAATGGTCTGTTTAGTGGTTTTATTCAGGATGTAGTATTATCCTGTCACTATATGGTGGTAATGTTAGTCTTGGTGTAATGCAATCATTTGTCCCTTGTATAGTGGGGTTATTGGTGATTCTGATCTGCGTATAGTGGTTTTTATTCAGTATCCTTATGGTAGTATTATCCTGTAACTATATGGTAGTCATGTCAGTGGTAAGTGGTCATGGTGTGGTGCAATTAATTACTTGTCCCTTGTATAGTGGGTTTCATTTAATAATAGCATGATGGTAATAGTTACTGCTGTAGTAATATATTGTCCTGGTGTGGATGTATTATTTTATGTTTTAAAACCCCAACCCATAAGAAAATCCTGCATGCACCACTGGTGAGCGGTGATGAATACACTGTATGCATCGCCATTCTCTTAAATTCACAGCCACGGGGATGGGGGCCTCATGATTGAGTTTCCCCTAAGGCATCACAAAGTCTAGAGCCGCCTCTGCCATTTTTTTAAATTAAGTAACAAAAACATCTCAATTACACTATAGAATGATGATTGTAACTTTGGAAACTGTGAGATTTTTTTTTTTTTTTTAGACAACAGGTTCCATTCAGAACTGAAAAAAATAGCACAGAAAATTAAAATTGCATTCCAAATTGTATAGTTTACCTTCAGAGGGCCACATTCTGACCTAGATATAGCACAACAGCTAATTTTTTTTCCCCCCCATAGAATTTCTACGGATGACATACTATGGGTCTATAGTATGACAATCTCCATGGGGTCTAAACCTTATTCTTTATCACTGAGAATTTCCTGCATCTCCCTTGTGACCACTAGTTTCTTTCTTGACGTTGCTCCACGGCGTGGCTTTAGGGACATCATTTGTCAGTGCAGCACAGAGGTGGTCGGACCTGCCAAGACCCTGCACCTGAGCCCGAGAGGACACAGGACTGATAAGGAACTGAAAGGGGATCAGAGGGAGAGGAAGAGAATTAAAATGGCACAAGGTGGGTGAAAATGCACGGAGAGGGGGGGGGGGGGGGGAGATTAAAATGGTTCAGGGGTGAGGAATTAAAATGGCTTAGGGTGAGATCAGAGGGCATTTTAGCAGGAGCGGGCGGGATTGGACACACGTTATCAGGAGCGGGAGGGATTGGACACAGGTGTAAAGGGAACAGGCTGGAGTGGAACACACACTGCGGGAGTGGGATTAAAAAAAAAACAGCCCAGAGCAAGGCTCTACTGTACAGTGGTCCCTTAATTTATAATGGCCTCAATATACAATATTTTCAACACACAATGGTCTTTTCTGGACCATTGTAACTTGAAACCATACTCAACATACAATGCTACGGACAGTCCAGATCTGTGAAACGTGTCAAGGGCTGGAAGAACTGACCAATTTAGATGGACATTTCACTGGTAAAAAACCCTGAAATGCAAACACTGGATAGCTGGCTGGTAGTGCATCCCTATAGAACAAGGAGGTACTACAAGTTCTGAACTATTTACCTGTGCCAGGGTGAGCTGATTCTTTGCACACCAGCTTAGGGCAGCTCCATTTTACTTTTTTTTGGGAGATTTATCAAAAACTGTGCAGTGGAAGTGTTGCAGTTTCCCGTGGCAACCATATTGCTTCTTTCATTTTAAGGAGGCCTGTGAAAAATGAAAAAGACGCAATCTGAATGGTTGCTATGGGAAACTTGTCAACTTTAACTCTGCACGGGTTTTGATAAATCTCCCCCATTGTGTGTACTGTACAAGACCTTGAAGAAACTCTGGTCCTACATTAATTTATAGCTTCCAGCAGCTTTTTCTTACTTTTATACATAAGGACTTGTTTATCTACACTAGTTATTCTATGCTGCTGAGGAAAAGTCCTATGGAGGACTTGAAACACGTCCAGCTATAACCTCCAAGTGCCACACTATCCAGCCTTATCCAGGATACAGACACCATTCCTATTGCGGCATTCTCCTAACTAGGGATGTCCCAATACCATTTTTTTAAGACAGAGTACGAGTACCGATACTTTAATTCTAGTACTCGCCAATACCAAGTATGAGTACTTATATTTTAAAGGGAATCTGACACCAGGGTGACCCGGTTTCTGGCGCTGTTTACCGCATGATATGTGGGTCCTTGTTGTGTACAATGGAGGCGGCTGCTGTAGTATGAGCCAAGATTTCTCTCTTCTCCATTGGACAGAACAGGGAATTTGCCTTGGCAGCGAGACCGATGTACACATGGTGAGCAGCAATAGAAAGCGGGTCACCTGCACTATCTACCTATAAATTCAAGTTAGTGCAGGTGATTCTGCTGTAAGATTGTCTTTAATAGCAGGTAGTATACCCTTGCAGACATTAGCAGCAGCCCCCCAGCAGTCATTAGTAGCAGCCCCCCTTGTAGACAGCAGCCCGCCCCCCCAATAGACTGCAGGCCCCCTTGTAGACAGCAGCCCACCTTGTAGACTGCAGGCCCCCCTTTGTAGACAGCAGCCCCCCTTTGTAGACAGCAGGCCCCCCTTTGTAGACAGCAGGCCCCCCCCTTGTACGCCCACCCCCCTTTAGGCAGCAGCAGGGCGCCCCGTTTAGACCGCAGTAGCGCCCCCCTTTAGGCAACAGCAGCAGGGCCCCCTTTAGGCAGCAGGGCCCCCCTTTAGGCGACAGCAGCAGCAGGGGCCCCCTTTAGGCAGCAGCAGCAGCAGGGGCCCCCTTTAGGCAGCAAGCTCCCCTGTAGACATTAGTAGCAGCACACAGTTCACCTGCGGCTGTCCTCCGTCGGGTGCTACCGCTTCACTGCCCCGTTCTTCAGTCCTCCCGGTCCGCATCATGTTGTCCTTTGGAGGAGCATGTGACATATACGTCACTCCGCTTCCTCCGTAGCGTTACGCCGGGCGCAGGGGAGGATGAGGAGTGACGTGTGTGTCACATGCTCCTCCATGGAACACTATGAAGAGGACGGGAGGACCAGAGAACGGGGCAGCAGTGCGGCACCAGGTATCGGACATGGTATCGGGGACATTAAACGAGTCCCCGATACTATGTAAATGGCTAGTATCGGCCCCGATACTGATACTAGTATCGGTATCGGGACATCCCTACTCCTAACACATAACTCTGAGCATTCCCACAGCCATGAGGACACTGCCGGCCTCTGGCTGAATCAGGGAAACTGCTACAGCCTTCTTAAAAGACCGGACTTACCATTGCTACTACTACCGCTGTATAAATTGAGACTGCCAGGTCTCTAACAGAGACATCTTTCTGCACACAAGCCAGGACTTTCATCTATAAAAAGGTACCATATATGCGAGTGTACATTTGAAGTCTGCAGTCCCCTATTCTGAAGCCCACCTATACCGCTGCATACGTGTGAGACAGAGGAGTCTCTAGAAGCGAGCTCTCTGCCTGGAGAGCGGGGATACTTGTTATATTGTTACATAATCTGCAGTCTATTACCATCATTGTACCTACTTTCAAATATATAGCATCGCTACATATATTGAGACGGCAGAGTCTCTAGTAGCGGGCTCCTATACAGAGAGCAGGGACATTATCTCCATACTGCAGACTTATGCTGTTACTGTTACCAATGGATATGTACTATTGCACAATTTCTCTACAATATCACCTTGGACTTTTATAACATTATAATCATTGCTGCCACATCCATTGGGATTATTTTTAAGAAGTGTGCAACCTATATACTATTTTAGGCTGGATATCCACAGACGTGTGGCTACTATTTATGTATTTTTAGAGTATTTTTTAGACTTTTTTTTTTTCTTTTTTTATTTTCCCACAAGGGCCCTGTGAGTCACGGCACACATTACATTTTGACCAAATTATATTAATACAATTATATAAAAATAAATTGTTTCAAAACCATTATTCAAGACCCTGAGACTCAATTCCTTTACTATTTATTCTGCTTATTTTGACACCGTGGGTATAGATGCCATTTGAGTTGCTCGGGTCATAGGTTACTAGCTTGATAAGAGCCTCTCCCACATTCTGTCTAGTTATCTACTTATTTTTCAGAACCAATTACCAAGTTTCTATATGGTCCCAACATACAATGGTCGTCCTGGAACCAATTAATATTGTAACTTGAGGGACCAAAGTATTAGGTACTGTTAGGAGAAAAACAAAACACCCAGCATTACAGAAAACAATGATTTATGCTGGAAAGCGGGATGCTACTGTCCCTCTTTTCCCAATCAAAATATCAGGCATTATGCACTGCGATGATACTTAGCTCTTCGCAGATTTACACATCCTCTCTAGCTACAGACCATGAAACAATTTTAATAAACTCATGCCATTCATGTTTCTATTACTCGAAAGACACGTTTTTAAATGCTCTTTAAATGCACCTAGACTCCAGGATACAGGCTTTGTTTCATGGACCACTTTGCAGCCACCCTTCAGGTAAAAGAACTGTAGCAGAATGTGCATAGCATCCACAAATCCATGTACACATTAAGCTTTATTGTAATTTCACACTAAATAACAGGTATAGGACCGAAATGCATTCATAGGAATTCTGTGTATATTTTACTGTGTAATCCCTGTTTTAAATATGGTACTACAATAAAGCTAATGTTTATGTGCTTTGATTGCTAAACCCATTTCACATTATGCTACTAATACTACTATCACATTATTTGCGCTGTGTTCAAAAAGTCTTTAGTCAGCCACCAATTGTGCAAGTTCTCCCACTTAAAAAGATGAGAGAGGCCTGTAATTTTCATCATAGGTATACCTAAAAAATGAGAGACATAGTGAAAAAAAAAATCCATAAAATCACATTGTCTGATTTTTAAAGAATTAATTTACAAATTATGGTGGAAAATAAATATTTGGTCACCTACAAATAAGCAAGATTTCTGGCTCTCACAGACATGTAACTTCTTTATGAGTATCCTCTTTCCTCCACTTGTTACCTGTATTAATGGCACCTGTTTGAACTTAATATAAAAGACATCTGTCCACAACCTCAAACAGTCACACTCCAAACGCCACTATTGCCAAGACCAAAGAGCTGTCAAAAAAGACACCAGACACAAAATTGTAGACCTGCGCCAGGCTGAAAAGAATGAATCTGCAATAGGAAAGCAGCTTGGTGTGAAGAAATCAACTGTGGGACCAATTATTAGAAAATGGAAAACATACAAGTCCACCGATAATGTTCCTCAATCTGGGACTCCACACAAGAGCTCACCCGTGATGTCAAAATGATCACAAGAACAGTGAGCAAAAATCCCAGAACCACATGGGGGGACCTAGTGAATGACCTGCAGAGAGCTGGGACAAAAGTAACAGAGGCTACCATCAGTAACATACTATGCCACCAGGGACTCAAATCATGCAGTGCCAGAGGTGTCCCCCTGCTTAAGCCAGTACATGTCCAGGCCCGTCTGAAGTTTGCTAGAGAGCATTTGGATGATCCAGAAGAGTATTGGGAGAATGTCATATGGTGAGATGAAACCAAAGTAGAACCGTTTGGTAAAAACTCAACACATCGTGTTTGGAGGAGAAAGAATACCGAGTTGCCTCCAAAGAACACCATACCTACTGTGAAGCATGGGGGTGGAAATATCATGCTTTGGGCCTGTTTTTCTGCTAAGGGACCAGGACGACTGATCCGTGTAAAGGAAAGAATGAATGGGGCCATGTATTGTAAGATTTTGAGTGGAAACCTCTTTCCATCAGCAAGGGCATTGAAGATGAAACGTGGCTGGGTCTTTCAGCATGACAATGATCCCAAACACACCGCCTGGGCAATGAAGGAGTGGCTTCGTAAAAGGCATTTCAAAGTTTTGGAGTGGCCTAGCCAGTCTCCAAATCTCAACCCAATAGAAAACCTTTGGAGGGAGTTGAAAGTCTGTGTTGTCCAGTGACAGCCCCAAAACATCACTGCTCTAGAGGAGATCTGCCTGGAGGAATGGGCCAAAATACCAGCAAGTGTGTGAAAACCTAGTGAAGACTTACAGAAAATGTTTGCCCTCTGTCATTGCCAACAAAGGGTATATAACAAAGTATTGAGATGAACTTTTGTTATTGACCAAATACTTATTTTCCACCATAATTTGCAAATAAATTCTTTAAAAATCAGACAGTGATTTTATAGATTTTTTTCTCATTATGTCTCTCATAGTTGAGGTATATACCTATGATGAAAATTACAGGCCTCTCATCTTTTTAAGTGGGAGAACTTGCACAATTGGTGGCTGACTAAATACCTTTTTCCCCACTGTATATACATTTCATAAATTAAAGGGGTATTCCAGGCAAAAACTTTTTTATATATATCAACTGGCTCCAGAAAGATAAACAGATTTGTAAATTACTTCAACTAAAAAATCTTAATCCTTTCAGTACTTTTGAGCTTCTGAAGTTAAGGTTGTTCTTTTCTGTCTAAGTGCTCTCTGATGACACCTGTCTCGGGAAACGCCCAGTTTAAAAAGAGGTTTGCTATGGGGATTCGCTTCTAAACTGGGCATTTCCCGGGACAGGTGTCATCAGAGAGGACTTAGAAAAGAACAACTTTAACTTCAGAAGCTCATAAGTACTGAAAGGATTAAGATTTTTAATAGACGTAATTTACAAATCTGTTTAACTTTCTGGAGCCAGTTGATATATAAAAAATATATATATATTTTTTTCGTGGATAACCCCTTTAAATATGAACTATTTGTTGACCACAATAGGACCCTTCCCAATCCAAAAAGAAAGGTCTAATTCCATATTAATCATCTATTAACCATAACAGAAATGAACAGTGAAAGTTCAGCTGCCTCTCCAAGCAAACCACGGAGGCACAATCTCTATTTATTAAAAAAAATAGCAATTTACAAAAAAAAAAGTACTTCAAAAGAACTTCTCTCATCCCCAGACTCATTTGTTCTAAACGGGGTGGCGATGGGACTTTTTGGTCAGTAGAATTTAGGAGTAAATGTCTATAAATGACCACCCAAAGAACGGTTTTAAAATCATCTCACATTTGTATGCTAAAATTGGTACTTTTCCATAACTGGAGGGTCACTGAAATGTTTTTTCCTCTTTGACAAGTGCTATGACATGATTCATAATGTCAAAAAGAAATTTTTGGCAAGTTGGTTTGTACAGCGCCTTCATAATCCATGACTTTTCACCTTTGGAGTCCTCCAATCTCTGTGTCATACTACCTAACGCATCTCGATTTGAAGCATTTCTCACCACTTCCTTCACCGTAAGGACATTTCTGTTATAGTCAAGGGCTGCAAGTTGTGTACGTGCAACCATAGAGTCCTTGAAGAAATGTAATGATTTTGGACGATATTTTAGGCATGTTCTGTTGTATATATCTAATTCTCCTGTGTGACAATGGAAGGACAGTTGTTTTAAGTCCTTTAATAAACTGGAACTTTCTACAATATTTTTGAGCTGTTCATGGGCGGCTGAACCTTTTTCCAACCAGTTTGTATTGTTAACCACTTCTTCTGGGAGAGGTGGATGATGACATGCTCTACAATCACCATCACCATCCCATTCATGAATATTGGTGACATGATGAATAACGGATTTCCATTTTTGGATTAACAAATCAGGGTTTTTACAACATGTACTAAAGCTCCACCAAAGATGGTTTCTGATGGCCTCCACCCATTGATATAAGATTTCACAGTCTTTATGTTTTGCTGCCATTAACACTTCATTACCAATTGATCTGGATAGGTGCCATAGATCTATTTGATGTATAATACCTGGATAACTGTCCTTTAGCATTTCTTGAATAGCAATACTCCTGCCAGTAACAATCATCTTCACATCAGCATTCATAGTTTGGAGTTCTCCCATAGACTTTTGGAATCCTATATTTTCTAGGCCTTCTAATGTCACTTGTGGAGTCACCGGCTCCACTGAAATTGAACAAATTTTTTTGCTGCCCACATCTATCAAAGAGTATGTAGAATAATTGGCAGAAAATCCAGGATTGTCTAGTTGTTGATCTCCTGCCAAGCTAAGTGGCCTTTCCAGGACACTTTGTATGACTGCTTTTTGTTCCTCCTTCCAATGATGACTGATGGTTGGAAACAGGTACATAGACTGATTTCTAGAATAGGTAGTTTTGTCTACTGATTTCAAATTAAGTAATTTAAACATATGTTGGGATTTTACAAAACTGGAACCACTGAAAAGCACTGCGGCAGATAACAGAACATTTCCCAAGGGTTCATATCCATGTCTTGGCTGGCTTTCCCACAGTAAACTTGTATGACCAGAACTGCACCGAGCTTCTACTGACAAATATGATCCAACAGTTTCCTTTCTGTATTGAGTGAGTGGTGACATACATTTTGTTTCTGATCTACACGGTATCATCATTATCAGTTTCTTAAGACAGGATTCAAACACAATATACTTTTCTTCTTCAACAAGATTTTCCACTGGTGAATCCAAGTCTTCGAAGACATATTTTACATCATCTTCCTCTTCTGCATCACTTGGAACTAAAAATGATTCATCCTCATCCTCACTTAGTTCATTGATATAGAACGAGGAAACATTTGAGTCCTCTGGTTCATCATCAGTCTGTATGGAAGATGTTTCCAATGGTGCTTGATTTCTGTAAAATTGGGCAAATTGTTCACATGTAATAGGTAAAATCCTTTCAATTTTGGGATTTTGGGATACGAGTTGAGAGATATCTTGTGAAAAACTAGAAGTTGAAAATTGATCGTCTTCTGTTTTAACATTAGGTTCTACTTTCATTGAACTGATGTAAAGATCTGGTATTGGAGAGGTACTTTTTAAGGGAATTGCTTGCCCCGCAGATGAGACATTTTCTCCTTTTATATAGAATGCTTGTTTTACATCTGAATCAGTAGCTAGAGATGCATCCATTTCAGAATCTGATAAGATTTCAACTTTAACAAGATTTAAATTAACAGTTTCCAAATCTTCACACAAATCATTGTCATTATCACTTCTTCTGGGAGGACTGGGGACATTAAATTTGATGTCTTCTGGGCTGACATCCGATATGTTTGAATTTGAGTCATAGATTGGGTTGCTTGGAACTATTAAGGTGCACATAATTTTGCGATGCTTAGTATTAATTTTAGTTTGTGTGTGTGCATTTCTTCTCAAATGCCAGTGGTCAGTGGAAACACAACAACTTTTTTTATTTGTAAAGAAATCAGTATTGACACCTTTGTCAACCATCAAAGGCTTCAGACAAGATGGTTGGCCTAATGGTGTGCTGTTTGCAACAAAATAAAGTTTACCTGTGTTAACAGATGTTTGGCTCACAGAATAGCTATGAGAAACACTTGGACCAGAAGAGGATGCCGCACTGGGTTCCAAATAAGCCATTTCCTCCAACTTTCTTTTCTTTGATGGTGGCAGACAATCAGGAATTACTGTTTGTGAAGTAGGTGTTTTAAAAGGAAAGTGGACAACAGACATTGGGGGTGGTTTTTGTGCTGAGCTAGATGTGGTTGGTGGCATCTGTGTCACAGAGCACACATTTTCAGAAACTGGAAAAACTTTTGTTGAGTATGGCTTTGTTTCACGAACAATGGCTAAAGCAATACTGCTTGGTGGAGTTGTCATAGTGTTGTAGGAAGACTTATCAATCGGAGAGGTAGAGATTATAGGACTTGGTGCTGGGGTTGAGGATATTATCGGACACGAAGATGTGGTGGAAGGTGGCATTTTGGTGCTTAAAGATGTAGTGTCTGGCCTGAGTTGTATAGCCAAAGGCAAGCTGGAATTTTTAGCAACACCAGTGTAAGATTTTTGCAGAAATGTGATAGGGGCTGAAGATATTTGCTGCAGGTTGGCAGGTGTTACCTGTTCCAGTTGCTCATTATCAGATGATGCTGCGATTTGCGAAATTGTAGATGTATTTTGCTGAACACACGATGGTGATGACGGTACTTTCAGAATGGATGAGGTAGAAGGTCTCAGTGCAGATGACTGCTGACTTACATCAGACAAGGCAGAATGATTTTGTGTGGCCTCAGACGTAGTGGGTACAACTGATTGAAAGGTTACTATTGAATTAGATTTATGGCTAATAGTGCCTGCTTCAAAAAAAACATGCTGAGGAACCACAGGAACTAAAGTCACTTGCTGAATAGTGGTTTGTGATACCTTTGAATATGAATGAACATCTGGAACCTCAGCCAGATATTCTTGTACTTTAACAAAACCAGATAGCTTTTGGTCCTCAGCAGGTGCAGAAGAATGAATATGTTGCTCACTAGAAGAGCTTGGTGGTCCTGACTCGGATAGTAAAGAGTTTGATGGTTCTCTAGCTGGTGATTTTTTAATAAATATAGTGGGAACGGCATCCTTTTTTAAAATTCTCCGATAACCATCATAGTGGTAATTGTCATGTGTAAAATGTAAGGAACACATTCTATATGAGTCGTATACTTTTCCTAAATAAACTTTTTCAACCATTTTGTCAATGTCTGTGTCATATTGTCCTGTCTGCTGCAGCCAAACTTTAATTCTTTCAGGTTCTTTTGGAAAACAATGAAGAATTATAGAAGGATCACGCTTCTTCCATGTACAAACGCAACCACGAACAACACAGGATGGCATGATGAGATGCCTATTGAAGATAAAAATAATACTGAGGTAAACCTTTACAGTGCATTATAGGTTAAGATATAGTCAAAACAAAACACAGCCCAAAAACAAAACTTGATTATATCAAAAAAGCTTTACTAAGCAATTTGGGCCTAGATGGTCTCCCTACCCTCACTATAAGGGTAGGGTCACACGTGCCAAATTTTGCTGCATATTTGTTGATGTGTATTTTCCTACCCATAAGGGTAAGCTCAAACATGTCGTATATTGCTCTGTTTTCTGCAGCAGATTTTGCTACCCAATGACTTCAACAGGTAGGAAAATATGTAGCAAAATATGGCATGTGACCCCACCCTTAAGGGGACTTCCTATGTGAATAGTTTACATACAACCAGATTAGTCACTTACTAATGTCAGTAGCCAAGATGCCCATGTAAGCCAATCTCACATGCAGTCAAATGTAGGGATCGACCGATTATCGTTTTGGCCGATGTTATCGGCCAATATCCAGGATTTTGGTCATTATCGTTATCGGCCGATAATCCGATAATGCCCCCCCCGCACCTGGGGAGGTTAATTACGGAACTTTAACCCCTTAACGACCACGGACGTGTCCTGTGTATGACCGCGAGCATCGGAACAGTGCTCGTTTCATACATGGCAGGTTCCGGGGACGCGCCCGTAATGGCCAACATCCGCGATTGCACGGATGTCCGCCATTAACCCCTCAGATGCCGTGATCAATACAGATCACGGCATCTGCGGCATTGCGGTGCTTTGAATGGATGATGGCAGCCGGAGGTCCGCTCACCTGGCTCCGGCCGTCTCCTGGGGTCTTCTACTCTGGTCTGCGATTGAGCAGACCAGAGCAGAAGATGGCCGATAATACTGATAAGTGCTGTGTCCTATACATAGCACTGAACAGTATTAGCAATTAGTATTGCTATAGATAGTCCCCTAGGGGGACATAACATTTTTTAAATAAAAGTTGAAAAAAAAATTAAAAATAAAAAGTAAAAAAAAAAATGTGAAAAATCCCCTCCCCCAATAAAAATAAAAATTATCAGTTTTTCCCATTTTAGCCCCAAAAAACATAAAACAAATGTTTTTATAAACATATTTGGTATCGCCGCGTGCGTAAATGTTTGTACTATCAAAATGTAAAAAGTCCAAAAATGCTGCTTTTTTGTCACATTTTATTTAAAAAAAATTATTAAAAATGATCTAAAAGTTTTATATATGCAAATGTGGTATCGATAAAAAGTACAGATGACGGCGCAAAAAATGAGCCCTCATACCGCCCTATATATGGAAAAATGAAAAAGTTATAGGTGGTCAAAATAGGGCGATTTTAGATTACTGATTTTATACAAAAAGTTTTAGATTTTTTTTAAGCGGTACAAAAATATAAAAGTATCTAGGCCATGGGTATCATTTTAATCGTATTGACCCACAGAATAAAGAACACATGTCATTTTTACCATAAAGTGTATAGTGTGAAAACAAAACCCTCCAAAATGCGCAAAATTGTTGTTTTCATTAAAATTTCCTCCCTAAAAAATTTTTTTAGGGGTTCGCCGTACATTTTATGGTAAAATGAGTGGCACCATTACAAAGAACAATTGGTCACGCAAAAAACAAGCCCTTATATGGGTCTGTAGATTGAAATATAAAGGAGTTATGGATTTTAGAAGGCGAGGAGGAAAAAAACAAAAACGCTAAAATAAAATTGGCCTGGTCCTTAACCTCTTAAAGGGGTATTCCGCCCCTAGACATCTTATTCCCTATCCAAAGGATAGGGGATAAGATGTCAGATCGCCGCGGTCCCGCTGCTGGGGACTCCTGGGATCCCCGCTGCGGCACCGCGCTATCATTACAGCACAGAGCGAGTTCGCTCTGCACGTAATGATGGGCGGTACAGGGGCTGGAGCATCGTTACATCACGGCTCCGCCCCTCGTGATGTCACAGCCCGCCCCTTTCAATACAAGTCTATGGGAGGGGGCGTGGCAGTCGTCACGCCCCCTCCCATAGACTTGCATTAAGGGGACGGGCCGTAATGTCACGAGGGGCAGCGCCATGACGTCACGATGCTCCGGCCCCTGTATCGCCCGTCATTACGCACAGAGCGAACTCGCTCTGTGCTGTAATGATAGCGCGGTGCCGCAGCGGGGATCCCGGGGGTCCCCAGCAGCGGGACCACGGCGATCTGACATCTTATCTCCTATCCTTTGGATAGGGGATAAGATGTCTAGGGGCGGAATACCCCTTTAAGGACTTAGGGCGTACCTAAGCCCGGTCCCGGTGTGAAAAACGGGGTCACGCCGTGACCCCACATCACGAACGATAGCCGGGACCCTGGGCTAAAAGCGTGTGGCACCGATCGTTGTGCCGCGTGCTGTTAACCCTTCAGACTCGGAGATCAAAGTTGACCGCCGCGTCTGAAAACGAAAGTAAACGGTTCCCGGCAGCTCAGTCAGGCTGATCAGGACATCGCGATAAAATCGCGATGTTCCGATCAGCTGGGACGCAGGCGGAGGTCTCCTTACCTCTCTCCGCGGCGTCTGATCGTCGATTGATTGCTCCAAGCCTGAGCTACAGGCTTGAGCAATCAAGCCCCTATCTGACCGATCCGTGCAAAGCTATGGCTTTGCAGGGATCAGCATAGGAGATCAGTGTGTGCAGTGTTATAGGTCCCTATGGGAGCTATAACACTGCAAAAAAAAAAAAAAAAGTGAAAAAAAAGTTTACAACGGTCATTTAACCCCTTCCCTATTTAAAGTTTGAATCATCCCCCTTTTCCCATAAAAAAAAAAAAAAAAACTGTGTAAATAAAAATAAACATATGTGGTATCGCCGCGTGCGAAAATGTCCGAACTATAAAAATATATAGTTAATTAAATTGCACGATTAATGGCGTGCGCGTAAAACAATTCCAAAGTCCAAAATAGTGTATTTTTGGTCACTTTTTATATAATGAAAAAATGAATAAAAAGCGATGAAAAAGTCAGATCAATACAAAAATGATACCGATAAAAACTTCAGAACACGGCGCAAAAAATTAGTCCTCATATCGGCCCGTACGCGGAAAAATAAAGTTATAGGGGTTAGAAGATGAGAATTTTTAGCATATAAATTTTCCTGCATGTAGTTAAGATTTTTTCCCGAAGTACGACAATATCCAACCTATATAAGTAAGGTATTATTTTTACCGAAAAATGCACTGTGTAGAAACAGAAGCCCCCAAAAGTTACAAAATGAAGTTTTTTCTTCAATTTTGTAGTACAATGATTTTTTTTTTAACGTTTCACCGTGGATTTTTTGGTAAAATGACTAATGTACTGCAAAGTAGAATTGGTGGCGCAAAAAATAAGCCATCATATGGAATTTTAGGTGCAAAATTGAAAGCGTTATGATTTTTAGAAGGTGATGAGGAAAAAATTTAAATGCAAAAACGGAAAAACGCTGAGTCCTTAACCCCTTAAGGACACAGGACGTCCGGGGACGTCCCCGCACCCTGGGCTTTAAGGACCAAGGACGTCCCCGGATGTCCTGGTGTTTCTCCGGTTTCTGCCGCGCGCCGGGCAGAGAGCGGAACGGCATTCCTGCTGAAATCCTTCAGCAGGCATGCCATGCAAATGCCGAGGGGGGTCCCGGGACCCCCGCATGTCGGCGATCGCTTGCGAAATCACGCAAGCGATCTTCGGCGATTCGGGTCACTTGTGACCCAATGACCTGGAAATAAATGGTGATAGGTTAAAAAAGTTAAATAAAAGTTAAAAAAAATAATTTTTTTTCTATTACTGTTCTACACTTTTTACACCAAGCACCACACAGTACATTCTTTCCCGCAGCGGAAATTAGGAAATTTTGGGGCCTCACGCTACATATGGGCCTGGTCAAAAAACCAAGAGCTCGTCATTACTGGAGCGGGGACGTCCTCTACCAGACCCCGCTTTACAGTATGGCGATGACACAGAACCGGTTCGAGGCGATTCGGAAATGCCTGCATTATGCAGATAATGCGGCATGTCCGCCCCGAGGTGATCCCGCCCATGACCGGCTTTACAAAGTGAGGCCGGTCATCGATCACTTTGGGGCCAAATTTTTGGAGGCGTACGTACCGCTCAGGGACCTCTCGGTAGATGAGTCTCTCATCAGTTTTAAGGGGAGACTCATCTTCCGCCAGTATCTTCCCTCGAAGCGGGCACGGTATGGCGTGAAACTCTACAAACTCTGCGAGAGTACCTCCGGGTACACTTGCAGGTTTAGAGTATATGAGGGACGAGATTCCCATATTGAACCCCCAGAATGTCCCCCCACTCTGGGTGTTAGCGGGAAACTCGTTTGGGACCTTGTGCACCCATTGCTGGATAAGGGTTTCCACATGTATGTGGATAACTTTTATACCAGCATCCCTCTGTTCAAATCCCTTTCCGCCAGATCCACATCAGCTTGTGGGACCGTGCGAAAGAACCAGAGAGGCCTCCCTCTAAATTTTGTTAAGATGCCTATCCCTAAGGGCGAGTCCCGTGGCCTGACCCATGATAACCTGTTGTTGGTGAAGTATAAGAGGGATGTCCTTATGCTCACCACTATTCATGGGAACGGCAGCACCCCTGTCCCTGTGCGAGGTACCGTGGGACCGGTCCTGAAGTCCGATTGAATTCTGGACTACAATCAGTATATGGGGGGAGTTGATCTCTCAGATCAAGTCCTCAAGCCATATAACGCCATGCGGAAAACACGGGCATGGTACAAAAAAGTTGCGGTCTACTTGGTACGGGTTGCCATGTACAACGCTTTTGTACTATCCCAGTACGCTGGCAACACAGGGACATTCCTCCAGCACCAAGAAGCCCTCCTAAGGTTCCTGATCTTTGCTGACCGGGAAAGATCAGCCCAGACTTCCCAAGGGTCTGGAGTTATAGGCACTAGGATCGTCCCAGGCCAACACTTTCCAGGTGACCTCCCCCCACTGGAAGGAAGGGGCGATCCCAGAAAAAATGCAGAGTGTGTTACAGGAAGGGGATGCGGAAGGACCCCAGGTATCAGTGTGACACTTGCCCAGATAATCCGGGCCTCTGCATAGGCTACTTCAGGGAGTATCACACTTCCATGGAGCACTAAATTTTCCCTTTTCATTTGAATTTTCCATAATTTGACCAATGTACCAAGTCCAGAGTACATTCCAAAATATAACCCCCATAAAGCACTAAATTGCCCAAAAAAAACTGAAAAAAAAAAACTGATAAGACCTCTGGGGGTGTTTTTTCAAAAATGGGTCATAGGTCACTGAGTCACTATCATCGAGGACTTTTTTATGTTGCCTCAAATGCGCAGCGCTCTCTCTCTCCACCTGACCGGGTGCACATTTGAGGCAACGGGTTAGGGATGGCCACACACACATCACATTCCCAGAATGATGACTCAGAGCATAGGGTTTGGGGAGGGCATATTTTTTGAGTTTTGGCTATGCTCTGGGTCATCATTCTGGGAACATATCCTGTTTTATTATTTTATGATTCATAGTTTTCTGGCCCACGGTACCCCATATTGCGGGCCTCTGTACCCCACCTGTCTACCCCAGTTACGGCCCGTTGTCCCCCATAGTGTTTCCCTATTTTAGGGCTCAGTGCTCCCCCTATTAACGCTCCTTGAGGGGGGGTCCCACATTCTGGCTGCTAAATAAGCTCAAGGCCCCCTGACTGATCTCCCACTCCAAGACCTGGTGTGCACCTGCGGAGCGTAAATCATCAAAAATTAAGGTATGTCCTTATTCCAAAGAAATGTATTTAAAAATTTTAGGGGGGTCTTTTCTGCTATTAACCCTTGTAAAAATATAAAATTTGGGGGTAAACCCACATTTTAGTGAAAAAAAACATTTTTTTTTTACATATGCAAAAGTCGTGAAACCCCTGTGGGGTATTAAGGCTTACTTTACCCCTTGTTACGTTCCTCAAGGGGTCTAGTTTCCAAAATGGTATGCCATGTGTTTTTTTTTTTTTTTTTTGCTGTCCTGGCACCATAGGGGCTTCCTAAATGCAACATGTCCCCCCCATTTCAGCAAAATTTGCAAATGTGACTCCGTCTCTTCTGAGCATTGTAGTTCACCCGTAGTGCACTTCAGGTCAACTTATGGGGTACCTCCATACTCAGAAGAGATGGGGTTACAAATTTTGGGGGGGTATTTTCTGCTATTATACCTTGCAAAAATTTGAAATTTGGGAGGAAACACATTTTAGTGAAAATGTTTTTTTTTTTTTTTTTTTTTTTTACATATGCAAAAGTCATGAAACCCCTGTGGGGTATTAAGGCTCACTTTATTCCTTGTTACATTCCTCAAGGGGTCTAGTTTCCAAAATGGTATGCCATGTGTTTTTTTTTTTTTGCTGTTCTGGCACCATAGGGGCTTCCTAAATGCAACATGCCCCCCAAAAACCATTTCAGAAAAACGTACTCTCAAATCCCCTTGTCACTCCTTCGCTTCTGAGCTCTCTACTGCGCCCGCCGAACACTTTATATAGACATATGAGGCATGTGCTTACTCGAGAGAAATTGGGCTACAAATACAAGTATACATTTTCCACCCCATGTAAAAATTCAAAAATTGGGTCTACAAGAACATGCAAGTGTAAAAAATGAAGATTGTGAATTTTCTCCTCCACTTTGCTGCTATTCCTGTGAAGCACCTAAAGGGTTAAAATGCTGACTGAATGTCATTTTGAATACTTTGGGGGGGGGGGTGCAGTTTTTATAATGGGGTCTTTTATGAGGTATTTCTAATATGAAGACCCTTCAAATCCACTTCAAACCTGAACTGGTCCCTGAAAAATTGTGAGTTTGAAAATTTTGTGAAAAATTAGAAAATTGCTGCTGAACTTTGAAGCCCTCTGGTGACTTCCAAAAGTAAAAACTCGTAAATTTTATGATGCAAACATAAAGTAGACATATTGGAAATGTGAATAAAAAAAAAAAAAACATTATTTGGCATATCCATTTTCCTTACAAGCAGAGAGCTTCAAAGTTAGAAAAATGCAAAATTTTCTATTTTTTCATCAAATTTTGGGATTTTTCACCAAGAAAGGATGCAAGTTACCACAAAAATTTACCATGTTAAAGTAGAATATGTCACGAAAAAACAATCTCGGAATCAGAATGATAACTAAAAGCATTCCAGAGTAATTAATGTTTAAAGTGACAGTGGACAGATGTTCAAAAAACGCTCTGGTCCTAAGGTGTAAAATGGCCTGGTCCTTAACCCCTTAAGGACGCAGGACGTAAATGTACGTCCTGGTGCGGTGGTACTTAACGCACCAGGACGTACATTTACGTCCTGTGCATAAAAGCGGGCATCGGAGCGATGCCCGTGTCATGCGCGGCTGATCGCAGCCAGGCACTCGCCGGTAATGGCCGACGCCCGCGATCTCGCGGGCGTCCGCCCTTAACCCCTCAGGTGCCGGGATCAATACAGATTCCGGCATCTGCGGCAGTGCGCGATTTGAATGAATGATCGGATCGCTGCTGCGGGGATCCGATCATTCAGAACGCCGCACGGAGGTCCCCTCACCTTCCTCCTTCCGGCTCCCTGCGTCTTCTGCTCTGGTCTGAGATCGAGCAGACCAGAGCAGAAGATGACCGATAACACTGATCTGTTCTATGTCCTATACATAGAACAGATCAGTATTAGCAATTATGGTATTGCTATGAATAGTCCCCTATGGGGACTATTCAGGTGTAAAAAAAAAATGTAAAAGTAAAAAAAATGTGAAAAATCCCCTCCCCCCATAAAAAGTAAAACGTCCGTTTTTTCCTATTTTACCCCCAAAAAGCGTAAAAAATTAATTTTATAGACATATTTGGTATCGCCGCGTGCGTAAATGTCCAAACTATTAAAATAAAATGATAATTATCCCGTACGGTAAACGGCGTGAACGAAAAAAAAAAAGTCCAAAATTGCTACTTTTTTAATACATTTTATTAAAAAAAAAAATTATAAAAAATTTATTAAAAGTTTTTTATATGCAAATGTGGTATAAAAAAAAAGTACAGATCATGGCGCAAAAAATGAGCCCCCATACCGCCGCTTATACGGAAAAATAAAATAGTTAGAGGTCATCAAAATAAAGGGATTATAAACATACTAATTTGGTTAAAAAGTTTGTGATTTTTTTTAAGGACAACAATAAAGTATGTAATAATGGGTATCATTATAATCGTATTGACCCTCAGAATAAAGAACACACGTAATTTTTACCATAAATTGTACGGCGTGAAAACTAAGCCTTCCAAAATTTGCAAAATTGCGTTTTTCTTTTTAATTTCCCCACAAAAATAGTGTTTTTTGAATTGGGTGACTTGGCCCTTCATAAAGTTGAACGTCAACTGCTTTATGCCAAACAGAGGTTTTATGAAAAGGGCAATAAGGCCCATACAATGCTGGCTAGACGTTTAAGGGATCGTGCGGCTGCTCAGTCTCCTTTTGCCCTGAAGGATGCTGCGGGGACACTACACTATCATCCTAACACCATCTCCCGCCTCCTCCATGATTATTACTCCAAGTTGTACTCTTTACCCTCACAACTCCCCTCGGATCCGGGAGAACGTGACGCTGTGTTGGAGACGTTCCTATCCAGGTGCAGCCTTCCGACTCTCTCTGCGTCTGACAGGGAGTCCCTGAACGCTCCCATTGTATTGGAAGAACTCACTGAAGTTCTCAAGTCTCTCCCATCTGGGCGCTCTCCAGGACCTGACTGATTTACCTATTTATACTATAAAACCTACTCGTCTGTCCTTCTTCCTCGACTGGTCCCCCTGTTCAATTCTTTTCTACGGGGGGAGGGGATTCCGCAGTCCTTTTTACATTCCTTGATTACGCTGATTCCTAAACCTAATAAAGACCCACATGATTGCTCCAGCTTTAGGCCCATAGCCCTGTTGAACTCGGATCTGAAGTTGTTCTCTAAGATTTTGGCAGCTCGTCTCTGTTGTTTCCTCCCCGCCCTTATTCATAAGGACCAAGTGGGTTTCATCCCCTGTCGTCAGGGAGGCGATAATACTAGAAGGGTTGTCAATCTTATAGATATTGTTAACAAGCGACCTGAACAGGCTTTAATATTAAGCTTGGATGCCGAAAAGGCTTTTGATAGATTGGTCTGGCCATTCATGTTCGCTACTCTTCAGAAATTTGGGATCACTGGTGACTTCCTCACTGCGCTGCGGGGTCTCTACTCCTCCCCTACTGCCTCTCTCAAGCTCCCGACTGACTCCTCCCCTCCCTTTACCCTTTATAACGGCACTAGACAGGGATGTCCGTTGTCCCCACTGATTTTTGCCCTTTGCATAGAGCCGCTGGCGGCTCTGATCTGGGGGAGTTCGGATGTCTCTGGAATCTCCCTTCATGGGAAGACCTTTAAGATTTGCCTTTTTGCAGATGACGTTTTACTTACCCTCACTAACCCTCTCTTGTCCTTACCTGCGCTGTACAAACTCTTGCATGAGTATGGCTTGGTATCGGGCTATAAGGTCAACCTTTCTAAATCTAAAGCAATGTCTGTAAATCTCCCACCCTCTCTGGTCTCCCTACTCCGTTCTAACTATTCTTTCCGCTGGTCTCCCTCTGCCATTAAATATCTTGGAGTCTCCATCACCCCTACATATGCCTCGCTCTATTCTGTAAATTTCCCTACTTTGTTCAGAGAGCTACGTTCTTTGCTAGAAAAATGGAGATCGCAATCCATATCCTTTTTCGGGCGAATCGCTTCGGTTAAAATGACCATCCTTCCTAAATTACTTTACTTTTTCGAAACGTTACCGGTTCCGTTGGCTACGCTACGGTCCTTTCAGTCGGCTATTTTCCGGTTCATTTGGGACGCTAAAAGACATAGGCTCCCTATGACGGTCATGATGGCGAACCGAGTTTCTGGAGGCCTGGGGGTCCCAGATGTCACAAAATATTATTGGGCCGCACACCTCCGTCACCTAGCTGCATGGTCTTTGCTTATAGTAAATGGATGGAACTTGAAAAATTATGGTTGGCGCCTGTCCATCCTAATTCTTTCCTATGGTCCTTCCCGCTTCCGTCCCCTGCATGCACCCTTTTAGGTCCTATGTCTTTCACGAGATATGTCTGGACTTATTGTTCCAGACGATTCCGACTCCTGTCCTCTTTCTCCCCAATGCAGTCTTTTCTCTACCACCCTGACTTCCCTCCTGGAAGCACCTCACTTATGGTTCGGGAATGGGGCTCGAGAGGTTTGTTCTGCTGGGCTGATGTGGTAAATCCTATTACTCGGACTCTTCTGTCTTTTGATGACCTGAAATCTCGTTGGGAACTCCCTGCCTCTGCGTTCACTCACTATACCCAGCTCCGACATTACCTATCCTCTAGTGGTATCGCTCCCTACGAGTTTTGAGAGGTTGTGTAGGAGTGGGCCACAGACGAAGGGACTACTCTCAAGTATTTACTCCCTTTTAATCTCCCCCGTGGACGGAACCCTCCCCTCCCACCGTTATATGGGTCGCTGGGAGGAAGTCCTTAACACTTCTATTACAATCCCACAGTGGAGGGTAATTTGGGATAGGGCTTCTCGGGCCTCCATATGTACAGCTTACAAAGAGACACAATACAAATTGCTTATGGGTTGGTACCATACCCCTGTCCTTCTCAACAAATTGAACCCTGATATTCCCCCGCAATGTTGGCGATGTGGTGTGGGACTGGGGGACACTTACCATATATTCTGGTCCTGTCCGCTGATCTCTCAATTTTGGGTAATGGTGCAGCGGCTTATCCGTGACATATTGGGAGTTGGGGTGCCCCTAGACCCTTTAATCTATCTCTTACATTTGTCAACTAGGGCCTTGTCTGGTCGGCCATTTAAGTTATTTCTACACATCGTCCTGGCAGCGAAAACTCTCATTGCAAAACATTGGAAACAGACTCCCCCCCCCCCCGTCTGAGGGTGAACTCCTGGCCCGGGTCCGTGAAATTCACTCTATGGAATCTATTACTGCCTCTTTGAATAACACTATCTCACAATTTCTTTCGGTATGGGACCCATGGGACAGATTCACGGACAGGCAACCTCCTTGATCTTTTAGCTCCTTTTGGACCTTTTCCTCTCTTCTTGCTTCTCTCAACCCACTTTCTTATTTCTCTGTACGTTTCCTTTTCTGTTCCCTCGCCCCTCTGTTTGACATTGTTGTCTTAGTCACCCTCTCCACCCCCCCCCCCTCATGTCTAGGACTATTTGATCCAAATGTGCGGTTGTTAACTATTGCATTACTGTGTCACAGTTGTGATTACCTGACTTGATTGTTGTGATTTGGATTATTACTTGCTTGCATTTCTCAATTACTGTGGGGTACGTCACCCCGATCATTCCTACTGGTGTGTATTTTTCTGTCTGAATATAATAAAAATTTACAGTTGAAAAAAAAAAAATAGTGTTTTTTCGTTGCGCCAAACATTTTATGATATAACAAGTTATGTCATTACAAAGGACAACTGGTCGCGCAAAAAACAAGCCCTCATACTAGTCTGTGGATGAAAATATAAAAGTTATGATTTTTAGAAGGCGAGGAGGAAAAAATGAAAACGTAAAAATTAAATTGTCTGAGTCCTTAAGGCCAAAATGGGCTGAGTCCTTAAGGGGTTAAGGGGTACTCCGGTGAAAAACTCCCCCCCCCCCATCAACTGGTTCCAGAAAGTGAAACAGATTTGTAAATTACTTCTATTAAAAAAATCTTAATCCTTCCTGTACTTATTAGCTGCTGAATACTACAGTGGAAATTATTTTCCGTTTGAAACAAAGAGCTCTCTGTTGACATCTCTGTTCATTTTAGGAACTGTCCAGAGTAAAAGGAAATCCCCATAGCAAACATATGCTGTTCTGGACAGTTCCTAAAATGGACAGAGATGTCAGCAAAGAGCACTGTGGTCATGATGTCAGCAGACAGCTCTGTGTTTCAAAAAGAAAAGAATTTCCGCTGTAGTATTCAGCAGCTAATAAGTAGAGGAAGGATTAAGATTTTTTTAACAGAAGTAATTTACAAATCTGTTTAACTTTCTGGCACCAGTTGATTTAAAAAAAAAAAAGTTTTTCACCGGAGTACCCCTTTAAGGTGAAAATGGGCTTGATCCTTAACAGGTTAAAGGACGAAAGCTCGGTGGCAACCAAACCAAAAAAATGTATGTGACCCGTGTATGGGCTCCTGTCCACCCACACTATAACCCAGTGTATTGGGTTTAGTGTGGGTGAACTAGCTGACAGTTTTCCTTTAAATTTATTGAAAAGGGAAAACTAAAATAATGCATTAACATTCGCCAGCCTTCTTAGGTATGATTAAGCAAGATGGAAAAAGAGATTGGCAATATATATATTTTATTGGAATACAAAATGTGCACATTAAAATAAAGTGGAGGATGCTATAGTCCTTTAGGTGCCTCCCCTGGCAATCATCTGAGATATCTGGGAGTCTGATCAGCTTTTTCTGGTAAACAGCATGAGGTAGACAGGTAAACGTAGCACAGGCTCCAAATATTACCAATTTACAGACCATTACTATGACTTTAATAAAAAAAATTACTTTAGTTCTTATGTTTAGCAGTTTAGTTCAAAGAAATGATGCACTGGAGTCGGGCAAGGTACAAACAAAAGTAATTAAAGGGGTACACCGGTGGAAAACTTTTTTTTTTTTTTTTTTTAATCAACTAGTGCCAGAAAGTTAAACAAATTTGTAAAAGACTTCTATTAAAAAATCTTAATCCTTCCAGTACTTATTAGCTGCTGAATCCTACAGAGGAAATTATTTTCTTTTTGGAACACAGAGCTCTCTGCTGAATCACGAGCACAGTGCTCTCTGCTGACATCTCTGTCCATTTAAGGAACTGTCCAGAGTAGGCATCGACAGATATTGATTTTTTTTAGAGCCGATACCCTGTGAACTTTCAGGATGATAGCCGATAACTTATACCGATATGTCATGTGCCCCCACATATAATGCCCCCCTGTCATATACTACCCCGTCCTGTGCCCCCCACATATAATGCCCCATGTCCTGTGTTCCTCACATATAATGCCCCCCTGACATGTGCCCCTCACTTATAATTTGCCCTTTTCTGTGCAAGTTTTGCATAATTCCCCTGTACCATAGCAGCTCTCTGTCTCCTTTCTCACACGCTGCTCCGTTCTTGCAGTGGGAGTGAGAGCCGCGGGGGTGTGATCTCCGGGCACCAGCGCGATGATGTGATGTTATAGCGCCGGCCTGCCATGGATGGCGTCCCCGCGGCTCTCACTCCCACTGCAAGAATGGAGCAGCGTGTGAGAAAGGTGAGTGAGTGGGACAGCTGACAGCTCCACCATGCTGTCAGCTTGTCAGGGAGGGGAAGCAGAGCAGCGCTGGACGCATTATTAGCCGATAACTTTCAAATTCGTGAATATCGGCCGATAATGTCGGCCAATCCGATAATCGGTCGATCCCTTGTCCAGAGCAGCATATGTTTGCTGTAGGGATTTTCTCCTACTCTGGACAGTTCTTAAAATGGACAGAGATGTCAGCAGAGAGCACTGTGCTCGTGATATCAGCAGAGAGCTCTGTGTTCCAAAAAGAAAAGAAATTCCTCTGTAGTATTCAGCAGCTAATAAGTACTGGAAGGATTAAGATTTTTTTAATAGAAGTAATCTACAAATCTGTTTAACTTTCTGGCACCAGTTGATTTGAAAAAAAAAAAAAGTTTTCCACCGGAGTACCCCTTTAACCCCTTAAGGACCCTCGAAGAACACGTACGTCATGAAACCCTGGTAATTAAGGACCCATGACGTAAGCGTACGTCATGGAGAATTCTGGTCCCGGCCGCGCACCGGACGGGGATCGGACCGGGAAATCATTCAGCAGGCATTCCGTGTTCAAACACTCAGGGGGGTCATAAGACCCCCCCCCCATGTCGGCGATCAGTGCAAATCGCAAGTGAATTCACACTTGCGATTTGCGCGATTCCGGGTCATTACGGGTCTATGGTGACCCGGAATATAAGGGGGATCGCAGTTGTCCAAGACACCGATGATCCCCCTGAAGGGATAGGAGTGAGGTGGCAGGGGTGCCACCCCTCCTATCCCTGCTATTGGTCGTTTAGACGCGACGACCAATAGCAGATCGGGGGGGCTCCTTTCGGTTTCCCTGTTCTGCCCACCCACAATAGGGGGGCAGGACGGGGAAACAGACAGGGACCGGCACCGAAGGTCACTTACCGATCTGCAGAGGCTGCAGGCGGCGGTGATCGGCAGGCGGCGATGTCGTGCGGCTGGCTCCCTGGATCCTACGGAAGCCGGCGAGTTGCAAAGCAACATCTGGAGGGCTACAGTTTGAGACCACTATACAGTGGTCTCTAAACAGTAGACCTCCAGATGTTGCAAAACTACAACTACCAGCATGCCCAGACAGCTGTTTGCGCATGCTGGGATTTGTAGTTTTGCAACATCTGTAGCCGCAGCGCAAATTCCTAGCGGGAAACTCACCGTAACCCGCCAGTGCGAATGTACCCTAAAAACACTACACTAACACAAACACTACATATACACCCCCTTTCACTGTGTCTCCCCCCCCAAATAAAAACGAAAAACGTATTGTATGGCATTATTTCCAAAATGGAGCCTCCAGCTGTTGCAAAACAACAACTCCCAGCATTTCCGGACAGCCACTGACTGTCCAGGCATGGTGGGAGTTTAGCAACACCTGGAGGCACCCTGTTTGGGAATCACTGGCATAGAATACCCCTATGTCCACCCCTATGCAATCCCTAATTTAGTCCTCAAATGCGCATGGAGCTCTCACACTTCAGAGCCCTGTCATATTTCAAGTAAACAGTTTAGGGCCACATATGGGGTATTTCCGTACTAGAGAATTTGCACTACAAATTTTGTGAAGGAAGGATTGTCTGGCACCAGGTATGCTCTAAAAGATCACTTTTATTCATGCTAGCAAGGAAACAGACATCATAGGACAGTGGTATTTAGATTACCACAGTCCTGTGATGTCTGTTTCCTTGCTATGGCATGAATAAAAGTGATCTTTTAGAGCATACCTGGTGCCGGACAATCCTTCCTTTTCATACGCTGTTGAAGCCGGGGCGGGACCGGCGGGTCCGTGGAAGCACAGGTGTGTTGGGGGATCTGCCTCCGAAGGTGAGCGGACACTGTTGCATTTGGACGTCTACAAATTTTGGGGGGCTTTTTCTCCTTTTACCCCTTATGAAAAGGAAAAGTTGGGGGCTACACCAGCTTGTTACCGAGTAAAAAAAATGAAAATTTGTACACTAACATGCTGGTGTTGCCCCATACTTTCATATTTTCACAAGCGTTAAAAGGAAAAAAAGACCCCCAAAATTTGTAAGGCAATTTCTCCTGAGTACGGAAATACCCCATATGTGGGCATAAAATGCTCTGCGGACGCACAACAAGGCTCAGGAGTGAGAGTGCACTATTTACATTTGAGGCCTAAATTGGGGATTTGGACAGGGGTGGCTGATTTACAGCATTTCTGACATAAAAGCAAAAAAAGAAATACCCACATGTGACCCCATTTTGGAAACTACACCCCTCAAGGAATGTAACAAGGGGTATAGTGTGTCTTAACACCCCACGGGTGTTTAATGAAAATTCTTCAAAGTTGGATGGAAAAATGAAAAAAATAAAATAAAATTCACAAAAATGGTGGTGTTACGCTAAATTTTTCATTTTCACAAGGGAAATTAGGAAAGAAAAAAAAATTTGTAACCCCATTTCTTCTGAGTAAGAACATACCCCATGTGTGGATGTAAAGTGCTCTGCGGGCGAACTACAATGCTCAGAAGAGAAGGAGCGCCATTGGGCTTTTGAAGAGAAAATTTGTCCGGAATTGAAGGCCACGTGTGCTTACAAACCCCCCCCCATAGTGCCAGAAAAAAATGGACCCCCCCCCCAACGTGACCCCATTTTGGAAACTACACCCCTCACGTAATGTAATAAGGGGTACAGTGAGCATTTACGCCCCACAGGTGTCTGACAGATTTTTGGAACAGTGGTCCGTGAAAATGAAAAATGTAATTTTTCATTTGCACAGCCCACTGTTCCAAAGATTTGTCAAATGCCAGTGGGGTGTAAATACTCACTGCACCCCTTATTAAATTCTGGGAGGGGTGTAGTTTCCAAAATAGGGTCACATGTGGGGGGGGGGTCCACTTTTCTGGCACCGCGGGGGACTTTGTAAACACACATGGCCCCTGACTTCCATTCCAAACATTTTTTTTTTCCAAAAGCTCAATGGCACTCCTCTTCTGAGCATTGTAGTGCACCAGCAGAGCCCTTGACGTCCACACATGGGTTATTTCCATACTCAGAAGAGATGGGGTTACAAATTTTGGGGGGCTTTTTCTCCTAAATTTAAGGGAAAACTAGCACTTTAGAGAAAAAAAAATAATTTACACATCCAACTTTAACGAAAAGTCCTCAAACACCTGTGGGGTGCTAAGGCTCACTCAGCCCCTTGTTACGTGCCTTGAGGGGTGTAGTTTCCAAAATAGTATGCCATGTGGGTTATTTTTTTGCTGTCCTGGGACCATAGGGGCTTCCTAAATGGGACATGCCCCCCAAAAACCATTTCAGCAAAATTTGCTTTTCAAAAGCCAAATGTGACTCCATCTCTTCTGATAATTGTAGTTCGCCCGCAGAGCATTTTACGTCCTAACATGGGGTATTTCCATACTCAGAACAGATGGGGTTATACATTTTGGGGGGCATTTTCTCCAATCCCTTGTAAAAATTTAAAATTTAAGGGAAAACTAGCACTTATCTTTTACACATCTGACTTTAACGAAAAGTCGTCAAACACCTGTGGGGTGTTAAGGCTCACTCGACCCCTTGTTACGTGCCTTGAAGGGTGTACTTTCCAAAATGGTATGCCATGTGTTTTTTTTTTTTGCTGTTCTGGCACCATAGGCGCTTCCTAAATGTGACATGCAACCCAAAAACATTTCAGAAAAACTCATTTCAAAATCCCATTGCCGCTCCTTCCCTTTTGAGCCCTCTACTGCGCCCGCCGAGCACTTGACATACACATATGAGGTATTTTCTGACTCGAGAGAAATTGGGTTACACATTTTAGGAAGAATTGTCTCATTTTACCCCTTGTAAAAATTCAATAACTGGGTCTACAAGAACATAACAGTGTAAAAAATGAAGATTTTGAATTTTCTCCTTCAATTTGCTGCTATTCCTGTGAAACACCTAAAGGGTTAACAAACCTTTTGAATGTCATTTTGAAGACTTTGAGGGGTGCAGTTTTTTTTTTTTAATCATTTATGGGGTATTTCAAAACAGAACTGGTCCTTGAAAAATTTCGATTTTGAAAGCCCTCTGATGTCTTACAAAAGTAAAAAAAAGTCAACTTTATGATGTAAATATAAAAGTAGACATATTGTATATGTGAATCAATATATAATTTATTTGGAATATTCATTTTCCTTATAAGCAGAAAAAAAGATGCTAAACACAAGACATGTGCTTTGTTTACCAGAGAGGGGGAAATGTAAATTAATGACTGTAGGAGAAAACGCTGCACCTAGAGCGCAATGCATTGTGGGGGAAAACAAAACTGCCTGACTCCAAAGAACGTACCAAGAAAAAACCACCACATGAATATACATTGAGATTGACTTACAGGTAACTTACGGGCAGGGAGGTTTGTCAACCAAAACAATTGCTAGTAAACTCCCCCTAAAAAAAATCTGTTCTGTTAAACTTCACTGAATTTCTGAAAACCGCTTTTAACCACCATAGAAGTTACACAATATATGTAGGAATAGCAAGTACGGAAACTAGTCCTACAGGCAGTGTGCACTGCGCCCTATCCCTTCACCACCACCAGGAACACATGACATCATCTCATCCTCCTCTATATACACAGGGAAGAGGACAGATTGCTCGGCCATACATAAGAACACATCACACCATCATCCCGCCAGTTACCTCAGCACACTGCGCCGCCTACACTTCTCATAACCACTTCAGCTTCTCTGACGTCATCAGCCGCCGACGGCGCAGCTGAGGTAAATTACCTCAATCCGTAGAAAACTTAGAGCGCATGCGCAGCACTACGCTGTCAGAGTAGGGCTACCGTAGGTAGCGCTAAGAGTGTAGCAGTGCGCATGCGCAGTTGTCTACATCACCTGCCCGTGATATAGTTTTCTCCAATCTGTGGAAAGCGCCATGCGCATGCGCGAGCTCACGCTATTAGCGTACGCTACGCTAATTGCGCAGTAGTTGTAGCGTAGACTCGCGCATGCGTATGGCGTTTTTCACAGATTGGAAAAGACCTGCGCAGCTTTCCTCCACTACGCAATTAGCGTAGCGAGGCTAGCGTAAATTAGCTAGAGTAGGTAGCGTAGTGTAGAAGACGGGGAGAGGGAAACAAGCGTAGGGTTAGCGTAGAGTAACATTAGTGTAGCATAGCTAGCTTAGATTGTAACGTAGTTAGCGTAGTTTAGGTTTTAAAGTAAAGAGACAACAACTCCCAGCATGCCAAGGCATGCTGGGAGTTGTAGTTTAGCTTATATTACATTGAAGGGACCACAACTCTCAGCATGCCCAGACAGCTAAAGGCTTTCCAGGCATGCTGGGAGTTGTAGTTTTACACAGGTATAGAGTAGTTAGCGTAGTGTTAGCGCAATTTTAGCATAGTTAGTGTAGCGTTAGCGCAATTTTAACGTATTTAGTGTAGCTTAGTGTTAGCGCAATTTTAGCGTATTTAGTGTAGTGTAGTGTTAGCTCAGTTTTAGCGTATTTAGTGTAGTGTAGTGTTAGTGCAGTTTTAGCGTATTTAGTGTAGCTTAGTGTTAGCGCAGTTTTATCTTATTTAGCGTAGTGTAGTGTTAGCGCAGGTTTAGCGTATTTAGCTTAGTGTAGTGTTAGCGCAGGTTAAGCGTATTTAGCGTAGTGTAGTGTTAGCGCAGGTTTAGCGTATTTAGCGTAGCGTAGTGTTAGCGCATGTTTAGCGTATTTAGCATAGTTTAGTGTTAGCGCAGGTTTAGCATATTTAGTGTAGCTTAGTGTTAGCGCAGTTTTAGCGCAGTTTTAGCGTATTTAGCGTAGCTTAGTGTTAGCGCAGGTTTAGCGTATTTAGCGTAGTTTAGTGTTAGCGCAGTTTTAGCGTATTTAGCATAGTGTAGTGTTAGCGCAGGTTTAGCGCATTTAGCGTAGTGTAGTGTTAGCGCAGGTTTAGCGTATTTAGCATAGTTTAGTGTTAGCGCAGTTTTAGCGTATTTAGCGTAGCTTACTGTTCGCGCAGTTTTAGCGTATTTAGCGTAGCTTAATGTTAGCGCAGGTTTAGCGTATTTAGCGTAGTTTAGTGTTAGCGCAGTTTTAGCGTATTTACTGTAGTGTTCTGTTAGCGCAGTTTTAGCGTATTTATCGTAGCTTACTGTTAGCGCAGTTTTAGCGTATTTAGCGTAGCTTACTGTTAGCGCAGTTTTAGCGTATTTAGCGTAGCTTAGTGTTAGCGCAGGTTTAGCGTATTTAGCGTAGTTTAGTGTTAGTGCAGTTTTAGCGTATTTAGCGTAGCTTACTGTTAGCGCAGTCTTAGCGTATTTAGCGTAACTTAGTGTTAGCGCAGGTTTAGCGTATTTAGCGTAGTGTTAGTGCAGTTTTAGCATAGCTTAGTGTTAGCGCAGTTTTAGCGTATTTAGTGTAGCTTAGTGTTAGCACAGTTTTTTGGTGTATTTAGCGTAGCATACTGTTAGCGCAGTCTTAGAGTAGTAGGTGCAGTGTAGTATTAGCATAGTGTTAGTGCAGTTTTAACATAGTTAGCGTAGTTGTACGCAGGTGTAGTCAGCTAACTTAGTTTTACAGGCAGATAAAGCGTAGTTTAGAGAGTGTAGCTTAGCTTAGTTCTAAAGTGAAGGGGCTACAACTCCCAGCATGCTTAGAGAGCCAAAGGCCGTCCGGGCAGGATGGAAGTTGTAGTTTTGCAAAAGTAGCAGAGGCACTTGCGCTCTGCTACATTAAAGTAACAGAGGCCATTGGGCTCTGCTACGTTAACGTAGCAGAGGCAAGTACGTCCTTGTACATTAAAGTAGCAGAGGCGAGTACGTCCTTGTACGTTAAAGTAGCAGAGGCAGTTGCGCTCTGCTACGTTAATGCAGTATCCAGCCCTCTGTATAGATGGCTGGATACAGTGATCAGAAGGCCACTTACCCACCTCCGTTCCTGTTCCGTCACTGGACGTGTAGCATCGCAGGAAGATGACGGAGCTGGAACGGGGGTGGTAAGTTAGGCTCTCCAGGGGAAGATCCCCCAAAAATGTACTAACCCATTTTTTTTGTGTTTTTCTTCTCGTTTCAGATACGTGAATGCGGAGGACTACGTCGGATTCGGTGGACTACGACCATGATCTGCATTTTTTCTTTTGTTTTAATAAAATGGTTAACGAGGGCTGTGGGGGAGTGTTTTTCCTAATAAAAATGTTTTAACTTATGTGTGCTTTTTTTTTAAAATTATTACTTTACAGGCTTAGTAGTGAAAGCCGTCTTGTAGACGGAATCCATTACTAAGTCTGGGCTTAGCGTTAGCCCCAAAAACAGCTAGCGCTAACCCCCAATTATTACCCCGGTACCCACCGCCACAGGGGTATCGGGAAGAGCCAATACCAACAGGCCCAGAGTGCCAAATATGGCGCTCTTGGGCCTAGGCGGTAACAGGCTGGCTTTATTTAGGCTGGGGAGGGCCCGTAACAATGGTCCTCGCCCACCCTGGTAAGGTCAGGCTGTTGCTGTTTGGTTAGTATTTGGCTGAAAATGAAAAGACGGGGAACCACACGTTTTTCTTTTTTGTTAAAAAAAAAAACGTGTGTGGTTCCCCGTCTTTACATTTTCAGTCAAATTCCAACCAAACAGCCATCGCTACTGGCCCTCCCCAGCATAAATAACGCCAGCCTGTTACTGCCTAGGCCCAAGAGTGCCATATTTGGAGCTCTGAAAAGGGAAACAAAAAAGGACAAGGTGCGCTCCTAGTGCAATAAGTTTAAAATGGTAAGCCCCAGAGTAAAGTAAGATCTCAGCTTACCAGATGGAGTTGTGCTGAGGGCACAACACCTGTAAAAGCCTGTAGACTCGCTCGAGACAATGAGGGTAACCGCTGCTCCGGATCCTTTCTGAGTGACCACAAGTACCACAAGCAGAGAAGGCAAAATTTTGGCATATGGAAGCCGTAAAAATAAGGATATAGTCCAGGCACTGGTCCTCACAATGGATGGTGTCAGGAGTCAGGTTTAGGTAAAATCAAGGTTTCTTTAATGCAACATAAAAGTTTCAAGTCCTATGCTGGACTCTTCCTCAGGCATAACATACATCAAACAAGCAACATTTAAATACACTAGACAGGTAACTCCTACCGGGTCACAGGTTACATGGTGACGTCACCCTTGTCCAAACATAAAAAACCCCGAATTCGGGTACTCCAGCGCTGCAAAATACAACGGGCTCTCCCATTTTAAGTAGGAATGGTGTGAATTAAAAGTATATTCTACCTATATCTTAAATAATCTTAATTAGAAATTTTGAAAATGTTATGTTTGGACAGGGGTGACGTCACCATGTAACCTGTGACCCGGTAGGAGTTACCTGTCTAGTGTATTTAAATGTTGCTTGTTTGATGTATGTTATGCCTGAGGAAGAGTCCAGCATAGGACTTGAAACTTTTATGTTGCATTAAAGAAACCTTGATTTTACCTAAACCTGACTCCTGACACCATCTATTGTGAGGACCAGCGCCTGGACTATATCCTTATTTTTACGGCTTCCATATGCCAACATTTTGCCATATTTGGAGCTCTGGGCCTGTTGGTATCGGCTCTTCCCGGTACCCCTGTGGCGGTGGGTACTGGGGTAATGATTGGGGGTTAGCGCTAGCTGTTTTTGGGGCTAACGCTAAGCCCAGACTTAGTAATAGACTCCGTCTACAAGACGGCTTCCACTACTAAGCCTGTAAAGTTAAAACATTTTTATTAGGAAAAACACTCCCCCACAGCGCTTGTTAACCATTTTATTAAAACAAAAGAAAAAATGCAGGTCATGGTCGTAGTCCACCGAATCCGACGTAGTCCTCCGCATTCACGTATCTGAACCGAGAAGAAAGACACAAAAAAATGGGTTAGTACATTTTTGGGGAATCTTCCCCTGGAGAGCCTAACTTACCACCCCCGTTCCAGCTCCGTCATCTTCCTGTGATGCTACACGTCCAGTGACAGAGCCGGAACGGAGGTGGGTAAGTGGCCTTCTGATCACTGTATCCAGCCATCTATACAGAGGGCTGGATACTGCATTAACGTAGCAGAGCGCAACTGCCTCTGCTACTTTTAATACAAGGACGTACTCGCCTCTGCTACTTTAACGTACAAGGACGTACTCGCCTCTGCTACTTTAACCTACAAGGACGTACTCGCCTCTGCTACGTTAACGTACAAGGACGTACTCGCCTCTGCTACGTTAACGTAGCAGAGCCCAATGGCCTCTGTTACTTTAATGTAGCAGAGCGCAAGTGCCTCTGCTACTTTTGCAAAACTACAATTTCCATCCTGCCAGGACGGCCTTTGGCTCTTTAGTCATGCTGGGAGTTGTAGCCCCTTCACTTTAGAACTAAGCTAAGCTACACTCTCTAAACTATGCTTTATCTGACTACACCTGCGTACAACTATGCTAACTATGCTAAAACTGCACTAACACTACGCTAATGCTACGCTTCACCTACTACTCTAAGACTGCGCTAACAGTATGCTACGCTAAATACGCTAGAAAACTGTGCTAACACTAAGCTACACTAAATACGCTAAAACTGCGCTAACACTAAGCTATGCTAAAACTGCACTAACACTACGCTAAATACGCTAAAACTGCACTAACACTAAGCTACGCTAAATACGCTAAAACTGCACTAACACTACACTACACTAAATATGCTAAAACTGCACTAACACTAGGCTACGCTAAATGCGCTAAACCTGGCTAACACTAAGCTACGCTAAATACGCTAAAACTAGAGCTAACAGTAAGCTACGCTAAATATGATAAAACTGCGCTAACACT
This sequence comes from Hyla sarda, assembly GCF_029499605.1. Classification (NCBI taxonomy): domain Eukaryota; kingdom Metazoa; phylum Chordata; class Amphibia; order Anura; family Hylidae; genus Hyla; species Hyla sarda. The sequence continues at coordinate 252,798,847 of NC_079194.1, read as the reverse complement.
AAGCTATGCTAAAACTGCACTAACACTACGCTAAATACGCTAAACCTGCGCTAACACTAAGCTGCGCTAAATACGCTAAAACTGCGCTAACAGTAAGCTACGCTAAATACGCTAAAACTGCACTAACACTACACTACACTACACTAAATACGCTAAAACTGCACTAACACTAGGCTACGCTAAATGCGCTAAACCTGGCTAACACTAAACTACGCTAAACCTGCGCTAACACTAAGCTACGCTAAATACGCTAAAACTGCTCTAACAGTAAGCTACGCTAAATATGCTAAAACTGCGCTAACACTAAGCTACGCTAAATATGCTAAAACTGCGCTAACAGTAAGCTATGCTAAAACTGCACTAACACTACGCTAAATACGCTAAACCTGCGCTACCACTAAGCTACGCTAAATACGCTAAAACTGCGCTAACAGTAAGCTACGCTAAATACGCTAAAACTGCGCTAACACTACACTACACTAAATACGCTAAAACTGCACTAACACTAAGCTACACTAAATACGCTAAAACTGCACTAACACAAGGCTACGCTAAATGCGCTAAACCTGCGCTAACACTAAACTACGCTAAATATGCTAAACCTGCGCTAACACTAAGCTACGCTAAATATGCTAAAACCGTGCTAACAGTAAGCTACGCTAAATACGCTAAAACTGCGCTAACACTACACTACACTAAATACGCTAAAACTGCGCTAACACTTAACTACACTAAATACGCTAAAACTGCGCTAACACTAAGCTACGCTAAATACGCTAAACCTGCGCTAACACTAAGCTAAGCTAAATACGCTAAAACTGCGCTAACAGTAAGCTATGCTAAATACGCTAAAACTGCGCTAACGCTAAACTATGCTAAATACGCTAAACCTGCGCTAACACTACGCTATGCTAAATACGCTAAACCTGCTTTAACACTACACTACGCTAAATACGATAAAACTGCGCTAACACTAAGCTACACTAAATACGCTAAAACTGCGCTAACACTAAGCTACGCTAAATACTCTAAACCTGCGCTAACACTAAGCTAAGCTAAATACGCTAAACCTGCGCTAACACTACGCTATGCTAAATACGCTAAACCTGCTTTAACACTACACTACGCTAAATACGATAAAACTGCGCTAACACTAAGCTACACTAAATACGCTAAAACTGCGCTAACACTAAACTACACTAAATACGCTAAAACTGCGCTAACACTAAGCTACGCTAAATACGCTAAACCTGCGCTAACACTAAGCTACGCTAAATATGCTAAAACTGCGCTAACAGTAAGCTATGCTAAATACGCTAAAACTGCGCTAACGCTAAACTATACTAAATACGCTAAACCTGCGCTAACACTACACTACGCTAAATGCGCTAAACCTGCGCTAACACTACACTATGCTAAATACGCTAAACCTGCGCTAACACTACACTACGCTAAATACGCTAAAACTGCGCTAACACTACACTACACTAAATACGCTAAACTTGCGTCAACACTAAGCAACACTAACTACGCTAAAATTGCACTAACACTACGCTAAATACTCTATACCTGTGTAAAACTACAACTCCCAGCATGCCTGGAAAGCCTTTAGCTGTCTGGGTATGCTGAGAGTTGTGGTCCCTTCAATGTAAAATAAGCTAAACTACAACTCATACAAAGGCTTGCTGGGAGTTGTAGTCTCTTTACTATAAAACCTAAACTACGCTAACTACGTTACAATCTAAGCTAGCTATGCTACACTAATGTTACACTATGCTAACCCTACGCTTGTTTCCCTCTCCCCGTCTTCTACACTACGCTACCTACTCTAGCTAACTTACGCTAGCCTCGCTACACTAACTGCGTAGCGGAGGAAAGCTGTGCAGGTATTTTCCAATCTGAAAAACGCCATACGCATGCGCGAGTCTACGCTACAACTACTGCGCAATTAACGTAGCGTACGCTAGTAGCGTGAACTCGTGCATGCGCATGGTGTTTTCCACAGATTGGAGAAAACTTTACATCACGGGCAGGTGATGTAAACTTTTTTCAATCTGTCAAAAACGCCATGCGCATGCGCGAGTCTACGCTATTTGCGTAGATCTAACGTACAGTACGTTAATCGGGCATACGTATGTCATTTTCCACAGATTGTCAAATACTTTACATCTATTGTGGAAAAGTCCAATCTCCCACATGCGCAGTAGCACTTAGGCTGCGCAGGACAACATAAATCAAGGTATTACTCATTGAAAATTGGCTGGGTACCAAAAAAAAAAAAAAAAGGATGCAGTAGTGATGGAAACATTTTTATTAAACCTAATGTATATATTTTATAACCCAATTTTTATTATTTTTTAATAAAGTGTGTGTGTTTCACTTTTTTTCTCAATCTTTTACATTTTTTATGTAGTACTACTACTCCCAGCATGGAACAGACTGTTCCATGATGGGAGTGGTAGTACCTGTACTATAGACATATCGCCCTGGGTGTCAGTTCTGACACCTGATGCGATCGTCCATAATATAGCAGAGAAACGAGCGGGTCTATACAGCGCTCGCCTCTCCGCACTATACTCCATACAGTGATGTCAATAAAAATTCATATCACTCATTCATATTTTCTGTCCAGAGCTGTGATTGGCCGCATGGTTGCAGCCAAACACAGCTCTGAGGAAAAGATGAATGAATGAGCGGCCGGCCCGTAGTACAGTGCAGAGCAGGGATGCGAGCAATGTATACAGCCGCTCCATCTCTGCTATAGACAGGACGATCACAGCCCGTGTCAGTAGTGATACCCGCTGTGATCTGTTCTTTTCTGCAAGTACTACTACTCCCAACATGGAGCACACTCTGCTCCATGCTGGGAGCTGTAGTACCTGCATTAATAGACAGATCACAGCGAATGTAACTTCTGACACCCGCTGTGATCTGTCTATTAATGCAGGTACTCCAGCTCCCAGCATGAGGCAGAGTGTGCTCCATGTTGGGAGTAGTAGTAGCTGCAGTTAGGAAAGATCACGGCGGATTTCACTCCGGACACCCGCTGTGATCCTCTTGTATAATGTATGGATGCGGCCGGCGCTCTTCTATGGTCCCCTGCACTGCCGTATATATACACATGTTCCTATTTCTCACAGCGAGCTGTGATTGGCTGGAACCATCTGGCCAATCACAGCTCTGTGGGAAACATGAATAAGTGTAAATATACGTCAGGGCATGGGACCATAGTAGAGCGGCCGGCCGCATCTATACATTATACAGGAGAATCGCAATGGGCGATCTGTCTATTAGTACAGGTACTACTACTCCCATCATGGAACAGTGTGTTCCATGCTGGGAGTAGTAGTACTAACAAAAAAAATGTAAAAAATAAAGAAAAAAAGGGAAAAACACACACACAATACATTTTTATAATTGTCGGCTACATTTTAATTTCCCCGCACACATATATTGATCCCTGTTTAAAAAGTAATAAAATGTTTTTTATAAAAAATATAAATTTCGTTAGATTCAATTTTTTCCTTCACTACTGTATCTTTTATTTGTATTTTTTTTAATGGTACCCCCCAAAAATTTTATTCAAAGCAGGTATCTCAATCACTTTTTTGGATCGCTAAAGTCCAAAAAAGATTAAAAACCGCCTGCAAAACCACCAAAGTTGAACCCCACATATTGTTTTTCTTGGCGTTTTCTCACTCCCATAGACTTCTATTGGAGCCACACGTCACGACTAAAAACATGTGTTTGAGCGACATACAGTGTTTTTTTCAATATGCCAAGGAGCTGAAAAAAGCGCAAAAAAAGGGAAAAAAACACCAAAAGGATTAAAAAACGCCAAAGTGAAAAAACGCCAAGTAGAATTCAAAATTAGCGATTTCTCATTTACAGCTAACATCTGGCCGCAGCGTTTTTTGGCCAAAAAAACGCCATGCGGCAGAATTGGCGTTTTACTTGGCGTTTTGCCAAAAAAAAACAAAAACAAGTGGAGACTTAGCCTTAGAGTAGTTTTACACAGGTTTTGTGTAGTTTGCGTAGCACATTGTTAGTGTAGGATCACACAGGTGTAGTGTAGTTAGGCCCCTTTCACACAATTAAAATACCTCCCTTATAAATGTCCGTCATAAAAATCTTGAAATTCGGCCGTTAACCGGCCGTTAGAAAATCCCATTATAGTCTATGGGATTTTTCTAATAGCCGTTTTATCGTGACGTTGCGCCCCTTTCCCATAGACTTTCGTTGAGGGGGCGGGCGTGACATCACGAGGGGGTGGGCGTGACGTCACGAGGGGCGGCCCTGAACACAGAAGCCCGCACACACATCGTTCGGGACAATAACTTCCGGACGCTGGGGAGCGGAGCTCCGAAAGCAAGGGAACGGAGTACCGTCTTTTCATTTTCAGACAGATCCCAACAAAACAGCAACAGCCTGTATTTGGCGCTCTGGGCCTGTTTGTATCGGCTCTTCCTGGCACCCCTGTGGCGGTGGGTACCAGGGTAATAATTGGGGGTTAGGGCAAACTGTTTTTGGGGCTAACGCTAAGCCCCAGCTTAGTAATAGACTCCACTATGATAACTACACTACACCTGTGTAATACTACATTAACACTACGCTAACTACACTACACCTGTGTAGTACTACACTAACACTATGCTAACTACACTACACCTGTATATAACTACGCTAACACTACGCTAACTACACTACACCTGTATAATACTAAACTAACACTACGCTAACTACACTACACCAGTGTAATACTACACTAACACTGTGCTAACTACACTACACTACGCTAACTACACTACACCTGTGTAGTACTACACTAACACTATGCTAACTACACTACACCTGTATATAACTACGCTTACACTATGATAACTACACTAAACCTGTGTAATACTACACTTATACTATGCTAACTACACTACACCTGTGTATTACTACACTAACACTATGCTAACTACAAAATGGAGTGATGGGGATCTGGCACTTGCAGGACTAGGGCAGTGTACAGAAGCGGAGACAGGTGTGAGTGCAGACAAGGCAAAATGTGGATATCGGCAGTGCACCTCAGCATAAAGCAACGTAACAGCACAGAAAAAAATCCAAAATGAGACTGCACTCACCATCCACAAAATGTATTCAGCAGAGTGTAGGCATGGACAAGCGGAGGCAGGGGCACACCAGGACAAGTTGGCAAGTTGTTTTGCGCTGGTTTGCACTTGTTCTGGCCGGAGTGTGATGTTCAAAGTTCGCGCCCCACCTAAAATCTATATATCTAAACACTAGTAACAAAGAGAATATGTTTGAATTGTATGATTTTTTAGACGTGAAATTGAAAATAGTAGAGTCTAATTTAACCACCCAAGGTTATCGTAAAGATATTGCCCGCAACTCTCTCTTACATTACCATAGTTCACATCCCCCTCACGTGAAACTTAGCATCCCATATTCACAATTTCTCAGCTTAAGAAAGGTAAACAGTGAAACATCTACCTACCATAAACAGGCCACTGAGCTCAAACATCGGTTTTCTGAACGTGATTACCCCGATGATATTATCGAAGCAGGTTATGTAAAAGCATCCTCAATTAATCGCACTGATCTGTTAACACCCAAGAACCGCTGCGATCAAAAACCTAAACGGTACATTTTTTTCTTTTGCCAACTCTAACATGAACGATACAGTAGCCAGAGCCATTAGAAATAACTGGTTCACTATTGAGGCTGACCCGGATTTAAAACAAATCTCGTCGCATTCTCCCCTTATCACCTATCGTAAAAACAAAACTATAGGTGATAAGTTAAAAAATCCAGTTCCAGTACAGAAAGCCCTATCTGGGTCCAAATGGCTCACAGACCTTAGTCCTACTGGTAATCACCCATGCAAGTCCTGTTCTTTTTGTTCTAACAACTTAGCTAAAAACCCTTTTTCATTGGGCAGTCATTTATTCACAGTCAGGGATGTTACACTATGTGCTCCGGCCTCACACGCTGGCCATGAGCGCATGGTCCCCTTACCTTCTGCTGCCGACGGGGCTGGGACTCGCATCGCGGGACGCGCCCGCATGCAAGCCCCAGTCCGTCACTCTGCAGATGTTTCTCCTGCCTCTGCCTCCACCTCTCTGCTCCGGCGCACGTGTCCCTGTCCCTCCGCACACCGGAGCTTTAAGATTTAAAGGGCCAGTACGCTCATAAGTGTAACCACCTGTGGCTTGTTTATAAATTCCTCCACCCTCCTCAGTTCTCTGCCGGATCTTTGTTGCCTTGTGCCCTAGAGAAAGCGTTCCTTTGTATTGCCTTGCCATGTACCAGATCTCCTACTCTTGTGACTTGACCTTGCTCCTCTGTCGCCTGCCTACTGAACTCCTGCTACGTCCTGACTACGCTACTGTGCCACCTGCCCTGACCTACTTCTAACCAGACTATGAGTTGCCTCATCCCTCCTGTGCCTCGCATCTCCTCAGCTGCCTGTGTGGTCGAGCCGTGCCAGGGGTAGCGACCTGGGTGTCGCCTGCTGCTGCAAGTCCATCCTGCTTTGCGGCGGGCTCTGGTGAAGACCAGTGGCACCTTAGACTCCGCTCCCTGGTATGGTCTGAGTCATCTGCCACACAGGTCCACAGGTCTTCAGAAACGTGAGTGTTAAGCTAGGTTCAGACTACGGAATCGCCAGGCAGAAAATTTCCGCCCGGAGATTCCGAGTGTGGCCAGCGCTGACTGAATCAGTCGGTGCTAGGACCGCGCGGGCACTGAAGTCTCCAATAGACTGCAATGTGTTCCGCGCGGATTTCCGCCTGAAGAAAGAGCAACCCCTTTCTTCTGGCGGAAATTTCCAAGCGGATTTTCCGTTCACAAATTCCGCTTCACAAATTCCGAAGTGTGAATTTGTGAACGGAAAACCATTCACTACACTATACATTTTAGCAAGCGGAATTTCTGCCTGCAATTTCAAAAGCGAAATTGCAGGCGGAAATTCCGTAGTCTGAACCTAGCCTTACAGTAAGATCCGGCCATGGATCCCGCTGAGGTACCCCTGCCTGAAGTTGCGGATCTTTCCTCCATAGTGATACGTCAGTCACAGCAGTTGGCCCAACAGGCACAGCAATTTTCTCAACTTGCAGCCATGATGCAACAGCTTTTGGCCTTGCAACAGCAGCAGATACCACAATCTGGCCCACTCCCACCTCCAGCTCCTGCAGTGTCTCCTGGCTCCCAGCTGCACCTGCCTTTGCCTTCCAAGTATGATGGGGATTCCAAGACGTGCGGAGGCTTTGTTGCACAGTGCTCCATGCATCTCGAGCTCATGTCTGAACTGTTTCCGACGGAACGTAGTAAGGTGGCCTTTGTCATTAGTCTACTTACCGGAAAAGCCCTGGCTTGGGCTACATCCCTTTGAGACCGTGGTGATCCAGTATCCTCCAATTTGTCGGCATTCTTGGCAGAATTTCGCAGTGTCATTGAGGAACCCACAAGTGCCTCTTCATCTGAGACAGCATTGCTGAACCTCTGTCAAGGGAATTCTACCGTTGGTGACAACGCGGTTCAATTCCGCATTCTAGCCTCTGAACTTGCCTGGAATTAAGAGGCCTTGTGTGCCACATTCAAAAAAGGACTGTCAAGCAGGATTAAAGATGCCCTTGCCGCACGAGATCCTCCATCTTCTTTGACTGAACTTATCCACTTGGCCACATGCATTGATGTGCGTTTTGCCAAAAGACAGGAGGAATTGCGCTTTGAGAGGGAATCTGACCGCCTGACACCTGTGTTCCAACGTCCACCTCTTCTGTCTCTTGCGCCTCTTGCCGAAGAGGTTATACAAGGAGATCGTTCTTGTCTTACACAACAGGAGAGTTCACGAGGACGCAATGAGAATTTGTGTCTGTACAGTTCGCCCGCACCTAGGGTACGTGGGAGAGGCGTCCCTGGGTGTGAATACTACCTCTCCAGGCTTAACCATTCCTGTACAAGTCTTCGCTTCAGCCAAGCCTTCCTTTAGCGCTACAGCATTTTTGGATTCCGGATCAGCAGGTGACTTTATTGTTGCAGCTTTAGTCCACAAGTATCATCTTCCCCTTACTCGGCTTGCCAAGCCCTTGGTCATCTCCTCTGTTAATGGACAAAATCTGGACTGTAAGGTTCACTTCCGTACTGAATCTCTCATCATGCAAGTGGGAGTATCCCATAAAGAGAAGATTGAATTCTATGTTCTGCCACACTGTACTTCTGAGATTCTTCTTGGTCTTCCTTGGCTGCAACGCCATTCCCCACAACTGGATTGAAGAACTGGAGAAATAATTCGCTGGGGACAATCCTGTCAAAATTTTTGCCTCCAACCTGTTCTGCGTAAAGTTTTTTCTCGTCTTTCACCTTTACCTGGCCTGCCGCCACCTTACCAAGGTTTCTCGGACATCTTCTGCTAGAAACAGGCTGAATCTCTGCCTCCACATCGTCCTTTTGACTGCCCTATTGATCTTCTGCCTGGTACCACTCCTCCTCGTGGGAGGATATACCCTCTTTCAGTTCCTGAGACCAAAACCATGGCTGAGTATATCCAGGAGAATCTCCAAAAGGGTTTTATCCATAAATCCTCTTCTCCTGCTGGAGCAGGTTTCTTCTTTGTAGGGAAGAAGGATGGCTCACTCCGTCCATGCATTGACTACAGGGGACTTAACAAAATCCTGGTCAAGAACCGTTACGCTCTAAGTCTTATCTCAGAACTTTTTGACCACCTACGTGGTGCCAAGGTCTTCTCCAAGTTGGACTTACGCAGTGCGTATAACCTCATTCGTATCCGCAAGGGAGATGAATAGAAAACGGCCTTCAATACTCGTGATGGACATTTTGAGTATCTTGTAATGCCTTTTGGTCTCTGCAATGCTCCAGCCGTTTTCCAGGAGTTCGTCAATGACATCTTCCTTGATCTTCTCTACACCTGTGTTGTTGTATACCTAGATGACATCCTGATCTTCTCTTCCAACTTAGAGGAGCATCGTACTCATGTTCGTCTGGTTCTTCAGCAACGACGGAAGAATCATCTCTACGCCAAACTGGAGAAATGCCTGTTTGAGAAATCTAGTCTTCCGTTTCTTGGCTACATTGTCTCTCATCAGGGCCTGCAGATGGATCCAGATAAGTTGTCTGCAGTATTGGATTGTCCTCGTCCCTCGGGCCTATGTGCGATTCAACGGTTTCTGGGATTCGCTAACTATTATCGTCAGTTTATCCCACATTTTTCATCCTTGGTTGCTCCTATTGTGGCTCTCACTAAAAAGGCATCTAATCCTAAATCTTGGCCTCGAGAGGCTGAAGAGGCCTTCTCCCGTTTAAAGTCTGTGTTTGCCTCTGCTCCCGTGCTTACAAGACCTGATCCAGAGAGGCCCTTTGCTTTGGAGGTTGATGCCTCATCTAATGGAGCAGGTGCCGTTCTCACTCAGAAAAACGCCAAGGGCAAGAGTGTAACTTGTGGGTACTTCTCCAAGGCTCTCTTTCCTGCTCAGAGTAATTACTTCACTGGAGATCGTGAACTCCTTGCTATCAAGCTAGCTTTGGAGGAATGGCAACATTTATTGGAAGGTTCTTCTCATCCGGTCAGCATCTACTCCGATCATAAGAATCTTCTATACCTCAGTCTGCTCAGTGTTTGAACCCCTGCCAGGCAAGATGGCCACAGTTCTTTTCCAGGTTCAACTTCTTCATTCACTTCCGTTCAGCAGACAAGAACATCAAGGCTGATGCTCTCTCCAGGTCCTCTGACGTCATTGGTTTGGACTCCACGCCTAGGCATATTATTCCTCCTGACCGTTTGATTCCTGCCGCTCCTGCTGAGATTCAGCAAGTTCCTCCAGGAAAATCCTTTGTGCCCACCAGATTGAGATGCAAGGCACTGAAATGGGGTCATTCTTCCTTGACAGCAGGACAGCCTGGAATATGCAAAACCCTACATCTTATTTCCTGGCACTACTGGTGGCCCCATCTTGAAAGTGATGTTTCTGATTTTGTTCGGCCCTGTGTAACTTGTGCCCGTGACAAAATTTCTCGGCAAAGACCTGCAGGATTCTTACAGCCTTTACCCATTCCAGAGACTCCCTGGTCCCATATCGCCATGGATTTCATCACCGATTTGCCACCTTCTCATAATAACACTGTCATCTGGGTCGTGATAGATCGGTTTTCCTAGATGGCTCATTTCCTTCCTCTACCAGGTCTTCCTTCTGCTCCGCAGCTGGTGAAGTACTTCTTGTTGCATGTCTTTCGTTTACATGGTCTTCCACAGCATATAGTTTCGGATCGAGGTGTGCAGTTTGTCTCTAAGTTCTGGCGAGCCCTTTGTAACCGCCTGGACATCAATCTGAACTTCTGCTCGGCCTACCACCCTCAGTCCAACGGTCAGATGGAGAGGGTTAATCAAATCCTTGAGACTTATCTTTGGCATTTTGTTTCAGCTCGCTAAGATGATTGGGTCGACCTTCTCCCCTGGGCTGAATTCTCATATTGTTACGCCGAGCGCTCCGGGTCCCCGCTCCTCCCCGGAGCGCTCGCTTCTCTCTCGCTACCGCAGCGCTCCGGGCAGCTCCACTGACCCGGTGCGCTGCGATACCGTCTCCAGCCGGGATGCGATTCGCGATGCGGGTAGCGCCCGCTCGCGATGCGCATCCCGGCTCCCGTACCTGACTCGCTCTCCGTCTGTCCTGTCCCGGCGCGCGCGGCCCCGCTCCCTAGGGCGCGCGCGCGCCGGGTCTCTGCGATTTAAAGGGCCACTGCGCCGCTGATTGGCGCAGTGGTTCCAATTAGTGTGTTCACCTGTGCACTCCCTATTTATACCTCACTTCCCCTTCACTCCCTCGCCGGATCTTGTTGCCATTGTGCCAGTGAAAGCGTTTCCTTGTGTGTTCCTAGCCTGTGTTCCAGACCTCCTGCCGTTGCCCCCGACTACGATCCTTGCTGCCTGCCCCGACCTTCTGCTACGTCCGACCTTGCTTCTGTCTACTCCCTTGTACCGCGCCTATCTTCAGCAGTCAGAGAGGTTGAGCCGTTGCTAGTGGATACGACCTGGTCACTACCGCCGCAGCAAGACCATCCCGCTTTGCGGCGGGCTCTGGTGAAAACCAGTAGTGACTTAGAACCGATCCACTAGCACGGTCCACGCCAATCCCTCTCTGGCACAGAGGATCCACTACCTGCCAGCCGGCATCGTGACAGTAGATCCGGCCATGGATCCCGCTGAAGTTCCTCTGCCAGTTGTCGCCGACCTCACCACGGTGGTCGCCCAGCAGTCACAACAGATAGCGCAACAAGGCCAACAGCTGTCTCAACTGACCGTGATGCTACAGCAGCTACTACCACAGCTTCAGCAATCATCTCCTCCGCCAGCTCCTGCACCTCCTCCGCAGCGAGTGGCCGCTTCTGGTCTACGACTATCCTTGCCGGATAAATTTGATGGGGACTCTAAATTCTGCCGTGGCTTTCTTTCCCAATGTTCCCTGCACTTGGAGATGATGTCGGACCAGTTTCCTACTGAAAGGTCTAAGGTGGCTTTCGTAGTCAGCCTTCTGTCTGGAAAAGCTCTGTCATGGGCCACACCGCTCTGGGACCGCAATGACCCCGTCACTGCCTCTATACACTCCTTCTTCTCGGAAATTCGAAGTGTCTTTGAGGAACCTGCCCGAGCCTCTTCTGCTGAGACTGCCCTGTTGAACCTGGTCCAGGGTAATTCTTCCGTTGGCGAGTACGCCGTACAATTCCGTACTCTTGCTTCAGAATTATCCTGGAATAATGAGGCCCTCTGCGCGACCTTTAAAAAAGGCCTATCCAGCAACATTAAAGATGTTCTGGCCGCACGAGAAATCCCTGCTAACCTACATGAACTCATCCATCTTGCCACTCGCATTGACTTGCGTTTTTCCGAAAGGCGTCAGGAGCTCCGCCAGGATATGGACTTTGTTCGCACAAGGCGTTTTTTCTCCCCGGCTCCTCTCTCCTCTGGTCCCCTGCAATCCGTTCCTGTGCCTCCCGCCGTGGAGGCTATGCAGGTCGACCGGTCTCGCCTGACACCTCAAGAGAGGACACGACGCCGCATGGAGAATCTCTGCCTGTACTGTGCCAGTACCGAACACTTCCTGAAGGATTGTCCTATCCGTCCTCCCCGCCTGGAAAGACGTACGCTGACTCCGCACAAAGGTGAGACAGTCCTTGATGTCTACTCTGCTTCTCCACGTCTTACTGTGCCTGTGCGGATATCTGCCTCTGCCTTCTCCTTCTCTACTATGGCCTTCTTGGATTCCGGATCTGCAGGAAATTTTATTTTGGCCTCTCTCGTCAACAGGTTCAACATCCCAGTGACCAGTCTCGCCAGACCCCTCTACATCAATTGTGTAAACAATGAAAGATTGGACTGTACCATACGTTTCCGCACGGAGCCCCTTCTAATGTGCATCGGACCTCATCACGAGAAGATTGAATTTTTGGTCCTCCCCAATTGCACTTCCGAAATCCTCCTTGGACTACCCTGGCTTCAACTCCATTCCCCAACCCTGGATTGGTCCACTGGGGAGATCAAGAGTTGGGGGCCCTCTTGTTTCAAGGACTGCCTAAAACCGGTTCCCAGTACCCCTTGCCGTGACTCTGTGGTTCCCCCTGTAACCGGTCTCCCTAAGGCCTATATGGACTTTGCGGATGTTTTTTGCAAAAAACAAGCTGAGACTCTACCTCCTCACAGGCCTTATGATTGTCCTATTGACCTCCTCCCGGGCACTACTCCACCCCGGGGCAGAATCTATCCTCTGTCCGCCCCAGAGACTCTTGCTATGTCGGAGTACATCCAGGAAAATTTAAAAAAAGGCTTTATCCGTAAATCCTCCTCTCCTGCCGGAGCCAGATTTTTCTTTGTGTCCAAAAAAGATGGCTCTCTACGTCCTTGCATTGACTACCGCGGTCTTAATAAAATCACGGTAAAGAACCGCTACCCCCTACCCCTCATCTCTGAACTCTTTGATCGCCTCCAAGGTGCCCACATCTTTACCAAACTGGACTTAAGAGGTGCTTATAATCTCATCCGCATCAGAGAGGGGGATGAATGGAAAACGGCATTTAACACTAGAGATGGACACTTTTAGTATCTGGTCATGCCCTTTGGCCTGTGCAACGCCCCTGCCGTCTTCCAAGACTTTGTTAATGAAATTTTTCGTGATCTCTTATACTCCTGTGTTGTTGTATATCTGGACGATATCCTGATTTTTTCTGCCAATCTAGAAGAACACCGCCAGCATGTCCATATGGTTCTTCAGAGACTTCGTGACAATCAACTTTATGCCAAGATAGAGAAATGTCTGTTTGAATGCCAATCTCTTCCTTTCCTAGGATACTTGGTCTCTGGCCAGGAACTACAAATGGATCCAGACAAACTCTCTGCCGTCTTAGATTGGCCACGCCCCTCCGGACTCCGTGCTATCCAACGTTTTTTGGGGTTCGCCAATTATTACAGGCAATTTATTCCACATTTTTCTACCGTTGTGGCCCCTATCGTGGCTTTAACCAAAAAAAATGCCAATCCCAAGTCTTGGCCTCCTCAAGCGGAAGACGCCTTTAAACGGCTCAAGTCTGCCTTTTCTTCGGCTCCCGTGCTCTCCAGACCTGACCCATCTAAACCCTTCCTATTGGAGGTTGATGCCTCCTCTGTAGGAGCTGGAGCGGTCCTTCTACAAAAAAATTCTTCCGGGCATGCTGTTACTTGTGGTTTTTTTTCTAGGACCTTCTCTCCGGCGGAGAGGAACTACTCCATCGGGGATCGAGAGCTTCTAGCCATTAAATTAGCACTTGAGGAATGGAGGCATCTGCTGGAGGGATCAAGATTTCCAGTTATTATTTACACCGATCACAAGAACCTCTCCTATTTCCAGTCTGCCCAACGGCTGAATCCTCGCCAGGCCAGGTGGTCTCTGTTCTTTGCCCGATTTAATTTTGAAATTCACTTTCGGCCTGCCGATAAGAACATTAGGGCCGATGCTCTCTCTCGTTCCTCGGATGCCTCGGAAGTTGAACTCTCTCCGCAACACATCATTCCTCCTGACTGCCTGATTTCCACTTCTCCAGCCTCCATCAGGCAAACTCCTCCAGGAAAGACCTTCGTCTCTCCACGCCAACGCCTCGGAATCCTCAAATGGGGTCACTCCTCCCATCTCGCAGGTCATGCAGGCATCAAGAAATCTGTGCAACTCATCTCTCGCTTCTATTGGTGGCCGACTCTGGAGACGGATGTCGTGGACTTTGTGCGAGCCTGCACTGTCTGTGCCCGGGATAAGACTCCTCGCCAGAAGCCCGCTGGTTTTCTTCATCCTCTGCCTGTCCCCGAACAGCCTTGGTCTCTGATTGGTATGGATTTTATTACAGACCTACCCCCATCCCGTGGCAACACTGTTGTTTGGGTGGTCGTTGATCGATTCTCCAAGATGGCACATTTCATCCCTCTTCCTGGTCTTCCTTCAGTGCCTCAGTTGGCTAAACAATTTTTTGTACACATTTTTCGTCTTCACGGGTTGCCCACACAGATAGTCTCGGATAGAGGCGTCCAATTCGTGTCAAAATTCTGGAGGGCTCTCTGTAAACAACTCAAGATTAAATTAAACTTTTCTTCTGCATATCATCCTCAATCCAATGGACAAGTAGAAAGAATTAACCAGGTCTTGGGTGATTATTTACGACATCTACCATGGGCCGAATTCTCGTATAACTTTAGAGTCTCTGAATCTTCCTCCAAATCCCCATTTTTCGTGGTGTACGGCCGTCACCCTCTTCCCCCCCTCCCTACTCCCTTGCCCTCTGGTTTGCCCGCTGTAGATGAAGTGACTCGTGATCTTTCCACCATATGGAAAGAGACCCAAGATTCTCTTTTACAGGCTTCATCTCGCATGAAAAAGTTTGCCGATAAGAAAAGAAGAGCTCCCCCCATTTTTGCTCCCGGAGACAAGGTATGGCTCTCCGCTAAATATGTCCGCTTTCGTGTCCCCAGTTACAAACTGGGTCCACGCTATCTTGGTCCTTTCAAAGTCTTGTGCCAAATTAATCCTGTCTCTTACAAACTTCTTCTTCCTCCTTCTCTCCGTATTCCTAATGCCTTTCATGTCTCTCTTCTTAAACCACTCATCATCAACCGTTTCTCTCCCAAGTTAGTTTCTCCCACTCCTGTCTCCGGTTCTTCTGACGTCTTCTCAGTGAAAGAGATACTGGCCTCCAAGACGGTCAGAGGAAAAAGGTTCTTTTTGGTGGATTGGGAGGGCTGTGGACCTGAAGAGAGATCCTGGGAACCTGAGGACAACATCCTAGACAAAAGTCTGCTCCTCAGGTTCTCAGGCTCTAAGAAGAGGGGGAGACCCAAGGGGGGGGGTACTGTTACGCCGAGCGCTCCGGGTCCCCGCTCCTCCCCGGAGCGCTCGCTTCTCTCTCGCTACCGCAGCGCTCCGGGCAGCTCCACTGACCCGGTGCGCTGCGATACCGTCTCCAGCCGGGATGCGATTCGCGATGCGGGTAGCGCCCGCTCGCGATGCGCATCCCGGCTCCCGTACCTGACTCGCTCTCCGTCTGTCCTGTCCCGGCGCGCGCGGCCCCGCTCCCTAGGGCGCGCGCGCGCCGGGTCTCTGCGATTTAAAGGGCCACTGCGCCGCTGATTGGCGCAGTGGTTCCAATTAGTGTGTTCACCTGTGCACTCCCTATTTATACCTCACTTCCCCTTCACTCCCTCGCCGGATCTTGTTGCCATTGTGCCAGTGAAAGCGTTTCCTTGTGTGTTCCTAGCCTGTGTTCCAGACCTCCTGCCGTTGCCCCCGACTACGATCCTTGCTGCCTGCCCCGACCTTCTGCTACGTCCGACCTTGCTTCTGTCTACTCCCTTGTACCGCGCCTATCTTCAGCAGTCAGAGAGGTTGAGCCGTTGCTAGTGGATACGACCTGGTCACTACCGCCGCAGCAAGACCATCCCGCTTTGCGGCGGGCTCTGGTGAAAACCAGTAGTGACTTAGAACCGATCCACTAGCACGGTCCACGCCAATCCCTCTCTGGCACAGAGGATCCACTACCTGCCAGCCGGCATCGTGACACATATAATCTTAAGGATTCCAAGTCCACGAGGTCGTCTCCCTTTTTTGTTGTCTACGGACTCCATCTCCGTCCTCCTCTTCCTCTCCCAGTCTCCTCCGGTGTGCCTGCTGTTGAAGAGCTGGTCCGTGACTTCTCCACCATCTAGAAACAGACCCGACAGTTGTCCCAAGCTTCTTAACGCATGAAGACGCAGGCGGATAAAAGTAGAAGACCTCCTCCATCCTTCTCTCATGGTGACATGGTGTGGCTTTCATCCAAATACATCCGCTTCAAGATCCCCTGTTATAAGCTCGGTCCCCGCTACCTTGGTCCCTTCCAGATTCTACAAATGATTCTCTCAGAAGTATCCTGTCCCAACATCTGTCTCCGGCTCATCTGACATCTACAAAGTAAACAGATTCTTGCTGCAAAAACTCTGAAATGTAAGCAATTTTTTTTCAGTCCTGAGGAGAGCTCTTGGGAACCTGAGGAGAATATCCTGGACCGTGAACTTCTCAGGAGTTTTCTCTCTCGTAAAAGGAGGGGGAGACCAAAGGAAGGGGGGGGGGTACTGTTATACTATGCGCTCCGGCCTCACACGCTACCCGTGAGCGCATGGTCCCCTTACCTTCTGCTGCTGACGGGGCTGGGACTTGCATCGGCGCCCGCATGCGAGCCCCAGTCCGTCACTCTCCGGGTGTTTCTCCTGCCTCTGCCTCCACTTCTCTCCTCCAGCGCGCGTGTCCCCGTCCCTTAGGGCGTTTGCACCCCGGAGCTTTAAGATTTAAAGGGCCAGTACGCTCATTAGTGTAACCACCTGTGGCTTTGTTTATAAATTCCTCCACCCGGATCTTTGTTGCCTTTTGCCCTAGAGAAAGCGTTCCTTTGTATTTCCTTGCTGTGTACCAGATCTCCTGCTCTTGTGACTTGACCTTGCTCCTCTGCCGCCTGCCTACTGAACTTCTGCTACGTCCTGACTACGCTACTGTGCCGCCTGCCCTGACCTACTGCTATCCAGACTACGAGTTGCCTCATACCTCCTGTGCTCGCATCTTCTCAGCCGCCTGTGTGGTTGAGCCGTGCCAGGGGTAGCGACCTGGGTGTTGTCTGCAGCTGCAAGCCCATCCTGCTTTTGGAGGGCTCTGATGAAGACCAACGGCACCTTAGACTCTGCTCCCTGGTACAGTCCGAGTCATCTGCCACACAGGTCCAGCGGATCCACATACACCGGAGTCCTGTCTTCAGAAACATGAGTGTTACAAGGGATCTTATCACGTGTCGCACATCTTTCGTTGTGTATGCTATAGTTTGCTATTGTGGCTTTTTTTTATGTGGGCAAAACCATCCGGCCATTACATATACATTTTCATGAACATGTCCGCTCCATTCGCACCGGAGTTGGTGCCCCACGTTTGGTTGCCCACATGAAGGCTGTCCACAACAGCAACACTAACCATATGAAATTCACTGGCTTAGAAAGAGTTAAATCTCTTTCTAGTGGTAATAGCCGGCATTCTTATCTGTTAAGAAGAGAAGCATACTGGATTGTGCAATTGGATACCACTGGTCCTTTGGGACCTAACGACCGGATAGAACTTGCTCCTTTTCTCTAGCATATTATTACATCTATTTCCACTCTCCAGCACACTATCTTCTGATGAACAGTTACCTGTTTTATGTTTGATGTGTTTTTCCTTTTTTCTTCTTTTTGTTCATTATGTTAAACGTAGTGATCGTTCTTTTCCCCTATTCTGTCCGCCGTGTTTTACCTGCTCACGATCTGGGTCACATGACCGCATACCTCGTCAGCAGGTACATGACAGCTAATGCTGGCGTCAGTTCCCGACGCCCTTTTAGGTGCAGCGCGAACTTTGAACGTCACACTCCGGCCAGAAGAAGCGCAAACCAGCGCAAAACAACTTGCCAACTTGTCCCGGTGTGCCCCTGCCTCCGCTTGTCCATGCCTAAACTCTGAGTGCAATCTCGTTTTGGACTTTTTTTCTGTGCTACTATGCTAACTACACTACACCTGTGTAATACTACACTAACTACACTACACCTGTGTTATACTACACTAACACTACCCTAACTAAACTACACCTGTGTAATACTACACTTACACTATACTAACTAAACTAATCCTGTGTAATACACTAACACTATGCTAACTACACTACACCTGTGTAATACTACACTAACACAACGCTAACTACCCTACACCTGTGTAAGGCTAAGTTTCTACTTGGTTTTTTGTCCTGCGTTTTTTGGTTTGGAAAAAAAAACAAGAAAAAACGCCCTGAAAAAACGGTAGTGCAATTTCCTGCGGTTGGCGTTTTTTCATTTGTGCGGAAATTACACCTTGGCAGTTTTTATTGGTACCCAAAATTTGTTGGGTACCAAAAAAAAAAAAAAAAGCATGCAGTAGTGATGGAAAAATGTTTATTTAACGAAATTTATATATTTTATAACAACATTTTTAATAATTTTTAATAAAGTCTGTGTGTTTCAATTTTTTCCCCTCTATTTTTTACATTTTTTAGGTAGTACTACTGCTCCCAGCATGGAACAGACTGTTCCATGATGGGAGTAGTAGTACCTGTACTAATAGACATATCGCCCCTGGTGTGAGTCGTGACACCTGATGCGATCGTCCATAATATAGTAGAGATGCGGAGCGGCTCTATACAGCACTCGCATCTCTGCACTATACTCCGGCCAGTGATGTTAATAGAACATCACTCTTTCATATTTTACGCCCAGAGTGGTGATTGGCTGGATGGTTGCAGCCAATCACCACTCTCAGAGGGAAATATGTATGAGTGAGTGGCCAGCCGGAGTATAGTGCAGAGATGCGGAGTACAGGAGAAAGCTGCTCCATCTCTGCATTAGACAGGATGATCACATCGGGTGTCAGTAGTGATACCTGCTGTGATCTGTTCTTACCTGCAGGTACTACTACTCCCAACACGGAGCACACTCTGCTCCATGCTGGGAGGTGTAGTACCTGCATTAATAGACAGATTGCAGCGAGTGTAATTTCTGACACCTGTTGCGATCTATTAATGCAGGTACTACAGCTCCCAGCATGGAGCAAAATGTGCTCCATGTTGGGAGTAGTAGTACCTGCAGTTAAGGACAGATCACAGCGGATGTCACTCCTGACACCCGCTGTGATCCTCCTGTATAATATATAGATGCGGGTGGCCGCTCTTCTATGGTCTCCTGCACTGACGTATATATACACATATTCATATTTCCCGCAGAGAATTGTGATTGGCTGGAACCATCTGGCCAATCACAGCTCTCTGTGGGAAATATGAATAGGTGTATATATACGGCAGTGCAGGGGACCATAGAAGAGCAGCTAGGCGCATCTATACATTATACAGGAGGATCGCAACGGGTGATCTGTCAATTAGTACAGGTACTACTACTCCCATCATGGAACAGTGTGAAAAGGGAAAAACATACGCACACTACATTTTTATTATCGTCGGCTACATTTTTAGGTCCCCGTAATACATAAATTGACATAAATTGATCCCTGTTTTAAAATTTAATACAAATTTTGTTATAAAAAAGATAAATTTCATTAGATGCAATTTTTTCCTTCACTACTGTATCTTTTTTATAATTTTTTTAATGGTACCCTACAAAATGTTATTAATAAAGGTATATCCATATGTTCGAGAAGAAAGTACAGGCAACTCACCACGTTGTTGTAACTTCGTGTTTATTGCTGGGACATGCAGGCAAAGCGGCTCCACGCCACACCGGGATGCCGAACACTAGTGCGTTAACCGATGACAGCTGTTTCTTTCCGTTCAGGAACTTCAACAGATCTGTTGAAGTTCCTGAACGGAAAGAAACAGCTGTCATCGGTTAATGCACTAGTGTTCGGCATCCCGGTGTGGCGTGGAGCCGCTTTGCCTGCATGTCCCAGCAATAAACATGAAGTTACAACAACGTGGTGAGTTGCATGTACTTTCTTCTCTAACATATGGATTTGTACACATCTTGACACTACCACAGTACATGAGCACCACCACATGAAGATACACTGCTAGCTAGAGTGCCGACATAGACCATCAAAGGGAATGCAAACAGAGGGAGAGCAGTGCCAGCACTTCATTTTCTGTTTTGAAGCCTTGTGATTATTAATAAAGGTATCTCCATCACTTTTTTGGATACCGTCGGCAAAAACACCAAAGTTAAAACCCACATATCGTTTTTTTGGGGGCGTTTTTTCACTCCCATAGACTTCTATGGGAGAAAAACGCCACGATTTTGAAAAAAAAAACGCCAGTGGCTCAACATGCTGCGACTTTGGAAAACCGCCAAGGAGCTGAAAAACGCAAAAAAAAAGTGAAAAAAACGCCAAAAGGATTAAAAAAAACGCCAAAGTGAAAAAAGAATTTTGCGATTTCTCATTGATTTACAGCTAACATCTGTCCACAGCGTTTTTTGGCCGAAAAAAAAGAATTGGCGTTTTTCCAAAAAAGAATTGGCGTTTCCCCCCCCAAAAAGTAGAAACTTAGCCTAATACTACACTAACACTATGCTAACTACACTACACCTGTGTAATACTACACTAACACTATGCTAACTACACTACACCTGTGTAATACTACACTAAAACTATGCTAACTACACTACACCTGTGTAAATCTACTCTAACTACGCTAACACTACGCTAAGCTAACTATGCTAAAACTGCGCTAACACCACGCTACGCTAAATACATTAAGAATGCGCTAACATTACACAACACTAACTACTCTAAAACTGCGCTAACACTACCCTACGCTAACTACTCTATACCTGTGTAAAACTACTTAGGTTTTATAGTGAAAGGAGGAAGGTTATAGGTTTTAAAGTAAAGAGACTACAACTTCCAGCATGCCCAGGCATGCTGGAAGTTATATTTTTGCATATTTTACAGTGAAGGGACCACAACTCCCAGCATGCCCAGACAGCTAAAGGCTGTCCAAGCAGGATGGGAGTTGTAGTTTTACACAGGTATAGAGTAGTTAGCATAGCGTAATGTTAGCGCAGTTTTAGCATAGTTAACAAAGCGTAGTGTTAGCGCAGTTTTAGGGTAGTGTTAGCGCAGTTTTAGCATTGTTAACAAAGCGTAGTGTTAGCGCAGTTTTAGCATAGTATTAGAGCAGTTTTAGCATAGTTAGCGTAGCCTTAGTGTAGCGTTAGCGCAATTTTAGCATAGTTAGTGTAGCGTTGGCGCAGTTTTAGCATAGTTAGCGTATCATAGTGTTAGCGCAGTTTTAGACTAGTTAGTGTAGTGTAGTGTTAGCGTAGTTTTACACAGGTGTAGTGTAGTTAGTTTAGTGTAGTGTTAGGCTAAGTTTCCACTTGATTTTTTTTCTGGCAGTCTTTGGCTCTAAAAATAAGGGAGGAAAAGTGTAAGTCCTTCCTTCATATGTCCCATTCCTTTTGAATACACTTCTGGCTTTGGCTCAAAAACTGCAGTGGCAGTTTTCCAAAAACTGCCAGAAAAAAAAAACAAGTGGAAGCTTAGCCTTAGCACAGTTTTAGCGTAGCATAGTGTTAGCACAGTTTTAGCATAGTTAGTGTAGTGTAGTTTTAGCGCACTTTTAGAGTAGTTAGCGCAGCGTAGTGTTAGCATAGTTTTACACAGGTTTAGCATAGTTAGCGTAGTGTAGTGTTAGCGCAGTTTTAGCGTAGTTAGCATAGTGTAGTGTTAGCCTAGTTTTACACAGGTGTAGTTTAGTTAGTGTAGCATAGTGTTAGTGTAGTATTACACAGGTGTAATGTAGTTAGTGTAGTGTTGGCACAGTTTTACACAGGTGTAGTGTAGTTAGCGTAGTGTTAGTGTAACGCTGAGCGCCCTAGTCCCTGCTCCTAGACCGAAGCGCTCACTGCGTTTGCCCCCGCAGAGTGCCTCGGTCAGACGCACTGACCGGGGACACTCCGATTCTGTCTCCGGCGGGGACGCGGTCCGCGCTGCGAGATGTCCCCGCGCGCATCCCGCGTCACATCTTCACTTACCTGCACCCGCTCTGGCTGTCACCACTTCTCCCCTGACATGTGGTCCCCGGCGCGCGCGACCCTGCACTGTAGGGCGCGCGCGCGCCGGCTGTGTAAGATTTAAAGGGCCAGTGCACAACTGATTGGTGCCTGGCCCAATCCAATTATTAAGCAGTTCCTATAAATGTACTCTGCCCCTTCCTGCCCTTGCTGGATCTTTGTTGCCCTAGTGCCCTAGAGAAAGCGTTTACTGTGTAATCCCTGCCTGTTGCCGACCCCGTTGCTAACGACTACTGCCTGAGAACCTTTGCTGCCTGTCCTGACCTTTTGCTACGTCTGACTACGCCTCTGCCTGACCCTTCTGTATCATGCCAGACTCAGCTGCCAGAGAGGTTGAGTCGCTATCGGAGGATACCGCCGCAGCAAGTCCATCCCGCTTTGCGGCGGCCTCTGGTGAAAACCAGTAACGCCTTAGAACCGATTCTCCGGTACAGCCCACGCCATCGCCTCTCTGGCACAGAGAATCCACCTCCTGTACCTGCTTCCTGCTACCAGTCCGGATCCTTACAGTAAGATGCGGCCATGGATCCCGCTGAGGTGCCTCTGCCTAGTGTCGCTGACCTTACTACAATTGTGGCCCAGCAGTTGCAGCAGATCGCCCAGCAAGGTCAACAGCTGGAGCAGTTGACCACCATGTTGCAGTAACTTCTACCAACTCTGCAGCAACCGCCACCTCCGCCTGCACCTGTTTCACCACCACAGCCAGCGGCCGCCTCCTGTTCCGGGGTCCGTCTGTCCATGCTGGCCAAATACGACGGTGATGCCAAGTTGTGCCGTGGATTCCTATCTCAATGCTCTCTTCATCTTGAGATGTTGGCTGACCAGTTCCCCTCTGAGCGAGCCAAGGTGGCGTTTGTTATTAGCCTGCTTTCTGGGAAGGCCCTGGCCTGGGCTACACCGCTTTGGGACTGCAACGATCCAGCCACTGCAAGCGTCCTGAGTTTCTTCCAGGAATTCCGGACTGTCTTTGAGGAGCCAGCCTGGGCTTCCTCTGCTGAGACTGCTTTACTGAACTTGTCCCAGGGGAGTTCATCTGTGGGCGATTACGCCATCCGTTTCCGTACCCTTGCTTCGGAACTCTCCTGGAATTACGTTCAAGAAAGGCTTGTCCAGCGCTATAAAGAATGTTCTGGCCGCAAGTGAAGTACCTTCCAATCTGAGTGACCTCATCCACTTGGTCACCAGGATTGATCTGCGTTTTGCTGAGAGACGTGAGAAACTTCTTCAGGAAAAAGGAAGTGCTCGTCCCAGACGCTTTCCTCGTTGGGCTCCTATCTTTCAGCATCCACCGCAAACCTCTACTGGGCCTCCCGCCGAGGAAGCCATGCAGGTGGATCGGTCTCGCCTGACCACTCAAGAAAGGAACCACCGCAGAAATGAGAATCTCTGTTTGTACTGTGCTCGTACAGAGCACTTCCTAAAGGACTGTCCTCTCCGTCCCCCGCGCCAGGGAAACGCGCGCACCTAGTCAGCGTTGGAGAGGCATTGCTAGGTGTGAATACCTCCTCTCCACGTATTACTGTATCCGTGCGGATTTCGGTACCCGCCAGGACATCCTTTGCTGTCACCGCTTTTCTGTACTCCGGCGCTGCCGGTAACTTCATAGACGCCTCGCTGGTAAACAAGTTCAGCATCCCTGTGGTTCGTTTGCAGAAGTCCTTCTTCATCTCCACAGTCAACGGAGAGAGACTCAACGGCACTGTGCAGTTCCGTACATAACCCCTCCAGATGGATATCGGAGTCCTGCATTCTGAGAAAGTGGAGTTCTTTGTGTTACCCCACTGCACCTCTGAACTCCTTTTAGGACTGCCCTGGCTCCAGCGCCCCTGTCCTGTTCTGGATTGGACCTCCAGAGAGGTCCGAAGTTGGGGTTCTTCTTGTTTTGGCAGATGCCTCAAGCCGGTTCAAGCCAAGTCTGCACCCGTAGTCTCTCCTCCTCCTGGTCTGCCTGAACCATATGTTGATATTGCGGACGTTTTTTTTTTTGTAAGAGACAAGCGGAGGTGTTGCCTCCACACAGGCCTTATGAATGCCCCATAGACTTGCAGCCAGGTACCTCGCCACCTAGAGGAAGGATTTACCCTCTTTCTCCTCCAGAGACTCTCGCCATGTCAGAGTACATCCGAGAGAATTTGCAGAGAGGGTTTATCAGGAAATCCTCATCCCCTGCCGGAGCAGGTTTCTTTTTCGTCTCTAAAAAGGACGGTACTCTTCGGTCGTGCATTGACTATCGGGGACTCAACAACATCACTATTAAGAACCGTTACCCTCTTCCCCTGATTGCCATTTACAAGGCGCCAAGTACTTTACCAAGCTAGATCTCAGGGGGGCCTACAATCTCATTCGGATTCGAGAGGGTGATGAGTGGAAGACGGCTTTTAATACCCGAGATGGTCATTTTGAGTATTTAGTCATGCCCTTGGGTCTTCCAAGAGTTCGTTAACGACATCTTTAGAGACCTGCTCTATACCTGTGTGGTAGTCTACCTGGATGATATCCTCATTTTCTCTTCAAATTTGGTTCAACACCGTGCGGATGTCCACCTTGTACTCTCCTGTCTTAGGAAGAACCGTCTCTATGCTAAATTCGAAAAGTGGCTGTTTGACCGCACCAGTCTTCCCTTCCTGGGCTACATCATTGCCGCCAAGGGACTACAAATGGATCCTGCCAAGCTTTCTGCAGTTTTGGACTGGCCTCGTCCCTCTGGCCTTAAGGCCATACATCGATTTCTCGGATTCGCTAACTACAGACAGTTCATCCCGCATTACTCTACCCTTAACACTACCAACAAAATAGAACCAGATCATGTAAAATATAATTAGCTTTTTATTAACACATATGCAAAAAATACATACAATAATAAAAATAAAAAGAGGATAAAATAAGGCACTACAGTAGCAGTCACAGAAGATGGGAGCAGGCAAGTGATGTGGACCTACATGGAGTACAGGGAATAACTGGTGTACCATAGAAGATACAAATGTAAACATGGAAGAGGTCACTGAATATCATTACAAAATGTCAATAAACATATGGGTAGCAGACAGTATAACAGTGACACATCAAAGAAAGTCCTCAAGGGAAAAGAATACAATGAACAGAGAGTAACCAAGGGAGAAATGAATGAGACACCATAAAGTCCTCCTGCCATGCAGCCACACACCTACCTCCTCCTACCCCAACGTACGTTTCGCCTGTGCTTCGTCACGCGCACTGACCGGGAACACTCCGGTTCTGTCTCCAGCGGGGACATGGTCCGCACTGCGGGATGTCCCTGCGCGCGTCCCATCTTCACTTACCTGCGCCCGCTCCGGCTGTCTCCACTTCTCCCCTGACATGTGGTCCCCGGCGCGCGCATCCCTGCACTATAGGGCGCCTGTGTAAAATTTACAGGGCCAGTGCACCATTGATTGGTGCCTGGCCCAATCCAATTATTAACCCTTTAAGGACCCAGCCAATTTTCACTGTAGGACCCGGCCATTTTTTGCACATCTGACCACTGTCACTTTAAGCATTAATAACTCTGGGATGCTTTTACCTTTCATTCTGAATCGAAGATTGTTTTTCATGACATATTCTGCTTTAACATAGTGGTAAAATTTTGTGGTAACTTGCATCCTTTCTTGGTGAAAAATCCCAAAATTTGATGAAAAATTTCAAAATTTTGCATTTTTCTAACTTTGAAGCTCTCTGCTTGTAAGGAAAGTGGATATTCCAAATAAAAAAAATTTTTGATTCACATATACAATATGTCTACTTTATGTTTGCATCATAAAATTGACGTGTTTTTACTTTTGGAAGACACCAGAGGGCTTCAAAGTTCAGCAGCAATTTTCAAATTTTTCACAAAATTTTCAAACTCACTATTTTTTAGGGACCAGTTCAGGTTTGCAGTGGATTTGAAGGGTCTTCATATTAGAAATACCCCATAAATGACCCCATTATAAAACTGCACCCCCTAAAGTATTCATAATGACATTCAGTCAGCATTTTAACACTTTAGGTATTTCACAGGAATAGCAGCAAAGTGAAGGAGAAAATTCACAATCTCATTTTTTACACTCGCATGTTCTTGTAGACCCAATTTTTGAATTTTTACAAGGGGTAAAAGGAGAAAATTTATACTTATGTTTGTAGCCCAATTTCTCTCCAGTAAGCACATACCTCATATGTCTATGTAAATTGTTCGCCGGGCGCAGTAGAGGGCTCAGAAGCGAAGGAGCGACAAGGGGATTTTGGCGAGTACGTTTTTCTGAAATGGTTTTTGGGGGGCATGTTGCATTTAGGAAGCCCCTATGGTGCCAGAACAGCAAAAAAAAAAAAAAAACACATGCCAAATGTGTGTTTCCCCCCAATTTTCACATTTTTGCAAGGGTTAATAGCAGAAAATACCCCCCAACATTTGTAACCCCATCTCTTCTGAGTATGGAGGTACCCCATAAGTTGACCTGAAGTGCACTACGGGCGAACTACAATGCTCAGAAGAGAAGGAGTCATATTTGGCTTTTTGAGAGCAAATTTTGCTCGGGGGGCATGTCGCATTTAGGAAGCCCCTATGGTGCCAGAACAGCAACAAACCCCCACATGCCATACCATTTTGGAAACTAGACCCCTTGAGGAACGTAACAAGGAATAAAGTGAGCCATAATACCCCACATGGATTTCATGACTTTTGCATATGTAAAAAAAACAAATGTTTTCACTAAAATGTGTGTTTCCCCCCAATTTTCACATTTTTGCAAGGGCTAATAGCAGAAAATACCCCCCAAAATTTGTAACCCCATCTCTTCTGAGTATGGAAATACTCCATGTGTGGACGTCAAGTGCTCTGCTGGCGCACTACAATGCTCAGAAGAGAAGGAGCGCAATTGAGCTTTTGTAAAAAAAATTTTTGGAATGGAAGTCAGGGGCGATGTGCGTTTACAAAGCCCCCCGTGGTGCCAGAACAGTGGACCCCCCACATGTGACCCTATTTTGGAAACTACACCCCTCACAGAATTTAATAAGGGGTGCAGTGAGTATTTACACCCCACTGGCGTTTGACAGATCTTTGGAACAGTGGGCTGTGCAAATGAAAAATAAAATTTTTCATTTTCACGGACCACTGTTCCAAAAATCTGTTAGACACCTGTGGGGCGTAAATGCTCACTGTACCCCTTATAACATTACGTGATTGGTGTAGTTTCCAAAATGGGATCACATGTGGGTATTTATTTTTTTGCGTTTATGTCAGAACCGCTGTAAAATCAGCCACCCCTGTGCAAATCACCAATTTAGGCCTCAAATGTACATAGTGCGCTCTCACTCCTGAGCCTTGTTGTGTGCCCGCAGAGCATTTTACACCTAGATATGGGGTATTTCTGTACTCAGGAGAAATTGCGTTACAAATTTTGGGGGTCTTTTTTTCCTTTTAACGCTTGTGAAAATAAAAAGTATAGGGCAACACCAGCATGTTAGTGTAACATTTTTTTATTTTTTTACACTAACAGGCTGGCGTAGCCCCAACTTTTCCTTTTCATAAGCGGTAAAAGGAGAAAAAGCCCCCCAAAATTTGTAGTGCAATTTCTCCCGAGTACGGAGATACCCCATATGTGGCCCTAAACTGTTTCCTTGAAATACGACAGGGCTCCAAAGTGAGAGAGCTCCATGCGCATTTGAGGACTAAATTAGGGATTGCATAGGGTGGACATAGGGGTATTCTACGCCAGTGATTCCCAAACAGGGTGTCTCCAGCTGTTGCTAAATTCCCAGCATGCCTGGACAGTCAGTGGCTGTCCGGAAATGCTGGGAGTTGTTGTTTTGCAACAGCTGGAGGCTCCGTTTTGGAAACACTGCCATACAATACGGTTTTAATTTTTATTGGGGGGGGGGGGGGGGACAGTGTAAGGGGGTGTATACGTAGTGTTTTACTCTTTATTATGTGTTAGTGTAGTGTTTTTAGGGTACATTCGCACTGGCGTGTTACGGTGAGTAAAAATTTGCCGCAGCCCAAACTTGAAGCAGGAAACTTACTGTAAATCTGCCCGTGGAAATGTACGTTCACATGGGGGGGCAAACCTCCAGCTGTTTCAAAACTACAACTCCCAGTATGTACTGACAGACCGTGCATGCTGGGAGTTGTAGTTTTGCAACAGCTGGAGGCAAACTGGTTGGAAAACCTTCAGTTAGGTTCTGTTACCTAACTCAGTATTTTCCAACCAGTCTGCCTCCAGCTGTTGCAAAACTACAACTCCCATCATGTACTGATCGCCGAAATGCATGCTGGGAGATGTAGTTATGCAATAGCTGGAGGTACGCAACTACAACTCCCAGCATGCCGAGACAGCTGATTGCTGTTTGGACATGCTGGGATTTGCAGTTTTGCAACATCTGGAGGGCTACAGTTTTAGAGAACACTGCAAAGTGATCTCCAAACTGTGGTCCTCCAGCTGTTGCAAAACTACAATTCCCAGCATGCCCTGACAGCAAACAGTTGTTTGGGCATGCTAGGAGTTGTAGTTTTGCAAGATCTGGAGGGCTACAGTTTAGGGACCACTATATAGTGGTCTCAAACTGTAGACCTCCAGCTGTTGCAAAACTACATACTCCAGCATGCCCAAACAGCTGTCTGGGCATACTGGGAGTTGTAGTTTTGCAACATCTGGAGGGCTACAGTTAGAGACCACTGTATAATGGTCTCAAACTGTACCCTCCAGATGTTGCTAGGCAACTCACCAGCTTCCGTTGGATCCAGCCGCACGTCATCGCCACCCGCCAATCTCCGTCGCCCGCAGCCTCCGTCGCCAGCCCGGATCGGTAAGTGGATCTTCGGCACCGGTCCCCGTCCTGCCCCACCTATTGTGGGAGGGCAGGACGGGGAAAACGAAAGTTAACCCCCCCCCCCCCCCGATCTGCTATTGGTGGTCGCGTCTAGACCACCAATAGCAGGGATAGGAGGGGTGGCACCCGTGCCACCTCACTCCTATCGCTTCAGGGGGATCCTGGACACCCGCGATCCCCCTTACATTCCGGGTCACCGGGTCACTATAGACCCGTAATAACCCGGAATCGCGCAAATCGCAAGTGTGAATTCACTTGCGATTTGCCGCGATCGCCGACATGGGGGGTCTGATGACCCCCCTGGGCATTTGCACGGGATGCCTGCTGAATGATTTCAGCAGGCATCCTGTCCGATCTCCGCCCGGCACATGGCGGGGACCGGAACTGCCCATGACGTAACTGTACGTCATGGGTCCTTAAAAGACCCAGGGTGTCGGGACGTAACGTTACGTCATGGGTCCTGAACGGGTTAAGCAGTTCCTATAAATGTACTCTGCCCCTTCCTGCCCTTGCCGGATCTTTGTTGCCCTAGAGAAAGCGTTTATTGTGTAATCCCTGCCTGTTGCCGAACCCGTTGCTAATGACTACCGCCTGAGAACCTTTGCTGCCTGCCCTGACCTTTTGCTACGTCTGACTACGCCTCTGCCTGACCCTTCTGAATCACGCCAGACTCAGCTGCAAGAGAGGTTGAGTAGCTACCGAATGATACGACCTGGGAGTTACCGCCACAGCAAGTCCACCCCGCTTTGCAGCGAGCTCTGGTGAAAACCAGTAACGCCTTAGAACTGATCCTCCGGTACGGCCCACGCCATCGCCTCTCTGGCACAGAGGATCCACCTCCTGTACCTGCTTCCTGCTACCAGTCCGGATCCTTACAGTTAGCAGTTTTACACAGGTGTAGTGTAGCTAACTTAGTTTTACAGGCAGATAAAGCGTAGTTTAGAGAGTGTAGCGTAGGGTGTAGCTTAGCTTAGTCATACAATGAAGGGGCTACAACTCCCAGCATGCCCAGACAGCCAAAGGCTGTCCAGGCAGGATGGGAGTTGTAGTTTTGCAAAAGTAGCAGAGGCAATTGCACTCTGGTACGTTAATGTAGCAGAGGCCATTGCGCTCTGCTACATTGAATTAGCAGAGGCCATTGTGCTCTTCTACGTTAAGGTAGCAGAGGCGAGTGTGCCCTGAGCTGCACTAGTTAGTTCATTAGGGGTATATAGCCACCTACAGTCACGGTCGTAAATGTTGGCACCCCTGAAATTTTTTTTAGTTAGTGTAGTGTTAGCACAGTTTTGCACAGGTATAGTGTAGTTAGCATAGTATTAGCGTAGTTATATAGAGGTGTAGTGTAGCTAACTTAGTTTTACAGGCAGATGAAGCGTAGTTTAGAGAGTGTAGCGTGGAGTGTAGCTTAGCTTAGTCATACAGTTAAGGGGCTACAACTCCCAGCATGCCCAGACAGCCAAAGGCTGTCCAGGCAGGATGGGAGTTGTAGTCTTGCAAAAGTAGCAGAGGCAATTGCACTCTGCTACGTTAACATAGCAGAGGCGAGTACATCCTTGTAAGTTAAAATAGTAGAGGCAAGTGTGCCCTGAGCTGCGCTAGTTAGTTCATTAGGGGTATACAGCCATCTATATAGATGGCTGTATAAGGTGATCAGAAGGCCACTTACCCACCGCCGTTCCTGCTCAGTCACTAGACGTGGAGGTACACAGGAAGATGACGGAGCTGGAACGGGGGTGGTTAGTTAGGCTCTCCAGGGGAATAACCCCCAAAAATGTACTAACCCATTTTTTGTGTTTTTCTTCTCTTCTCGTTTCAGATACGTGAATGCAGAGAACTACGTCGGATTTGGTGGACTACGACGATGACCTGCATTTTTTGTTTTGTATTGTTCTAATAAAATGGTTAACGAGGTCTGTGGGGAGTGTTTTTTCAAATAAAAATGTTTTAACTTGTGTGTGTGTTTATTTAAAATTACTTTACAAGCTTAGTAGTGGAAGCCGTCTTATAGACGGAGTCCATTACTATGCCGGGTCTTAGCGTTAGCCCCAAAAACAGCTAGCACTAACCCCCAATTATTGCCCTGGTACCCACCGCCCCAGGGGTACCGGGAAGAGCCGATAGCAACAGGCCAAGAGCACAGAATATGGCGCTCTTGGACCTAGGCGGTAACAGGCTGGCGTTATTTAGGCTGGGGATGGCCAGTAACAATGTCCTTGCCCACCCTGGTAACATCAGGCTGTTTATGTTTGGTTTGTATCTGGCTGAAAATGAAAAAAGACAGGGAACCACGCAGGTTTTTTAATTTAATTTTAAATTTATTTAGTTTTCATTAAAAAAAAAGTGTGTGGTTACCAGGGTGGCCGAGGACCATTGTTACTGGCCCTCCCCAGCCTAAATAACGTCAGCCAGTTATTGCCTAGGCCCAAGAGTGACATATTTGGCGCTCTGGGCCTGTTGGTATCGGCTCATACCGGTACCCCTGTTGCGGTGGGTACCAGGGTAATAATTGGGGGTTAGTGCTAGCTATTTTTGGGGCTAACGCTAAGCCCCGGCTTAGTAATGGACTCCGTCTCTATAAGACAGCTTCCAATACTAAGCCTGTAAAAGTAATTAAAAAAACACACACGACTTCTGGTTCCGGCGCCATGCTGTGAGGACGTGCAGGGAGCCCGCTCCTCTACCCGCTCTGATATACCCGCAATTTAACCCACCAACTGTGCCTGAATCACCTACTGTTTCCCTGGTGCATGGAACGCTTTTTTCTGGTGCATGGAATGCTCTCTGATCCGGATGGGAAACCACAAGGACAAGAAGAATAGTAATGCTGATAAAGACCTATGCTCCCGCAGCAGAAGTGGGAGATCCAGCATGGCCTCCTCTCCCACCTCCAGCAGGGCTCCCTCCCCATCTCCCTCACTGTCCAGCGTGCAAAATGGGGATAACCGGGAGGAGGACGCCGGACTGGATTATGACAAACTTGCAGCCGCTGTAGCTGATCGGATCGTACCCAGAGTACTGGAATCGATTGTGGCGACTATACAAGCTACACTACTAGGCCTACAGCAGGAAGTGACGCAGCATGGGGCACGGTTGTCTGCGGTGGAGGATCGGGTCCAGGCCGCCGAGACGGCTGAAGCGGCCTCTACCACTTGGGTCGCAACCCTGGAGTCGGAATGCAAGCGCCTGTGGGACAAGGTGGAGGACCTCGAGAATAAGTCCCGCAGGAACAACCTACGCATTATTGGCGTACCTGAGTCGGTGCCGGCTTCTGATTTCCTGCATGTTTGTGAACTTGTCCTGCCGAAGCTCCTATGCCTCCCTCGGCCGTGCAAAGTTGAGAGAGCCAATCGCTTAGGCCCGGACCTGCGGGAGGGGCAAGACCCTGGGCTTCGCTCTGGCCCACTGGGACGCACCAATACCAGGCCACGCCAGGTAATTGCAAAATACTTGGACTTCCAGGAAAAATCTGCGATTCTACGGGCCTTTCGGAGGAAAAGATCTGACCTGACCATTGACGGAGATCGGATCCTCATCTTTGGAGATTTTTCGGCGGAGGTAATCCGGCGGCGTAAATTGTACTCACCGTTGTGCTCATCACTACATCGTCAGGGCATACAATTTGCACTCCTCTACCCCGTCGTCCTACGTGTCTTTCTCCCGGATGGGCGCACGGAAGTGTATGACTCTCCAGAGGATGCTTCATGACACCTAACGGATACCCTGAAGGTCATGGGGGACAGTCAGCCTAAGGAGCAGCGGAGACAATACGATCCCACCAGAGGTGCCTCACCCCTGATTGCTTCTGCGACACCTTCTACAACACGCGATGGCCGCGGAGATTAGGTGTGATCTCGTTATTTTATTCCTGATGGAGGGGTGAGCCGGATATTTGCTGCCTGTCTGTGTGGCAGTGTATATATGGTGCTCTAGCGGGATATCGTCTTGATCATTAGCAGGTACCTCTGTATTGTTTTCTTTAGGTGGTAGAACTTGCTAGCCCTGGGATGTGCATATACTAATCCTGGACTGTGCTGGACTGCTCTTCATCCCTGAATTTGCACAGTTACCTTTCAGTTTTACCCCATATGCGATACTCCTCCCTCTCATGTTTACTGCTTCTTTCTTATGTGTATGCTGGCTGCGCTGCTAGGGCTGTGTTCCGTACTGCCATGTGTACTCTCAAATGTTATCTTTCCCGTGCTATTGTTTATAAAGTTTGTTATACGAAAGAGGGGGAAGGGGGAGAGAGGATGGCTGCTGCTGTCTGGGCTGGAATAAGAATGGTCCAGTACCTCACTTCGGCCATTGTTGGGAGCGTTTCTGTATCGGGATAAGAAGTTTTGGGGGGGGGGGGGTTCAATGCCTTTAGGTGTAGTTGTGATACAGGTTGGGGGGGGGTAGTAGTAGTAGTAGTGGGAGGGACGTTAGCAACAAATGGGGAGAAAAAAAAAAAGGAAAAGGAAACTATGAATGAGAAAAGAGAATTTTATATATACTTCCTCACAGGGTACGGATGTGGCTTGCTTTCTTGTTTTCTGTTATATGGGGGGGCGGGCTCCCTTGTGGGATGGTTAATTCTCCGGTAGTGGCAAGTGGAAGTCCCTAGAGCAGAAGGGTTGTGAGCCCCTGGGGGTGAGGGGACCCTAGCTCAGGGTGTGGGTGTTGGGTGAGGGATAGTCTTGTGTCGTGGTCAGAACCCCTCTTATCCGTTTTCTGTTGATATTTTACTGCTACGTATATCCTTTAAAGGTAGTTTCTAATTTACTTAATGCGGGTTGTATCAAGGAATGTAAAGGGGTTGAGGTCCCCCCAGAAACGCAGCCTAGTATTACGACATCTTAAGAAATTTTCACCTGATCTGGTTCTCTTACAGGAGACACATCTGGAATTCGATGATTTCTCCCGCATGAAAAAGTGGTGGGTGGGCAGGGTGGAGGGATCGGCTTCAGTGGCACGTAAGGCAGGGGTCTTAATCCTTTTTCACAAAAACTTCTCTTGTGACGTTCTTGATGTGGTGACTGATGAGGAGGGTCGTTTCTGTTGTGTTCATATCAGGACAGCTTCTGACGAACTGGCCATAGTCAACGTATATGGCCCAAATGACGGACAGGGTCAATTTCTTACCGAACTGACGGGGAGACTTGCTCGGGTTTTGCCTACTCAGCGGATAGTGATGGGTGACTTCAACATGGTTATGGACTCCAGGGAGGATAGACACGCAAATCGACCCTCGGGTTCCTCTCCGAGACACCTTACTGCACCTTGGACTGCTAGTTTAGGGCTTGCTGACGCGTGGAGGGCTCACAATCCAGACGGACGAGACTATACTCATTATTCCCACCCTCATGAGTCATGGTTGCGACTTGACTATTGCTTCCTGACTGACTCCCTACTGCTGAAGACTGTTGACATTACTATTATGGACATGGTGATTTCTGATCATTCCCCTGTACTGCTACATTTACATGACTCTATACCCCATGGTGAAGACTTCCTTTGGAGCTTTCCCTCCAGTCTGGAGAGGGACGAGCAGTTTCACTCCCTGCTGAAGGGATGGTGGGGGGAATTCGCTAATGATAATGCAGAGCACCTGGGGGACCCTCAACTGTTCTGGGATGCAGCGAAGGCTGTGTTGCGTGGTAGGGTTTTAGCATATACTGTATCTCTTAAATGTAAAATCTGTAGAGAAAAGAAAAGAAAGGACCGACGGACGGCGCCTCGTGTATTTACCCTCAATAGATCGGGTGGTGGGTGGGGGGGCAACCCCACGGGGCTTATAGATGGCTGCTCACCTTGAGATCTATGCAAAAAAGCATATCACCCACGATATAATCTGGGTACTGTAGTGCGAGTCACTGCTATGCCAATGGGTTGCAGGAGGAAACAAGTCGTCCTGGGAGTCAATATTAGAAGTAGAGCAGGAAAAATCCCTCAGGTATGGCGCTGCAGACTCTTGTAGACAGATGAGGCAGATGCCAAAGGTAATAGGAAAGTCCTCAGCAGGACATTTTATTAAAAAAACAATAAAATGGACAAGATTACACGTTTCGGGAGGATCAATCCCTTCCTCAGATCAGGATACCTTTGGCATCCGCCTCATCTGTCTACAAGAGTCTGCAGCACCATACCTGAGGGTTTTTTCCTGCTCTACTTCTAATATTAAATGTAAAATAGCTTCCCAGCTGAAGGTATTGGGGGACTGCCTGAAATGTACGTACACTGAGTTTATTGCCGCGCTGAACGAAGTGTCCAAACAGAACTGGATAACCGCTAAGGCAGCTTATGATGGCTGGCTTGAGCGCCGTGACAACATGGACCGGTCTCATTTGGAGGCATCCCTGTTTCGCTTCGGCAATAAACCGGGACGTCTGTTGGCCCGTTTTGCGTAGGGTGCGCTCCCTGTTTCCTCTATTGTAGCCTTAAAGGACTCGAGTGGAGTTGTGCATAGGGACCCCAAGGTCATTAACAGGATACTGTCCAATTACTTTGCAACTATTTACAAGGCACCGGAGCTACCCATGTCTGACACCGCTCCTTGGTTGTCTGCTTTGTCACTCCCTTCCTTGACCCCTGAGGACAGGGATATGCTGGGGGCGGCAATCCAGAGGGAGGAACTGGACAGGGCAATTAAAAACCTTAAAACTAACAAAGCTCCGAGCCCGGATGGCTTTTCGGGGGACTTTTTTTAAAATTTTGTCACAGGAGATCTCTCCGTGCCTACTGTCTCTCTATAACTCTTACCTGTCAGGTTGCTCCATTCCTCCCTCCTCTAACATGGCTTACATTAAGGTTCTGCCCAAGCCCGGTAAGGATCCTTTGTTGCCCAGTAGTTACAGGCCTATCTCGCTGATGGATGTAGATATTAAATTGGTTTCCAAAATCCTATCGTACAGATTGGCCTGTATCTTGCCTAAATTAATTTCTCCAGCTCAAGCGGGTTTCGTGAAGGGGAGATCAGCCGTCTCTGACATCAGGGCAGTTCTCTCGGTT
The DNA here is from genome assembly GCF_029499605.1 of Hyla sarda. Taxonomy (NCBI): domain Eukaryota; kingdom Metazoa; phylum Chordata; class Amphibia; order Anura; family Hylidae; genus Hyla; species Hyla sarda. The sequence goes on along the minus strand of NC_079194.1, from coordinate 252,762,901 downwards.
CTTGATGATGTCTCTACCCCCACAGCCATCCCAGGGCAGCTCTCCTATCCATTGATGCTGAAAAAGCTTTTGACAGCATGCGTTGGGAGTGGCTGTGGGAGGTGCTACAACGAATGGGCTTTGCGGGTCCCTTTCTCACCTACCTTCACTCGCTTTATGCTTCACCTAGGGCCTGTATACATACCACAGGGTTTCTATCTAATGTTTCCACACCGGAGAGGGGCATGAGGCATGGTTGTCCACTCTCTCCCCTCCTGTTCGATCTAGTGACTGAACCCCTGTCTAGATATCTTTCTACAAGGAGAGAGGCATTGGGTATTCGCATTGGGGACCAAACTATTCTACACACCTTATTTGCTGATGATATCTTGTTCTTTCTTGATGATCCGAGAAGGGGGGTACAGGAGGTTTTTGATATCCTGGACCGGTTTGGGGGATTAGCACAGTCGGCCACCTTCTTCACCCTACAGAACGTAGATATTTTTCTTTCCCTGAGATGAGAGAACGTTATGGGTTGGGACAAGGTCAACACCTATCTTACAGACAAGTCATGGGGTTTCTAACACTGCGTTTGAGAGACTTTTCTAGAGAGGGGTTGACGACGTCCTTTGATAGTATGGTGTCCTCTTCCTCGCCCTATCATTCCCTATCTGGTTTATACCGACATCTTACCCAGAGAGGCTATGAGCGGGTCTCTGCTTCCCTTTTTAAGTATTGGGAAAACAAACTGTGAATCTCTGACTTGTCCGAACCTATCTTGGAGGGGTGGGGTAGGGTGAGGAAGGCTGTCACTTATGAGGGGTGGAGGGAGACCCAATCCAAGATACTTCACCACGCGACACATGGTTTTACTCTTCCTAGAACTCCTGACAGACCGGACAGATTGACGGCTTGCCCCAACTGTGACGCTCCACTCACTGACTTGCTACACGGACTACTCCTCTGCCCTAAGTCTAGGGACTTCTGGACGTGTCTCTTTCAGCTCCTCTCTACTAAACTGCACATTTCTTTGACGATTACTCCTTCTCTGATTAACCTTCATGTTGCTCCTGATAATATCTCTACTAATACTTTACTACATCACACGATCATACTAGTAGCCAAGAGATGTCTCCTGTCTCATTGGTTAACGGCTTATATGCCATCACCGCAGGATGTGATCACACAAGTCAAACGTTATCTTTCTTTGGATAGACTTGAGATTCTACGTACCAAAGAGAAATTCTACGTTCATGTTGGCCTTCTATACTGATGAGGAATTGACGCCACTGAGTCAACCTTTCGCTGACACCAAATGGTATCTTACCAGGTCTGTAGCGGGTTCTCTAGGTAGGCTCCCCAAACCCCAACGGTGGTACCTGGCCTAGGCCACATGTGCCTGTACCTCCTGAGACAGTGCCTGGCCTCACCTCCACTGGATGTAACCCCAACCCTCTCCAGGGATACCTTGCTGATGGTGTGCCAGTTTATGCAATTCCAGTGACCTACCAAGGTGCCCAGTTTGCTCCTGCTCCCCCTTCTCCACGGTGCTCCACGGGCTTTTCCTGGGCACCCTCACCTCCAACGTTCCAGGCCCCTTCCCTGCATAGCAGTGCGTGTTGTTTCTGCCCCCCCCCCCCCCCCGATTATTTCCCTTTCTCCTTCTTTTGGATTCCCCACTATGGTCCTTCCTCACTGGACCTCGAACTCCATTAGCCACTCCCCTACGTAAGGTTTCTCATTACGCCCTAACATAAATTTTTTTGCTGTGTCATTGGGTAGTGTGCACTTTGTGCTCCCTTCTCAGTTTCCAGTCTCTTACCTTCCCACCAATAGGTAGAGGTTGGCACCGGGACTTAGTCTTGGTGTGCACTTCTTTGGTAGACTTCTTTAGGCATCTGCTGCTTGTCTGTTCTCTGTCTTGTCGTGCTTTGTGTTTCTGTGTTTGTTTCTTATTTAACCACTTAACGACACAGGACGTAAATGTACGTCCTGGTGCTGTGGTACTTAACGCACCAGGACATACATTTACGTCCTATACAAAACGGAGAGATGCTTGGGTCATGCGCGGTAGGTCCCGGCTGCTGATAGCAGCCAGGGACCCGCTGGAAATGGCGGACATCCCCGATCGCACAGATGTCCGCCATTAACCCCTCAGATCATGGCATCTGCATCCACTAAAATGGATGATCGGATCCCCCGCAGCGCTGCCGCGGCGATCCGATCATCCAGAATGGCAGACGGAGGTCCCCTTATCTGCCTCCACTGCCTTCCACGGGTCTTCTGCTCTGGTCTGAGATCAAGCAGACCAGAGCAGAGCAGAAGATGACCGATAATTAGAGATGAGCGAACTTACAGTAAATTCGATTCGTCACGAACTTCTCGGCTCGGCAGTTGATGACTTATCCTGCATAAATTAGTTCAGCTTTCAGGTGCTCCCGTGGGCTGGAAAAGGTGGATACAGTCCTAGGAGACTCTTTCCTAGGACTGTATCCACCTTTTCCAGCGCACCGGAGCACCTGAAAGCTGAACTAATTTATGCAGGATAAGTCATCAACTGCCGAGCCGAGAAGTTCATGACGAATCAAATTTACTGTAAGTTTGCTCATCTCTACCGATAATACTAATCAGTGCTATGCCCTATGCATAGCACTGAGCAGTATTAGCAATTGAATGATTGCTAAAAAATAGTCCCCTATGGGGACTATTAAAGTGTAAAAGAAAGAAAAAATAAAAGTAAAAAAAAAAGTAAAAAATCCCCTCCCCCAATAAAAATTGTCTGTTTTTCCCCATTTTACCCCAAAGTGTGTAAAAAATAATTTTTCTAAACATATTTGGTATCGCCACGTGTGTAAATATCCGAACTATTAAAATATCATGTTAATTATCGCTTACGTTGAACGGCGTGAACGTAAAATAAAAAATTCTAAATTGCAGCTTTTTTATAACATTTTATTCCAAATAAAATTGATAAAAAATGTATTAAAAGTTTTATATATGCATATGTGGTATAAAAAAAAAAAGTACAGATCACGGCACAAAAAATGAGCCCTCATACCTCTGCTTATACAGAAAAATGAAAAAGTTATAGGTCAGCAAAATAGAGGGATTTAAAACACACTAATTTGTTTAGAAAATTTGCAATTTTTTTAAGCTGTATAATAATAGAAAAGTATGTAATCATGGGTATCATTTTAATCGTATTGACCCACAGAATTTTTACCGTAAAGTGTACAGCATGAAAATGAAACCAAAATTTGCAAAATTGTGGTTTTCTTATCAATTTCCACACACAAATAGTATTTTTTTGGTTGCGCCATACATTTTATGGTAAAATGAGTGACGTCATTACAAAGGACAACTGGTCTTGCAAAAAACAAGCCCTCACACTAGTCTGTGGATGAAAATATAAGAGTTATGATTTTTAGAAGGCAAGAGGAAAAAACGAAAACTTCAAAATAAAATTCCTTAAAATGGCACTGTCAGATACGAAAACTTTTGATATGTTGTAAAGCATGCAAAACTAATAGGTTTTACAATTGCTTTCATCAGAAACTTTTCAGTATTTCATACTGAAAAAGCCAGTCAAAGAACTGCCTCCCCTGCCTGCTTGAACACATACTAGTCCTGCTGTGTTCAAGCATCATCACCTATGTCATGGACACACTTCCTTGATTGACAGCTGTGAGCGCAGGGCTCACAGCTGGAGGAAAAATCCTCCCACTGTCAGCTTGTGTCCCGCCTACTGTCAGTGAGGACAAGCTGGGAGTTGTAGTTTTGCTAATGCTAGGGGAGATGGGAGCAGACAGCATACTGAGGGAGGGGGCGGAGGCCACGCCCTTCCCTTTGGGAGGAATTCAGACTAGTGAGCTAAATTAAAAGTGTAATAAAATAAACAAGGGTGCTAGACACATAAATTACATGTACATGGTACGGATTAGGTACTGAGTGATATATTTAAAAAAAATGTTTTTTGTTGGATCTGATGGGTACGCTTTAAAGGGGTACTCCGGTGCTTAGGCATCTTATCCCCTATACAAAGGATAGGGGATAAGATGCCTGATCGCGGGGGTCCTGCCGCTGGGGACCCACGTGATCTTGCACGCAGCACCCCATTAAAATCAGTCCCCGGAGCGTGTTCGCTCCAGGTCTGATTACTGTCGATCACGGGGACGGAGCGTTGTGACGTCACGGCTCAATGCAAACCTATGGGAGGGGGCGTGACAGCTGTCTAAGCACCGGAGTACCCCTTGAAGGCCAAAATGGGCTGAGTCCTTAAGCGGTTAAATTGGGTTGACTTGGCTGGTGTTGTTTTTCACCCCTTTTTTCCTTCTTCCTTTTTTTTAGTTTTCTTCCTCTGACCAGAGAGTCCTCGTGCTTCATATGCCTGACTGACTCCAGCGGCACCAGTTACCGCACGGTTCTTCATCCTGATGGCGGAACTTAAAATTGCCTCTTTAAAAGCACTGCGTGGTCTTGGAGGTTGAACGAATCTTTGCTTCTTGATACAGTGCGTTGCTGATCTTTGCCAGGCTGTCTCTGATTTTGTCGCTTACCATGCCACAGACACAACTTCGCCATATGTACGCTGGGAGGCTCTGAAGTGCGTCCTCCGTGGGGTGTTGATTTCTAATGGCTCCAGAAATAAAAGACAGAAGGCCCATTCCTTGCCATCCGCCCTTTCCTAAGTCTCTTCTCTCGAGCTGGCACACAAGCAATCCCTCTCTCGATCAGTCTTTCGAGTGAAGGCCTTCTGGGGCCACCTTTTACAGGTTGGCTGTAGAAAATTCTACAAAAATGGCAACAAGTGCAGTCATATGTTGGCCAGGTTAATATGAACTAGGCTGGCCCAAACCCATAAAATCCTCTACTGGTTTCATAATGTAGATCATAATCTTTGGGACCGTTTGGCGCAGGCTGTGTGTCCGAAGTCCTTGTCCACTCTTCCTTGGACGTGGTCTCCCTCGGTCCATGATACCTTACCCTTTTCCTTCTCCACACGGCATACCTTGGCCTCCTTACACTCCCATAGTGGAGGCGAATCTTTGATTGATTGCACTGGCCCCCTCACAGACCACCCAGACTTTGCTCCTGGCTTGTCAGCGGGGGGTGGTTTCCATGGCCCCTCCCTCTCCCGCCCACTGTGTTTCTACCATGTGTTGGCTAGAGAATGAAGTCCTGGCCCTCGGCATGCCGAACCCCCTTTAAATACATTCAGTTGAAACATTTTTACTCTTCCCAGCATGATACTTTGGATTTGCCCCTCTCCCTCACCCCTTTTGAGCACCTCTGTATGGCCTCGTCCTGCAATCGACATTCCATATCGACCATTTATGGCCTACTGCTCTTTTCTAGATTGCAGACTGAATTGGGTAAACAGTACACTCCTGAGCAGTGGGCCAGATGCTTTTGCCTGACACAGAAGCCAGTCATTGTGACCAAAGCTCAGAAAACCAGCTTCAAGATTCTCTCTCGTTGGTACAGGTTCCCGATGGTACTTAACCGCTGGTGCTGAATTCTTGTTTGGCGATGTGGGACTGCCGAAGGCACGGTGTTGCACATCTGGTGGAGTTGTCCTGACCTGGCCCCGTTTGGGACTTGGTTCTCAAAATAGTGGCAAAGTGACAGGTACACATGTACGCCGAGATCCTGGTGCTGTTCCCTCTAGCCATTTCGAAATACAAACAATCTTTGCTCCATCTTCTCCAGCTGGCTAAAATGGTCATTACTCAACATTGACGTTCCTCCCCCCACTCTTGAGGAATGGTTCACTAAGGTGGCCCAGGTGCAGAAAATGGAAGAATCACTGGTGGTGGCCGAACAATGTGGACCATTACGCTTCCACTTGGTTGCCCTGGTTGGAATTCTGTTCCTCTGACCACTATCGTACGGCGTCTTAATTTGCAAGTGTTGTGGTGGTGGTGGGTGGGTTGCTCTCTTTACATTCTTTTTTAGCCCCGAAGTGAGCACACTGTTCCCCCCTGGTCACTGGTCTTTCTTTTATTTCTGTCCTTCTCTTCCTCCCCCCCCCCCCTCTTCTTTTTGTTTTCTTTCCTCTCTTGTTTTTTTTTTTATCTTTCCTCCCCTTTTTATTCTCTACATCGCTTCTCTTCTTCTGATTCCATGTTGTTTTTCATTCTTGCTGCTCGCCCACACCTTTGTTCTGCTCATTGCTGCTTGTCCAATGCCTTGCTCCTTAGTGCCTCGGCCCACGGCTCTTTAGCGGTAGCATCCTCCATACTCTCTGGAGTCATTTCTCCTGTCCTTGAGTTTCCTACTTTCCTACTGTGCTACAACACACCTGTTCTTTTTAGTTTTTTGCAGCTGTTGTATGAGCACCTGTAATGCCAGTTTAACCAACCAGGTCTCTTTATTAATTTTACTTAATTAATGCTCTGTATTTTTGCTATTTGTGTTAATAAAACCTTTTTCAAATTAGAAAAAAAAGGCTTTTATCTTGATGCTGGAGAGTATTATTGAAATAAAATATATGAATCCTGATGAGAGTCATGGGCTCATATTTACATTAATTTAGCTCATGACAGATCCCCTTTACCTAGTAGTAGGTACTGGTAAAATTTATGTTTTATGGTTAAGTACAATTAAATTATATTGGGATAGGCATGAGCAACTATTTTTCAGATTCTGCCACCACATTTATGACCTATCATTAGGTGGGACCCTCAATCAAAACAAAAAGGTCTAGTTTAGCTGTTTCTATTGATAATGAAAATCAAAGACACTCACACTTTTGTTGTCAGTTTTTAATTATAAATTAGTCTATAAAATAAAATAGGGTATTTTAATACAAAAATTACTTTTATTTATTTATTTATTGCTTTTAAAAAAAAAATAAGAACGTAAAGGTCTATTGATCGCACCCAGTTAAAGAAAAAACAAACAGTCACGTTTGCAAGCCCTTGAGGTACTGCTTTTCATAAGTGGAGGGTCACCATAATGTTTTCTCCTCCCTGACAAGTGTTATAACATCATTCATAATGTCAAAAAGAAAATTTTGGCAAGAGGATTTATACAGCGCCTTCATAATCCACGACTTTTGACCTTTGGAGACCTCCAATCTCTGTGTCATACTACCCAATGCTTCTCCACTTGAGGAATTATTCACCACTGCCTTAATCATATGGATATTTCGGTTATGGTCAAGGGCTGCAAGTTGTGTGCGTGCTACTACAGAGTCTATAAAAAAATATAAAGTTTTTGGACGATATTTAAGGCACGTTCTATGGTATATTTCTAACTCTCCCGTGTGACAGAGAAAGGACAGTTGTTTTAAGTCCTTTAATAGACTGGTATTTTCTACAATTTTTTTGAGCTGCTCATGGGCAGCTGAACCTTTCTTCAACCAGTTTGTATTGTTCACCACTTCTTCTGGGAGCGGTGGATGATGACATGCTCTACAATCACTATCACCATCCCATTCATGAACATTGGCGACATGATGAATAACTGATTTCCATTTTTGAATAAACAAATCAGGTTTTTTACAACACGTGCACAAGCTCCACCAAAGATGGTTTCTGATGGCCTCCACCCATTGATATAAGATTTCACAGTCTTTATGTTTTGCTGCCATTAACACTTCATTGCCAATTGATCTGGATAGATGCCATAGATCTAGTTGATGTATAATACCCGGATAACTGTCCTTCAGAATTTCTTGGACAGCAATACTTCTGTCCGTAACAATCATCTTTACATTGGCATTCAGAGTTTGGAGTTCCCCCATAGCCTTTTGGAATCCTTTTTTTTCTAGGCCTTCCAATGTCACTTGTGGAGTCACTTGCTCTACTGAAAATGAACACATTTTTTTGCTGGTCACGTCCATCAAAGAGTATAAAGAATAATTGGCAGAAAATCCAGGATTGTCTAGTTGTTGATCTCCTGCCAAGCAAAGTGGCATTTTCTGTACACTTTGTATGACTGCTTTTTGTTCCTTCTTCCAGTGATGATTGATGGTTGGAAACAAGTACATAGACTGATTTCTAGAATAGGTAGTTTTGTCTATTGATTTCAAATTGAGCAATTTAAACATATGTTGGGATTTTACAAAACTTGAACCACTTAATAGCACTGCGGCAGATAACAGAACATTTCCCAAGGGTTCATATCCATGTCTTGGCTGGCTTTCCCACAGTAAACTTGTATGACCAGAACTGCAACGAGTTTCTACTGACAAATATGATCCAACAGTTTCCTTTCTGTATTGAGTGAGTGGTGACATACATTTTGTTTCAAATCTACATGGTATCATCCTTATCAGTTTTTTAAGACAGGATTCAAACACAATATACTTTTCTTCTTCAATAAGATTCTCCACTGGGGAATCCAAGTCCCGGAAGACATGTTTTACGTCATCTTCTGCATCACTTGAAATCAAGAATGATTCATCCTCATCCTCACTTAGTTCATTGATATAGAACGAAGAATCATTGGAGTCCTCTGATTCATCCTCAGTCTTTATGGCAGATGTTTCCCATGACGTTGGAGTTCTGTAAACTGGAGCAAATGGTTCACATGGAATAGGTGAAATCCTTTCAATTTTGGGATTTTGTGATACAATTTGAGTGAGCTCTTGTGAAGAACTAGTAATCGGAAACTGATCCTCCTCTATTTTTACATTAGGTTCTATTTTGAATGATGAATATTCTACTTCTTTAATATAGAATTCTTGTTTTATATCTAAAGCAGTATGTACAGATGCACCCACTACAGAGTCAGGTAAGATTCCAGCTTTAACAAGATCTAAATTAATGGTTTCCGAATCTTCACACGGATCATTGTCATTATCACTTGAGCTGGGAAGACTGCAGTCACTACATTCAATGTCTTCTGGGCTGACACCAGATACAGTTGTTTCTAAGTCATCTGTTTCTTTGCATGAAACCAATAAGGTGCACATAATTTTACGATGTTTTCTATATATTTTTGTTTGTGTGTGTGCATTTCTTCTCCTATGCATTGGGTCAGTGGCAACACAGCAACTTTTTCTATTTGTGAGGGAATCAGTATTGACACATTTGTCAACCATTAAAGGCTTCTGAATCAAACAAGATGGTTGAATAAATGGTGTGCTCCTGGAGACAAAATAAAGTTTACCCATATTAACAGATGTTTGGTTCAGACAACGACTAGGCAAAACACTTGACCCAGAAGAGGAAACCGCACTGGGTTCAAAGAAAACAGCATTTTCCTCAAGTTTCCTTTTCTTTGATGGTGGCAGACAATCTGGGATTATAGTTTGTGAAGTAGGTGTTTTAAGAGGAATGTGGACAACAGACATTGGGGGTGGTTTCTGTGCAGAACTACATGTGTATGGTGGCGTCTGTGTCGCAGAGAACACATTTCCAGAAACTGGAAGAACAATCCTAGAGTATGGCTTTGCTTCACGAACAATGGATAAAGCAATGCTGCTTGGTGGAGTTGTCAGTGTTGTGTAGGAAGAGTTATCAATTCCAGAGGCAAGAATTACAGGATTTGCTGCTGGAGATGAGGAGGATATCATCGGACACGAAGATGTAGTGGAATTTGGAATTTTGGTGCTTAAAGATGGCCAAGTACTTTGCTGCAAGTTGGCAGGTGTGAGTTGTTCCAGTTGCTTCCCATTGGATGATGCTGTAAATTCTGAAATTGCAGATGTACTTTGCTGAACACATGATGATGATGATGATACTGGTACACTCAAAATGGATGAGTTAGGAAGTCTCATTACAGATAACTGCTGGTTTACAAAAGATAAGACAGAATGCTTTTGCGTGAATTCAGACATCGTAGTTCCAGTCGGTTGAATAGTTGTTGATCTATCCCCAACTACTGAATTACCTGTAGATTTACGCTTAATTGTGCCTGCTTCAAAAAAAACATGCTGAGGAACCACAGGAACTAACGTCATTTGCTGAATGGTGGGTTCTGAAGATAGCTTAGGTTGAATAACTGGAAGCTTGATCCGACATGAGCTAACTGTGTCAAGGCAAGATGGCATCTTTCCATCAGTAGGTGGAGCAGAAGGAATGCATTGCACACTAGAAAAGTCTGATGGTCCTGACACTGATGGAATAGTTGTAGATACTAAAGATATTGATGAAGATGGAGATGGTGATTTGTTTTTAAATACAGTAGGAGTGGCATCCTTTTTTAAAATCCTCCGATCACCATCATAGCGGTAACTGTCATGTGAAAAATGTAAGGAACACATTCTATATGTGTCATATAATTTTCCTAAATAAACTTTTTCAACCATTTTGTCAATATCTGTGCCATATTGTCCTGTCTGCAGAAGCCAAAACTTAATTCTTTCAGGTTCTTTTGGAAAACTATGAAGAATTATAGAAGGATCACGCTTTCTGGATGAGGATACACAACCACGAACAATACAGGATGGCATGATGAGATGCCTACAAAAAAACAAAAAAGCATATATTGAGCTAAACCTTTTCTGTGTATTATATGTTAAAGTACAATACATTGTACAACAGCATACATAAACAAAGAAGAAGATGCCAGCGAGGTATAGCGGATCCCAGGTTTATTAAATGGATAAAAACAGGAATGGTAAACACAGGGTTACGCGTTTCAGGCGTGGAACAGAACGCCCTTAGTCATACTAAGGGCGCCCTTAGATGACTAAGGGTGTTCTGTTACACGCCTGAAACTCGTAACCCTGTGTTTACCGTTCCAGTTTTTATCCATTTAATAAACCTGGGATCCGCTATACCTCGCTGGCATCTTCTTCTTTGTTCCTGCATTCGGTGCTGCCATACACCTGCCGTGCGTTGGTTTTGGGAGGATGGTCCGGTGCTAGCTGATCAGTCCGTATTCTGTCTGAACAGCATACATAGTTTTTAATATTATTACATGAACACATAATGTAACTAATTAAGGATTACTCACATCTTAAAGGGAGCCAAGCATCAGATTTTACAATATATATATATATATATATATATATATATATATATATATATATACATATATATACAGGGTGGGCCATTTATGTGGATACACCTTAATAAAATGGGAATGGTTGGTGATATTAACTTCCTGTTTGTGGCACATTAGTATATGTGAGGAGGAAACTTTTCAAGATGGGTGGTGACCATGGTGGCCATTTTGAATCCAACTTTAGTTTTTTCAATAGGAAGAGAATCATGTGACACATCAAACTTATTAGGAATTTCACAATAAAAACAATGATGTGCTTGGTTTTAACGTAACTTTATTATTTCATGAGTTATTTACAAGTTTCTGACCACTTATAAAATGTGTTCAATGTGCTGCCCATTGTGTTGGATTGTCAATGCAACCCTCTTCTCCCACTCTTCACACACTGATAGCAACACCGCAGGGTACTCATATTCCCACGGGCGTATGGATACAGGTGCCACCCCTCCTATCCCTAAAGCGACGACCAATAGCAGATCGGGGGCGGGGGGGGGAGGTTAACTTTCGTTTTCCCCGTCCTGCCCACCCACGTTTTCCCCGTCCTGCCCACCCTGGTCTGCGGGCATTACTGGCGGCCGCGGTCCGCCAGATGATTACCCCTGGCCTAGGTCTTATTTTCGGGGTAGGGCTTATATTGCAGCCCACCCTGATAATTCTGCTAGGGCTTACTTACAGGGTAGGGTTTATTTTCGGGGAAACACGGTGGTTCGTGGTCTCTAACCTGTAGCCCTCCAGATGTTGCAAAACTACAACTCCCAGCATGTCCAGACAGCTTTTTGTGCATGCTGGAATATGTAGTTTTGCAACAGCTGGAGGGCTGCAGTTTGAGACCACTATACAGTGGTCTCTAAACTGTATCCCTCCAGATCTTGCAAAACTACAACTCCTAGCATGCCCAAACAGCTCATTGCTGTCTGAGCTTGCTGGGATTTGTAGTTTTGCAACATCTGGAGGGTCAAAGTTTGGAGATCACTGTGCGGTGGTCTATAAACTGTAGCCCTCCAGATGTTGCAAAACTGCAAATCCCAGCATGCCCAAACAGCTGTCTCGGCATGCTGGGAGTTGTAGTTGCATAACCTCCAGCTGTTGCATAACTACATCTCCCAGCATGCCCTTCGGCGATCGGTACATTATGGGAGTTGTAGTTTTGCAACAGCTGGAGGCACACTGGTTGGAAAATACTGAGTTAGGTAACAGAACCTAACTGAAGGCTTTCCAACCAGTGTGCCTCCAGCTGTTGCAAAAGTCCAACTCCCAGCATGCACGGTCTGTCAGTACATGCTAGGAGTTGTAGTTTTGCAACAGCTTGAGGCACACTGGTTGGAAAATACTGAGTTAGGTAACAGAACCTAACTGAAGGTTTTCCAACCAGTGTGCCTCCAGGTGTTGCAAAAGTACAACTCCCAGCATGCACAGTCTGTCAGTACATGCTGGGAGTTGTGGTTTTAAAACAGCTGGAGGTTTGCCCCCCCCCCCCCCCCCCCCCCCATGTGAACGTACAGGGTACATTCACACAGGCAGGTTTACAGTAAGTTTCCTGCTTCAAGTTTGGGCTGCGGCAAATTTTTTACCGTAGCGCAAACTCCTAGCGGGAAACTCACCGTAACACCAGTGGGAATGTACCCTAAAAACACTACACTAACACATAATAAAGGGTAAAACACTACATATACACCCCCCAATAAAAATGAAAAACTTATTGTACGGCAGGGTTTCCAAAACGGAGCCTCCGCCAACAGCTGGAGGCACCCTGTTTGGGAATCAATGGCGTAGAATACCCCTATGTCCACCCCTATGCAATCCCTAATTTAGTCCTCAAATGCGCATGGCGCTCTCTCATTTCGGAGCCCTGTCGTATTTCAAGGAAACAGTTTAGGGCCACATATGGGGTATTTCTGTACTCGGGAGAAATTGCGCTACAAATTTTGGGGGGGCTTTTTCTCCTTTTACCCCTTATGAAAAGGAAAAGTTGGGGGCTACACCAGCCTGTTAGTGTAAAAAAATAAAAATGTTTACACTAACATGCTGGTGTTGCCCCATACTTTTTATTTTCACAAGCAGTAAAAGGGGAAAAAAAATTAAAAAATTGTAACGCAATTTCTTCTGAGTACGGAAATACCCCATATGTGGGCGTAAAATGCTCTGCGGACGCACAACAAGGCTCAGGAGTGAGAGCGCACCATGTACATTTGAGGCCTAAATTGGTGATTTGCACAGGGGTGGCTGATTTTACAGCGGATCTGACATAAACGCAAACACATAAATATCCACATGTGAACCCATTTTGGAAACTACACCCCCCACAGAACTTAACAAGGGGTATAGAGAGCCTTAACACCCCACACGTGTTTGACAAATTTTCATTACATTTGGATGGGAAAATGAAAAAAAAAAAAAAAAATGTTTTCACTAAAATGCTGGTGTTAGGAAAAAAGCCCCCCAAAATTTGTAACCCCATTTCTTCTGAGTAAGACCATACCACATATGTGGATGTAAAGATGTAAAGAGAAGGAGCGCCATTGGGATTCTGAAGAGAAAATTTGTCCGGAATTGAAGGCCACGTGTGTTTACAAAGCCCTCATAGTGCCAGAACAATGGACCCCCCCACACGTGACCCCATTTTGGAAACTACACCCCTCACATAATGTAATAAGGGGTGCAGTGAGCATTTACGCCCCGCAAGTGTCTGACAGATTTTTGGAACAGTGGTCCGTGAAAATGAAAAATCGCCAAACACCTGTGGGGTGTTAAGGCTCACTGGACCCCTTGTTACGTGCCTTGTGGGGTGTAGTTTTCAAAATGGTATGCCCTGTGGGGTTTTCTGCTGTTCTGGCACCATAGGGGCTTTCTAAATGTGACATGCCCCCCAAAAACCATTTCAGCAAAATTCACTCTCCAAAATCCCATTGTTGCTCCTTCCCTTCTGAGCCCTCTACTGCGCCCGCCGAACACTTGATATACACATATGAGGTATTTCCTTACTCGAGAGAAATTGGGTTACAAATTTTGGGGGGCTTTTTCTCCTATTACCACTTGTAAAAATTCAAAAAACTGGGTCTACAAGAACATGCGAGTGTAAAAAATGAAGATTTTGAATTTTCTCCTTCACTTTGCTGCTATTCCTGTGAAACACCTAAAGGGTTAAAACACTTACTGAATGTCATTTTGGATACTTTGAGGGGTGCAGTTTTTATAATTGGGTCATTTGTGGGATATTTCTCATTTGAAGGCCCTTCAAATCCACTTCAAAACTGAACTGGTCCCTGAAAAATTCCGATTTTGAAAATTTTGTGAAAAATTGGAAAATTACTGCTGAACTTTGAAGCCCTCTGATGTGTTCCAAAAGTAAAAACATGTCAACTTTATAATGAAAATATGAAGTAGACATATTTTATATGTGAATCAATATATAATTTATTTGGAATGTCTATTTTCCTTACAAGCAGAGAGCTTCAAAGTTAGAAAAATGCTACATTTTCAAATTTTTCATCAAATTTTTCACCAAGAAATGATGCAAGCATAGACGAAAATGTAACACTACCATAAAGTAGAATATGTCACGAAAAAACAATCTCGGAATCAAATTTATAAGTAAAAGCACCCAAGAGTTATTAATGCTTAAAGTGACAGTGGTCAGATTTGCAAAAAATGCTCCAGTCCTTAGGGTCATAATGAGGTCCGTCCCCAAGGGGTTAAGCATTGTCAGTGACAGTAATATTAATAGAACATGTATGAACACATAGTAAATACTAGAGTAAAAGTATTTCAGGTTTTGTCAATCATTCTCACATGAACGAACATTACAGGACCCACCATGAATTGACTCTAAACACGGCACAATTCTTTGGTATTCTAACAAAGGCGGACCTTATACTTACTGCATTTTCACTAATAAACAACAGGCTGCATTCTCTAGGAGGTGCTGAGTCACGTGACTGTAAGCTAGTGGCTTCTCCCTAAACCTACCTAGGGGCCCTCACCTCTGTAGCAATGTGTAGTGCCACACCATGAAGAAAGTGCAGGCGGTGTAAAAGTTTACAATAGTGGCTCTATAGCATTCCATTCCTGAAATAACCAACACAAATCTGTTTCTTATCACATGAAAAATGTATAATATTCCCTTATTAATATTTATTTATTCAGCTTTTCTATTATTTGTTGTTGAATGATTTATAAACACAACCAACTATTCAGGGTTATATTAGTACAGGGCACCTTCGGACTCTAGGGATCCCTCTCAAGCGCATCTTTTAGAACACTCAAGCCAGGGCAGATTTTAGACCCTGTGCAAACGCCGCCGGTATTCGAGCATTGTGCATGTTGTGGATGTGCGACCATGTCTGGACCACCGTTATTTTACACTGCACTTTGGCATTTGTTTACTGCTGTTAGAGAAGTATGCTTATATGCGGGTTTAGTATTTGTTTTCTGTTGCTGAATAGGCTGAATAGGTATTTTGTGCATTGTGGGATTTGTTTTGTGTGTCTGAGAGTTATTTTGTGCTGCACTGTAATGTTTGGTGCTGCTGGTGTTGTACTTTGTGTTGTATTATCGGGTTTATTTACCACTTAGGGGGAAATATTTTGTACTGCACTGTGGTATTTGGTGTGGGGGATATTATGTGTGTTACTTGGTGCTATTTAGTTGGCATTGATGGGTATAACATGGGTGGTCTCTATAGCGTTTATTTAGTGTTGTGTGGTATTATTTGTTCATGTGATGGCGAAACAGAGAAGTCCTGCTATATAGTACATTACAGTATTTTGGTACAATATTTCACCATTTAGGTCATACTTTTTAGTTTTGCACAGGGTCTAAAATCTGCACTGCCCTGAGTGTTCTAAAAGATGCACTTGAGAGGGATCCCTAGAGTCCCAAGAGGCCCTGTAGAGGAGCAACTCTGAAACACATATACTGTTTTTTATACCCCGTTAGGGTTTTGGAGAGGTCATGAGGCCAATCCATAGAGTCTAATGTGTTTGTTTCACTGGCGCCCCAAAAACTGTCACCATAAGACTTTCCACACAGTGGCGTTATACAGGAAACACCATAATCACACTGACATTTTCAACATAAAACAGCTCTAGGAAAATTTTTGCTTATTTTGAAAGCAACAAATTGATTGTTATTTTAAAGTTTTTAATATAACCCTGAATAGTTGGTTGGGTTTACAAATCATTCAACAACAAATAGAAAAGCTGAATAAATACATATTAAATATTAATAATAATGTGATAAGAAACAGATTTGTGTTGGTTATTTCAGGAATGGAATGCTATAGAGCCACTATTGTAAACTTTTACGCTGCCTGCTGTTTCTTCATGGTGTGGCCCTACACATTGCTACAGAGGTGAGGGCCCCTACGTATGTGTAGGGAGAATCCACTGGCTTACAGTCCCATGTCTCAGCACCTCTAGAGAATGCAACTTGTTGTTTATTAGTGAAAGTGCAGTAAGTATAAGGTCCGCCTTTGTGAGAAAACCAAAGAATTAAGCTGTGTTTAGAGTCAATTCATGGTGGATCCTGTGATGTTCGTTCATGTGAGAATGATTAGCAAAACCTGAAATACTTTTACTCTAGTATTTCCTATGTGTTCATACATGCCCTATTAATATTTACTGTCACTGACAATGCTTAATGCCATTATTAATCATGTGCTATAAATATATAACATTATTATTATTTTTATTATAGTATTTTCTTTACGTTTATAAGTTACTAAATCTTCTACGATTGGCCACATTTCTTTTACTTACAATAGGCACAGTGCCCATTTGCCCCTGGATAGCTCAATATTTTCATGAATCTTTGTTATGTATATAGTACCTGAAACACTTCTGGAGTGGGTGCATAATAAATGTAACTATAAATTGTGCACATTGAAAGTATTTACCTTTGAGTATGTCCAAACTGCGCAAATTTGAAATGTGTTGCAGGACTGTCTCTGTGGTGGTTAAATCCATGCACATATTGTATAAACAAACTATTCAGCTGTATTGATGGATTATCAAATTATATCTACATGTGTGAATATACCATAAGGCCTCAAAGATATAATGGAATCTTGTGTGCATTTTTCAATTAATTTATTCATTTTTGTTCTTGTATTGTTTTCTTATCCGCTAGTTAGGGACAAACTTCAAATGGCACCTAGGAATATTCTTGGAATTTTGGTCATTATTTAGCCAAAATTAGGAGTGGAATAAGCCTGCCTGTAATTTCCAAATAAAGCTAACAAAACTGAAAAATGCTCATAATAATAGACTCATTTGTAGATCCACCACAAATTTTTGTGCTGTTTATTTTATAAATTAAACTCTTCTATTGGAGTTTAAAACGACAGCAGTAAAATGACAAACACTTGCACTGTAGCTCACTTGGTCTACCACTAAAACATACACTCTCAGGCCATGTATGTTTGAATTGACCCGCCTGACATAGACCACTACATAGAAGATGTGTAACCTTACAGTTCATCAGAACATTACATGTCACAGGGAGCCTAAGAACATACAGTGATGTGGAATTCCTATCGCCCGACGCCTGGGACGTGCCGTTCCGGGTGCCGGGCAGGTGAATTTTCCAGCCAGCTGTCTGTATGGACCGGGCTCCCGACTCGTGCCCGCTCCGTATTCTGCAGCCCTCAGCTGTGGAAACTTGCGTTCTTTGAATGCAGAGCAGGGGGAGGGGAGATGAGAAGCTGTGTACATCTCCCCAGCTCTGCATTATTTCTCCCCGTGCAGCCCTGTGTCCTCTGCCTTCGCTCCCCCAGCTTTAGCTTCGGAGAGCTGAGGGGAGGAGCGGTCGCACGTCTGCACGGGGAGACTGCATGCGGCGATCAGCAGTATGTATGGAGCGGGCTCCGGACTCCTGCCCGCTCCATACTCTGCAGCCCCCCGGCTGTTCTCAGGAGCCGGGGGTCGCCGCTAATAGCCAGCATGCGGCGATCGCCGCAGCTGGCTATTAACCCATTAGATCGCCGCTGTCAAAGCTGACAGCGGCGTCTAAAGGGACATGTGAATGCTCCCTGGTGAGCTTGTGGGGTGGATCGCCCCCCCCCCCCGCAGCGTGATCGCAGGGGGGCGATCCACTGTGGAGGTGGCCGGAGAGCTTACCTCTGTTCCCTGCTGTCCCTTGGCTCTGTCCCTACTGTCCCGTGACTGACCTGCACGGCGGCGGCGTGGATCTGCAGTTGGAGGCGAGTGACAGCCTCCTGCTGTTGCTTAGCAACAGCTCCCAGAATGCAAAAAGGGCATGCTGGGAGCTGTAGTTATGCAACAGCATGAGGCAGACCACCAAAACTCCCAGCATTCCCTTATGGGCATGCTGGGACTTCTAGTTTTGCAACAGCTGGAGGCACATTTTTTCTATGGAAAAGTGTACCTTCAGCTGTTGTATAAGTACAACTCCCAGCTTGCACAATCAGCTAAAGTGCATGCTGGGAGTTGTAGTGGTGCATCTGCTGGTTGCATAACTACAACTCCCAGCATGCCCGTTGGCTGTCGGTGACTGCTGAGAGTTGTAGTTTTGCAACAGCTGAAGGCACACTGAGTTAAGTAGCAAACCAGTGTGTCTCCAGCTGTTGCATAACTACAATCCCCAGCATCCCCAGCCAAAGTAGTATGCCGCCGGCTGTTGCATAACTACAAGACCCAGCATGCCCTTCCGCTGTCCGAACATGCTGGGGGTTGTAGCTTTTGCAACAGCTGAAGGCACACTGGTTGCAAAACACTGAGTTTGTTACCAAACTCGGTGTTTCACAACCAGTGTGCCTCCAGCTGTTGCAAAACTACAACTCCCAGCATGCACTCAAACTGCCAGCAAGAAACTACTGTGAACCCCCGCCCGTGCGACTGTACCCTAAAAACACTACACTACACTACACTACACAAAAATAAAATAAAAAGTAAAAAACACTACACATACCCCTACGCAGCCCCCCTCCCCAATAAAAATGAAAAACGTCTGGTACGCCGCTGTTTCCAAAACGGAGCCTCCAGCGGTTGCAAAACTACAACTCCCAGTATGCACTGATAGACCGTACATGCTGGGAGTTGTAGTTTTGCAACAGCTGGATGTTTCTCCCCCCCCCCCCCAATGTGAATGTACAGGGTACACTCACATGGGCGGAGGTTTACAGTAAGTATCCGGCTGCAAGTTTGAGCTGCGGCAAATTTCTGCCGCAGCTCAAGCTGCCAGCGAGAAACTACTGTGAACCCCCGTCCGTGTGACTGTACCCTAAAAACACTACACTACCAAAAAATAAAATAAAAAGTAAAAAACACTACATATACACATACCCCTATAAAGCTCCCATCCCCTCCCCAATAAAAATGAAAAACGTCTGGTACGCCACTGTTTCCAAAACGGAGCCTCCAGCTGTTGCAAAACAACTACTCCCAGTATTGCCAGATAGCCACTGACTGTCTAGGCATGCTGGAAGTTTTACAACAGCTGGAGGCACCCTGTTTGGGAATCACTGGCGTAGAATACCCCTATGTCCACCCCTATGCAAGTTCCTAATTTAGGCCTCAAATGCGCATGGCGCTCTCTCACTTTGGAGCCCTGTCATATTTCAAGGCAACAGTTTAGGGCCACATATGGGGTATGAAATCGGGAGAAATTGTGTTACAAATTTTGGGGGGGTATTTTCTGCTTTTACCCTTTTTAAAAATGTAAACATTTTTTTTTTTTTACATATGCAAAAGTCGTGAATCACCTGTGGGGTATTAAGGTTCACTTTACCCCTTGTTACGTTCCCCGAGGGGTCTAGATTCCAAAATGGTATGCCATGTGTTTTTTTTTTTTTGCTGTCCTGGCACCATAGGGGCTTCCTAAAGGTGACATGCCCCCCAAAAACCATTTGACGCTCCTTCCCTTCTGAGCCCTCTACTGCGCCCGCTGAACAATTAACATAGACATATGAGGTATGTGCTTACTCGAGAGTAATTGGGTTTCAAATACAAGTAAAAATTTTCTCCTTTTTACCCCTTGCAAAAATTCAAACATTGGGTCTACAAGAACATGCGAGTGTAAAAAATGAAGATTTTGAATTTTCTCCTGCACTTTGCTGCTATTCCTGTGAAACACCTAAAGGGTTAATACACTTACTGAATGTCATTTTGAATACTTTGGGGGGTGAAGTTTTTATAATGGGGTCTTTTATGGGTTATTTCTAATATGAAGACCCTTCAAATCCACTTCAAAACTGAACTGGTCCCTGAAAAATAGTGAGTTTGAAAATTTTGTGAAAAATATCAAAATTGCTGCTGAACTTTGAAGCCCTCTGGTGTCTTCCAAAAGTAAAAACTCATAAATTTTATGATGCAAACATAAAGTAGACATATTGTATATGTGAACCCAAAATTTTTTTATTTTGAATATCCATTTCCTTACAAGCAGGGAGCTTCAAAGTTAGAAAAATGCAAAATTTTCATTTTTTTCATCAAATTTGGGGATTTTTCACCAAGAAAGGATGCAAGTTACCATAAAATTTTACAACTAAGTTAAAGAAGAATATGTCACGAAAAAACTATCGGAATCAGAATGATAAGTAAAAGCATTCCAGAGTTATTAATGTTTAAAGTGACAGTGGTCAGATTTGCAAAAAACGCTCTGGTCCTTAAGGTGTAAAATGGCCTGGTCCTTAAGGGGTTATAGTAGGTGGTTATGGCCATTTTAGGGCGAGAAGGAAAAAACTAGAGTGTAAAAGCGAAAAATGATTCGGACAAGTGGATAGTCATGAGGGACAAGTAGATTTTGCTCCATTTTAGTCCCGTGGACAAGTAGTTTTTTTATAAAATTTCCACACCCCTGATATACCATGATTTTCAGCACTGCCAAGCAATTACATTGGTAGTGACTTCATTATACAATGTGCGCATGTATAATTCTTAGGCTGCTTTCACACTATAAAGTTCACCCGTTAATAAACGGCCGTTACAATGTATTGTTAACGGACATTTAATAACGGGTGAATTAACGGATGTTAAAGGCTGAATAATGTCTGTCCAAATAACGGGCATATTCATCCATTAAGACCCGTTATAACAACCGTCATGTACGGACGTTTTAATACCTCTGCCTACAGACTCCCACAGCCAGGACTACTACTCCCATCAGGGAACAGACTTGTTTCCATGATGGGAGTAGTAGTTCCCCGGCTGCGGGAGTCTGCTGGTGTGGTTACATTAGTGTTTGTACTAGGGCTGCAGCTAACAATTATTTTAATAATCGATTAGTTGTCGATTATTTTATCGATTAATCGGAAAAAATGTCAAAATGCCAAAAAAAAAGGGGTTCAGCTGATTCTACTTGAAAAACTATGTACAATGGCCATATTAAAAGTTTCTAGCATGTGATGTGACCAAACAGCAGCAATTTTATAAAAAATTTTTTTTTTACATTTACGCCGGTTGCGGTCATTATTAATGATCCTGTACAGAAACCAGCGTAAATTTGATACTGCTGCATGGGTAACTGTCTGAACTATAAAAAAAAAAAATGTTAATGATTCACTAATATTTTAACCCCTTAAGGACCAAGAACGTATGAGTACGTCCTTGGTCCCGCTCCCGTGATATAACGCTGGGTCCCACGGTGACCCTGCATGATATCACGGCGGGCCTGGCGTCATAGTGAAGCCGGGACCCGCCGCTAATAGCGCGCGGCACTGATCAAGGTGCTGCGCGCTATACACCCTTTAGCTGCGCGCTCAAAGCTGAGCCACGCGGCTAAAAGTGAAAGTAAAATGTGCTGGTTAGCTCAGTGGGCTGTTCGGGATAGCCGCAGCAAAATTGCGGCATCCCGAACAGCTTACAGGACAGCCGGAGGGTCCCTACCTGTCCGATCGCCGAATGACTGCTCAGTGCCTGAGATCCAGGCATGAGCAGTCAAGCGGCAGAATCATCGATCACTGGTTTCCTATGAGAAACCAGTGATCAACATAAAAGATCAGTGTGTGCAGTGTTAGGCTGGGTTCACACCACGTTTTGTTAAATACGGTTCCCGTATACGGCTGTGAGGAGGGGGGCGGGGCTTAATCGCGGCGCCCGCACTCAGCCGTATTCGGAAACCTTATTTAATGCAGGTCTATGAGCCGACCGGAGTGAACCGCAGCCTCCGGTCGGCTTCGTTTTCGGCCGTATGCGGTTTCTCGACCGCAGGCAAAAACGCGGGCGCCGCGATTACGCCCCGCCCCCTCCTCCCAGCCGTATACACGAACCGTATTTAACAAAACGTGGTGTGAACCCAGCCTTATAGGTCCCTAGGGGGGCTATAACACTGCAAAAAAAAGTGAAAAAAAAAGTGAATAAAGATCATTTAACCCCTCCCCTATTAAAAGTTTGAATCACCCCCCCTTTTCACATAAAAAAAAAACACAGTGTAAATAAAAATAAAAATAAACATAGATGGTATTGCCGTGTGCGGAAATGTCCGAATTATAAAATATATTGTTAATTAAACCGCACGGTCAATGACGTACGCACAAAAAAATTCCAAAGTCCAAAATAGTGCATTTTTGGTCACTTTCTATATCATGAAAAAATGAATAAAAAGCAATCAATAAGTCCTATCAATGCAAAAATGGTACAGTTAAAAACTTCAGATCACAGCGCAGAAAATGAGCCCTCATCCCGCCCCATACGCGGAAAAATAAAAAAGTTATAGGGGTCAGAAGGTGAAAATTTTAAACGTATTAATTTTCCTGCATGAAGTTATGATTTTTTCCAGAAGTACGACAAAATCAAACCTATATAAGTAGGGTATAATTTTAATCGTATGGACCTACAGAAGATAAGTTGTCATTTTTACCGAAAAATGTACTACCTAGAAGCGGAAGCCCCCAAAAGTTACAAAATGGCGTTTTTTTTTTCCATTTTGTCTCACAATAATTTTTTTTTCCGTTTCACCGTAGATTTTTGGGCAAAATGACTGACGTCATTACAAAGTAGAATTGGTGGCGCAAAAAATAAGCAATCATATGGATTTTTAGGTGCAAAATTGAAAGAGTCATGATTTTTTAAAGGCAAGCATCAAAAAAACTAAACTGCAAAAACGGAAAAAAACCCCGGTCCTTAAGGGGTTAATAGTTCAGACAGTTAGCCATGCGGTAGTATGAAATATGTAAAAGAATAAAATATTAAACTTTTTTTGTATAGCAATAGGAAAAGGGGGAGCTAATTTTTATTGGGGGAGCAGTACATTTACATTTTTTTTCTTAACTTTTTTTTTATATAGCACTCCTATACACATGTGTATGTGCAGACTGCAGAGCATTGCTTTTACAGACCCCTTTAGAGCACAGGGCCCCACTTTAGAGTGCAGGGCCCCCCTTTAGAGCGCAGGGCCCACCCTTGTAGACAGCTCATCTGCAGCTGTCCTCTGTTGGGGGTTGCCGCTCCGCTGGATAGTTCTCCCGTCCGCATCACGTTGTGCTATGGAGGACCATGTGACACACACGTCACTCTGCTTCCACAGTAACGTTACGCCGGGCGCAGGGGAGGAGGTGGAGTGACGTGTATGTCACATGGTCCTGCATAGGACAACATGATGTGGACGGGAGAACGGGGCAGCGGAGCGGCAGCACCCGACAGAGGACAGCTGTAGGTGAGCTGTCTACAAGGGTGGGGGCTGCAGTCTAGAGGGAGGCCCTGCTGCCGCCGCCCGACATGTCCCCACTGCTACCTTGCTCCAAGCGCATTCGGAAATCTCACCTCACACTGGCGGTGCGCTGATTGCACTAGGAGCAGGGCAGCGGCGGAGACATGTCGGCTTCATTCATTCATTCACTGCCGCCACTGACGGCAGACAACGAATCGGGCGATGATTCGATAACGGGATTCGTCGACAGCTAATCCCTTTATCGATTTTAATCGATTAATCGTTGCAGCCCTAGTTTGTACTACTTACCCCCATCATGGAACAGAGTCTGTTCCATGATGGGGTTGTAGTACAGGGGCTGAGGGATTGATCGCACCGGGTCTCACTTCTGACACCCGATCCGATCAGAAGTTATTAAGCAGGGGAGCGGGCGGCATGGTCCGCAGCAGGGTTTTTAAAATGGACAATGTGAGGAGAAATATGTATATTAAAAGTGTTGTTGGGGGGGGGCATGGAGTACTATATATCTAGCCCCTCAGGGCATTAATAAAAATATGACCCCCGCCAGTGCATATATAAATGCGCTATATGTGACAAGTATATCTGTCAGCAGCCCATCCAGCAGCCGCCCAGCCGATGATGCAGACAGATATACTATTCATTCATAGAGCGGCGGCTGCATATGTATATAGAAGCACTGTGGGGGGCAGATAACGCTATATGTCTGCCCCCCCCCCCCCAGCACATCTATATACGGTACATATGCAGCCGCCGGCGCTATGAATGATTAGTATATCTATCAGGATCATCTGGCCGGCGGCTGCTGGATGCGTTCTGATAGATATACCATTCACATATAGCGCTGCAATGGAAAATTAAGACAAATGCGCCGGCAGGGTCACATTATGCGCTGGTGGGGGGTATAGATATATATATAACAATACGCTGGCGGGGGTCATATTTTCATTAATGCGCTGGCGGGGTTCACATTTTTATTAATGCGCTGGCGGGGGACACATTTTTATAAATGCGCTGGCGGGGGACACTTTTATAAATGTGCTGGCGGGGGTATACATTTTTATAAATGCGCCGGCGGGAAGCATATAAAAAATGCCCCCCCCCCCTGCAGTGCTATATATCTTGCCCCCCCACAACACTTTTAATATACATATGTCCCCTCACATTGTCCATTTTAAAAACCCCGTGGGAGCCCTGAATGGCTCCTCAGTATTAGCCATTCAGGGCTCCCAGCGGGGAATTTAAAAATGAAAGTAAAAAATACATCGTGATCGCAGGGTTGCGGAGCATGCCGCCCGCTCCCTTGCTTAATAACTTCTGATCGCATCGAGTGTCAGAAGTGAGACACGGTGCAATCAATCCCTTAGCCCCTGTACTACAACACTATTGTAACCTCCCCAGCCACAGGCAGACTCCCGCAGTGGGGAATTACTACTTCCATTATGGAAACAAGTCTGTTCCATAATGAGAGTAGTAGTCCCTCAGCACTGCAGGTGTCTGCTGATGTCAACTCTTCTGAGCATGCTCAGAAGTAATAACGGATATTTTAAAACAGGGTGCAAACGGATGACATAAAGGCTCATGCATTTGCCATAGACTTCAATGTTAAAAATAACTACCGTTAACTTACCCGTTTCTTGTGACGGGCGAAAAATTAGTGCATGTCGCATTTATCCCCTCACAATTAGCGTCTGTTAGTCATGACGGACTATAACGGGTGATAACGGGTAAACAAAAAAAACATTGACTTGAATGGGGTTGTTTAACAGGCGTTATAAATTTTTTTTCCAAACGTACGTTTATTAACGGGTGAACTTCATAGTGTGAAAGCAGCCTTAGAAATGATATCCTTGCCTCAGATTTATTTTGTCTGTTACTTGCGTTCTTTAGCAACCCTTTAATTGTGTAAAATTAAGCTTTATATTAAATGAATGGGACCTGTTCATGTAAATACTTTGACTCAAAAGCCTAAAATACACCTACTCTAGTATTTACTGTGTGTTCTTACATGTCCTGTTATTATTATTACTGTCACTGATTATAATAAATGGATTTATGTATTATAATTATATAACATCATCAATATAGTATTTTCTTTTAGTTTATATGTTAGTAATGTGTATGATTGTAAATATTATTTTTTCCTTACATTTGGAACAATACCTGTTTGCAATGTATATTATTGGGGATAATATTTTCCTAAATCTTTGTCATGTATACAGTACCTAAAGCGCTTATAGAGGGGTTGTAAAGCTTTGCAGTACCTACCTAGATGCCGCTGGGGACCCCGCAGTCTGCAGCCTGCAGCACCCCAGACATCCGGTGCATGGAGTGAACTTCGCTCTGTGCCAGTTGACTGGCAATGCGGGGCAGAGACTTATGACATCACAGCCACGCTCGTGACGACACAAGCGGGCATGGCCTCCAGCGCTGCACTCGGTGCTCTAAACGAACGCCAGGTGCAGCAGGGAGATTGGTGGGACCCCCGTGATCAGACATCTTATCCCCTATCCTTTGGATAGGGTATAAGATGTCTAGGGGCGAAGTACCTTTTAAAATAATCACATTTCTGATCCAACATCATCAACTGGGAAAAAAATTCTACATGCCAAAATTGATGACACTTGGTCACATTATTGCCCAGAAAAAAAATTGAATGATAGGTGATCAAAAATTCACATCAAAAGTGGTATCGATAAAACTACAGATCACAGCACAAAGAAACGAACCCTCACACAGCCCCGGTAGGTGGAAAATAAAAGTTCTAGCTAGCGGTCGCAGCTCAGGAGTGATAAAAGCTTGTTATCTGTCTGAGCAACAGGTTTTTTAGGATGCAAAAAAATAAATAAATAAATATTAATTTAGCAACACAAGGAAATTTAGGAAAAATCATTAATCGCTATGGTATGTGGTCACCGAGGCCAGTAATTTGCTGTTATGTACGTAAACACCCAAGGATAAAACCGCAGGAAACCGCGCAGCAACACCAAATTTATTAGGTAATTTCTCTTCTGTTATTTTACCACATTTCTTCACTTATGAATCTTTAACATCCCCCTAGTAGTGATACATGGAGTGTATATGTATAAATATGAACATATCCGGACAGTAACGCAGCACTTCCTCCTAGCAGTGTGCACTGCGCCCTATCCCTTCTCCACCCCCCAGTCCTCTATAATACACAGAGAAGAGGACAGATTGCTCGGCCATACATAAGAACACATCACACCATCATCCCGCCAGTTACCTCAGCACACTGCGCCGCCTACACTTCTCATAACCGCTTCAGCTTCTCTGACGTCATCAACCGCCGACGGCGCTGCCTGAGTGACGTCACGCAGCCAAGATGGCGGAGAACTGGAGGCTCCGATCCCATTTTGTGCAGGTGATTGGAGGCTATGAGGGCAGTTCTCCACCATAACCCGACTACCGGGGAAGAAGTGTAATGGAGGTCGTGTATGAGGAGAGAGAAGACTCCATTCATACTGTATATATGATGATGCTGCGGGGTCAGGATTACAGCTTTACAACAATCTCCTAAAACTTCTCCCTAACAGGTGGATCTCCAGCTGTTGCCAAACTACAACTCTCATGATGTCCAGGTGCCTGAGCATGATGGGAGTTGAAGTTTTACAACAGCTGGAGAGCCACAGGTGGGGAAGATTGGGCTAGAACAGTGGTCTTCAAACTGTGGCCCTCCAGATGTTGCAAAACTACAATTCCCAGCATGCCCGGACAGCCGTTGGCTGTCCGGGCATGCTGGGAGTTGTAGTTTTGCAACATCTAGTAAACTATTAATATAATTAAAGGGATTCTCCCACCAGCCACACTTATTCCTTTTTCGACAAGACAGTGGATAAGTAAGGGACTTCCCGCCATCTCTTAACCCCTTATGGACACAGCCCTCTAAGAGTCAAAACTCTTATTTTTTTAATCCACAAACCCATGTGAGTGCATGTTTTTGCGCAATTAACCCCTTAAGGGTACGTTCACACTACGGAATTCCACGGGCAGAATTCCGCAGTGTGAACTTAACATTAGTTCCAATGAGACTCCGCGAGACCTGTTCACACTGCGGAATTTCTGTGGCGGACAATTCTGCCGCTGAAATTGTTCCACGCAAAGAAAGAACATGTTCAGATGGTGAGGAGGCAGGTAAGTACCCTCCCGCCGTCCTCTCAGCTGTTCAGGACGCCGCCATTTCACCTTGGCGGTCCCAAGCAGCCTGCTGAGCTAACCGGCAGGTGTTTTCTCCCATTTTAGATGCCGCAATCAATAGCAGCATCTAAAGGGTTAATACCGGACATCAGCCCCATCGGCGATGTCCGGTATTAGCCGCGGGTCCTGGTTGCTGATAGCAACCGGGGCCCACCGGGTATGCTTCATATACAGGGCTCCTGAGCGCGCTTCATGTAACGGGAGTCAGCAATGGACGTAAATATACGTCCATTGTCATTAAAGGGGTACTCCGGTGAAAACCTTTTTTCTTTTAAATCAACTGGTGGCAGAAAGTTAAACAAATTTGTAAATTACTTATATTAAAAAATCTTAATCCTTCCTGTACTTATTAGCTGCTGAATACTACAGAGGAAATTCTTCTCTTTTTGGAATGCTCTCTGATAACATCACGAGCACAGTTCTCTCTGCTGACATTATTATAATAATAATAACACTTTATTTATTGTTGTCCTTAGTGGGATTTGAACCCAAGTCCCCAGCACTGCAAGGCAGCAGTGCTAACCACTGAGCCACCATGCTGCCCTTAGCATACATCTGTTATGCATCTGCTATGCATGGTTGCTAAAATGGACAGAGATGTCAGCAGAGAGCACTGTGCTCGTGATGTCATCAGTGTTCCAAAAAGAAAGGAATTTCCTCTGTAGCATTCAGCAGCTAATAGGTACTGGAAGGATTAAGATTTTTTAATAGAAGTAATTTACAAATATGTTTAACTTTCTGCCACCAGTTGATTTAAAAGAAAAAAGTTTTTCACCGGAGTACCCCTTTAAGAGGTTAATTGTACTTTGTAATGACACCTTAACATAACCTTACCATAAAATGTACAGTTCAAAAAATATATATATTATTATAGTAGGAAATTGAAAAGGAAACCACAATTTTGCAACTTTGGGGGCGTTCGCTCATTTGCAGTGCACTTTATGGTAAAACTGACATGTTCTCTTTATTTTGTAGGTCAATATGATTAATATGATACCTATGTTTACCTGCTTTTCTATTATTGTACTATGTTTAAAAAAAATTAAAAATGTTTTTAAACAAAAGTAGTTTAACCCCTTAATTGGGTACTCCTGTGAAAAACTTTTTTTTTTAATTAACTGGTGCCAGAAAGTTAAACAGATTTGTAAATTACTTCTATTAAAAAATCTTAATCCTTCCCGTACTTATTAGCTGCTGAATACTACAGCAGAAATTCATTTCTTTTTGAAACACAGAGCTCTCTGCTGACATCTCTGTCCATTTTAGGAACTGTCAGAACAGCATATGTTTGCTATGGGGATTTCCTTTTACTTTGGACAGTTCCTAAAATGGACAGAGATGTCAGCAGAGAGCACTGTGGTCATGATGTCAGCAGACAGCTCTGTGTTTCAAACGGAAAAGAATTTCCACTGTAGTATTCAGCAGCTAATAAGTACAGGAAGGATTAATATTTTTTTAATAGAAGTAATTTACAAATCTGTTTAACTTTCTGCCACCAGTTGATTTAAAAGAAAAAAGTTTTTCACCGGAGTACCCCTTTAACGACCACGGACATAAATGTACGTCCTGGTTTGGCGGGACTTCCCGCACCAGGACGTACATTTACGTCCTGTGTATGACCGCGTCATACACGGCAGGTTCCGGCTGCTTGTAGCAGCAGGGGACATGCCGGTAATGGCCGACATCCGCAATCACGTGGACGTCCGCCATTAACCCCTCAGATGCTGTGATCAATACAGATCACGACATGTGTGGCACTTTGAATGGATGATCGGATCGCGAGTAGCGCTGCGGCGGCAATCCGATCATCCAGCATGGCGGCCGGAGGTCCCCTCACCTGCCTCCGGCCGTCTCCCGGGGTCTTCTGCTCTGGTCTGAGATCGAGCAGACCAGAGCAGAAGATCACCGATAATACTGATCAGTGCTATGTCCTATACATAGCACTGAACAGTATTAGCAATCAAAAGATTGCTATAGATAGTCCCCTATGGGGACATAAAAAGTGTAAAAAAAAAAATGTTGAAAAATGTAAAAAAAAAATAATGAAAAATCCCCTCCCCCAATAAAAATGAAAATTGTCAGTTTTTCCCATTTTACCCCCAAAAAGCATAATTTTTTTTATACACATATTTGGTATCACCGCATGCGTAAATGTCCGTACTATCAAAATATAATGTTAATTATCCCATACAGTGAATGGCGTAAACGTAAAAAAAAAAGTCCAAAATGCAGCTTTTTTTGTCACATTTTATTAAAAAAAAAAATTAATAAAAAATGATCTGAAAGTTTTATATATGCAAATGTGGTATCGATAAAGTACAGATGACGGCGCAAAAATTGAGCCCTCATACCGCCCTATTTATGGAAAAATGAAAAAGTTATAGGTGGTCAAAATAGGGTGATTTTAGATTACTGATTTTGTACAAAAAGTTTTAGATTTTTTTTAAGCGGTACAAAAATATAAAAGTATCTAGCCATGGGTATCATTTTAATCATATTGACCCACAGAATAAGGAACACATGTCATTTTTTTGGGGGTTCGCCGTACATTTTATGGTAAAATTAGAGGTTTCATTACAAAGTACAATTGGTCACGCAAAAAACAAGCACTTATATAGGTCTGTACATGGAAATATAAAGGAGTTATGGATTTTAGAAGGCGAGGAGGAAAAAACGAAAACGCAAAAATAAAATTGGCCTGGTCCTTAAGGTTAAAGTGGGCTTGGTCCTTAAGGGGTTAAGGACCCAGCCCATTTTCACGTTAAAGAGGTACTCCGCCCCGAGCATCCCATCCCCTATCCAAAGGATAGAGGATAAGATGTCAGATCGCCGAGGTCCCGCTGCTGGGGACCCCCTGGGATCTCCGCTGCAGCACCCCACTATTATTACTGCACAGAGCACACTCGCTCTGCGTAATGACCGGCGATACAGGGGCCGGAGCATCGTTACGTCACGGCCCGCCCTCTCAATACAAGTCTATGGGAGGGGGCTTGGCAGCCATCACGCCCCCTCCCATAGACTTGCATTAAGGGGGCGGACCATGATGTCACGATGCTCCGGCCCCTGTTTCACCAGTCATTACGCACAGAGCGAGTGTGCTCTGTGCAGTAATGATAGCGGGGTGCCACAGAGGAGATCCCAGGGGTCCCCAGCAGCGGGACCCCGGCGATAAGATGTCTAGGGGCCGAGTACCCCTTTAACCAATTAAGGACCCTTGACGTACGTGTACGTCATGACACCCTGGTACTAAAGGACCCATGAAGTACGCGTACGTCATGGAGAATTCCGGCCCCTGCCGCTTGCCAGGCGGGGATCGGACCGGGATTCCTGCTGAAATCATTCAGCAGACATCCCGTGCAAACGCCCAGGGGGGTCGCCTATATAGTGGCAAACGCCTATATAGTGGTTTCTAACTGTAGCCCTCCAGATGTTGCAAAACTACAACTCCCAGCATGCCCAAACAGCTGTTTGCTGTCTGGGCATGCTGGGATTTGTAGTTTTGCAACATCTGGAGGGCCACAGTTTGGAGATCACTGTGGCCCTCCAGATGTTGCAAAACTGTAAATCCCAGCATGCCCAAGCAGCAAACAGCTGTCTCGACATGCTGGGAGTTGTAGATGTGTACCTCCAGCTGTTGCATAACTACATCTCCCAGCATGCCCTTCGGTGATCAGTACTTGCTGGGAGTTGTAATTTTGCAACAGCTGGAGGCACACTGGTTGGAAAATTTTCCAACCAGTGTGCCTCCTGCTGTTCCAAAACTACAACTCCCAGCATGCCCAAACAGCTGTTTGCTGTCTGGGCATGCTGGGATTTGTAGTTTTGCAACATCTGGAGGGCCACAGTTTGGAGATCACTGTGGCCCTCCAGATGTTGCAAAACTGCAAATCCCAGCATGCCCAAACAGCTGTCTCGACATGCTGGGAGTTGTAGATGCGTACCTCCAGCTGTTGCATAACTACATCTCCCAGCATGCCCTTCGGTGATCAGTACATGCTGGGAGTTGTAGTTTTGCAACAGCTGGAGGCACACTGGTTGGAAAATTTTCCAACCAGTGTGCCTCCAGCTG
Organism: Hyla sarda; assembly: GCF_029499605.1. Classification (NCBI taxonomy): domain Eukaryota; kingdom Metazoa; phylum Chordata; class Amphibia; order Anura; family Hylidae; genus Hyla; species Hyla sarda. Next base: position 252,731,055 of record NC_079194.1, on the reverse strand, counting down.
TTCCAAAAGTGCAACTCCCAGCATGCACGGTCTGTCAGTACATGCTTTGAATTGTAGTTTTGAAATAGCTGGAGGTTTGCCCCCCCATGTGAACGTACAGGGTACATTCACACAGGCAGGTTTGCAGTAAGTTTCCTGCTTCAAGTTTGGGCGAGTTTTTCGCCGCAGCGCAAACTCCTAGCGGGAAACTCACCGTAACACGCCAGTGCGAATGTACCCTAAAAACACTACACTAACACATAATAAAGGGTAAAATGCTACATAAACACCCCCTTACACTGTCCCCCCCCAATAAAAATGAAAAACTTATTGTATGGCAGTGTTTCCAAAACAGAGCCTCCAGCTGTTGCAAAACAACAACTCCCAGCATTTCCGGACAGCCACTGACAGTCCAGGCATGCTGGGAATTTAACAACAGCTGGAGGCACACTGTTTGGGAATCACAGGTGTAGAATACCCCTATGCAATCCCTAATTTAGTCCTCAAATGCGCATGGCGCTCTCTCACTTCGGAGCCCTATCGTATTTCAAGTAAACAGTTTAGGGCCACATATGGGGTATCTCCTTACTTGGGAGACATTGCACTACAAATTTTGGGGGTCTTTTTCTCCTATTACCCCTTATGAAAAGGAAAAGTTGGGGGCTACACCAGCTTGTTAGTGTAAAAAAATGTAAATTTTTACACTAACATGCTGGTGTTGCCCCATACTTTTTATTTTCACAAGCATTAAAAGGAAAAAAAAAAATAATAATTTGTAACACAATTTCTCCTGAGTACGGAAATATGTGAGTGTAAAATGCTCTGTGGGCGCACAACAAGGCTCAGGCGTGAGAGTGCACTATGTGCATTTGAGGCCTAAATTGGTGATTTGCACAGGGGTGGCTGATTTTACAGCGGTTCTGACATAAACGCAAAAAAAAAAAAATACCCACATGTGACCCCATTTTGGAAACTACACACCTCACGGAAGGTAACAAGGGGTATAGTTTTCCCTAAAATGCTGGTGTTACCCTAAATTTTTCATTTTCACAAGGGAAAATAGAAAAAACAAAATTTGTAACCCCATTTCTTCTGAGTAAGAACATACCCCATATGTGGATGTAAAGTGCTCAGCGAGCGAACTACAATGCTCAGAAGAGAAGGAGCACCATTGGGCTTTTGAAGATAAAATTTGTCTAGAATTGAAGGCCACATGTGTTTACAAAGCCCCCATAGTGCCAGAACAATTGACCCCATGTGACCCCATTTTGGAAACTATACCCCTCACTCAATGTAATAAGGGGTACAGTGAGCATTTACGCCCCACAGGTGTCTGAGAGATTTTTGGAACAGTGGTCCGTGAAAATGAAAAATTTAATTTTTCATTTGCACAGCCCACTGTTCCAAAGATCTGTCAAACGCCAGTGGGGTGTAAATACTCACTGCACCCCTTATTAAATTCTGTGAGGGGTGTGGTTTCCAAAATAGGGTCACATGTGGGGGGTCCACTGTTCTGATAGCACGGGGGACTTTGTAAACGCACATGGCCCCTGACTTCCATTCCAAAAATTTTCTTTCCCAAAAGCTCAATGGCGCTCCTTCTCTTCTGAGCATTGTAGTGCGCCAGCAGAGCACTTGACGTCCACACATGGGGTATTTTGTCCTATGATCCCTATGAAAACTAGCATTTTAGTGCAAAAAAAAAAAATCATTTACACATCCAACTTTAACGAAGTCGTCAAACACCTGTGGGGTGTTAAGGCTCAATGTACCCCATGTTACATTCCTTGAGGGGTGTAGTTTCCAAAATAGTATGCCATGTGGTTTTTTTTTTTTGCTGTCCTGGTACCATAGGGGCTTCCTAAATGGGACATGCCCCCCAAAAACTATTTCAGCAAAATTTGATTTGCAAAAGCCAAATGTGACTCCTTCTCTTCTGAGCATTGTAGTGCGCCAGCAGTGCACTTGACATCCACATATGTGGTGTTTCCATACTTAGAAGAGATGGGGTTACAAATTCTGGGGGGCATTTTCTCCTATTACCCCTTGTAAAAATGTAAAATTTGGGGGGAAACTAGCATTTTAGTGAAAAAAAAATTTTTTTTTACACATCCAAATTTAACGAAAAGTCGTGAAACACCTGTGGGGTGTTAAGGCTCACTATACCCCTTGTTACGTTCCTTGAGGGGTGTAGTTTCCAAAATAGTATGCCATGTTGGTTTTTTTTTTGCTGGCACCATAGGGGCTTCCTAAATGCGACATGCCCCCCAAAAACCATTTCAGAAAAACTCGCTCTCCAAAATCCCATTGTTGCTCCTTCCCTTCTGAGCTCTCTAGTGCACTTGACATACACGTATGAGGTATTTCCTTACTCAAGAGAAATTGGGTTACACATTTTAGGAAGATTTCTCTCCTTTCACCCCTTGTAAAAATTCAAAAACTGGGTCTACAAGAACATGCCAGTGTAAAAAATGAAGATTTAGAATTTTCTCCTTCAATTTGTTGCTATTCCTGTGAATCACCTAAAGGGTTAACAAACCTTTTGAATGTCATTTTGAATACTTTGAAGGGTGCAGTTTTTATAATGGGGTCATTTGTGGGGTATTATGAAGGCCCTTCATATCCACTTCAAAACAGAACAAGTCCCTGAAAAATTTCGATTTAGAAAATTTTGTGAGAAATTGGAAAATTGCTGCTATACTTTGATGTCTTCCAAAAGTAAAAACATGTCAACTTTATGATGCAGTCATAAAGTAGACATGTTGTATATGTGAATCAATATATCATTTATTTGGAATATTAATTTTCCTTATAAGCAGAGAGCTTCAAAGTAAAAGAATGCAAAATTTTCAATTTTTTCATAAAATTTTGGAATTTAGCAAGTATCGACAAAATTTTGCCACTAACATAAAGTAGAATATGTCACGAAAAAACAAACTCGGAATCAGAATGAAAGGTAAAAGCATTCCAGAGTTATTAATGCTTAAAGGGAAAGTGGTCAGATGTGCAAAAAATGGCCGGGTCCTACAGTGAAAATTGGCTGGCTCCTTAAAGGACAACTGCAGCGGCATTACACTTATCCCCTATCCACAGGATAGGGGATAAGTGTTTGATCGCGGGGGGTCCGACCGCTGGGACCCCCCCCCCCCCCCGATCTCCCTAACGGGGCGCCGCCATTAGCGCTCATGGTGCTCATGGCGCGTAGCATCGACCATAGAGATGTATGGAGGCGGCGTGTCGGCCGCAACGTCAAGCTGCGGCTGGCCCGCCCCCTGCATGGGAAAGCCGCGGCCCCGTACAGGAGATCACTGGGGGCCCCAGTGTTCGGACCCCCCGCGATCAAACACTTATCCCCTATCTTGAGCATAGGGGATAAGTGTTTGTAACGCTGCAGATGTCCTTTAAGGGGTTAAGGACTCGAGCATTTTTTTGCACATCTGACCACTGCCACTTTAAGCATTAATAACTCTGGGATGCTTTTACTTTTCATTCTGATTCCGAGATAGTTTTTCATGACATATTCTACTTTATGTTAGTGGTAATGTTTTGTCGATACTTGCATCATTTCTTGATGAAAACTTGATTAAAAGAAATTGGATGAAAAATTTG